>NC_134854.1:41597843-41911115 GCF_049852395.1 Peromyscus maniculatus bairdii | reverse complement strand
TACTGTTATTCCTATAGGGTCAGAAGATTGAGCAAGCGCAGAACAAAAGAACTGTACTTCCTAAACAAACGGGGCATATCTAGTTCAACTCAGTATTGGAAACTAAGTAAAACAGGAGCGTCTCTTTAGTCCATTACACTCTACTGCCTGGGACAGACGCGAATGCTATTTGCACTGTGTATGGCCAGAATAGCACAAGAGTGCTGTTCTGAGCCTGAATTAACACTTGCTGCCAAAATTTAAAACTGAACGTGATTCAACTCCGTTTAGGAAGTTTCATTGAACCCTTGTGTGCCATGCTAGAAAAACTCTCTGCTTTTGAGAATCGGGCATTCTTGCGCTCTACTGTGTTTCCTATAGGGCCAGTACAGTGAGCTAGCTCAGAACAAAAGAACTGTGCTTCCTACGCAAACGGTGCATGTCGAGTTGAACTCATTATTGGAAACGAAGTAAAACAGGAGCGTCTCTTCAGTCCATAATACTCTACTGGCTGGGAACAGACGCGAATGCTATTTACACTGTGTATGGCCAGAATAGCACAAGAGTGCTGTTCTTAGCCTGAATGAACACTTGCTGCTAGAACTTGAAACTGAACGTGATTCAACTACGTTTAGGAAGTTTCATTGAACCCTAGTGTGCCATGCAAAAAAACACTCTGCTTTTGAGAAACGGACAGTCTTGCACTCTACTGTGTTTCCTATAGGGCCAGTAACGTGAGCTAGCTCAGAACAAAAGAACTGTGCTTCCTACACAAAGGGGCATATCTAGTTCAACTCAGTATTGGAAACTAATAAAACAGGAGCTTCTCTTCAGTCCAATACACTGTACTGGCTGGGAAGAGACGCGAAAGCTATTTGTACTCTGTATGGCCAGAATACCACAAGAGTGTTGTTCAGCCTGAATGAACACTAGCTGCTAGAACTTGAAACTGAACGTGATTCAACTCCGTTTAGGAAGTTTCATTGAACCCTAGTGTGCCATGCAAGAAAAACACTCTGCTTTTGAGAAACGGGCATTCTTGCGCTCTACTGTGTTTCCTATAGGGCCAGTATAGATAGCTAGCTCAGAACAAAAGATCTGTGCTTCCTACACAAACAGGGCATATCTAGTTCAACTCAGTATTGGAAACATACTAAAACAGGAGCTTCTCTTCAGTCCAATACACTGTACTTGCTGGGAACAGATGCGAGTGCTATTTGCACTGTGTATGGCCAGAATAGCACAAGAGTGCTGTTCTTAGCCTGAATGAACACTTGGTGCTATAACTTGAAACTGAACGTGATTCAACTCCGTTTAGGAAGTTTCATTGAACCCTAGTGTGCCATGCAAGAAAAACTCTCTGCTTTGAGAAAGGGGCATTCTTGCACTCTACTGTGTTTCCTATAGGGCCAGTATAGTTAGCTAGCTCACAACAAAAGATCTGTGCTTCCTACACAAACAGGGCATATCTAGTTCAACTCAGTATTGGAAACATACTAAAACAGGAGCTTCTCTTCAGTCCAATACACTGTACTTGCTGGGAACAGATGCGAGTGCTGTTTGCACTGTGTATGGCCAGAATAGCACAAGAGTGCTGTTCTTAGCCTGAATGAACACTTGGTGCTATAACTTGAAACTGAACGTGATTCAACTCCGTTTAGGAAGTTTCATTGAACCCTAGTGTGCCATGCAAGAAAAACACTCTGCTTTGAGAAAGGGGCATTCTTGCACTCTACTGTGTTTCCTACAGCGCCAGTAGAGTGAGCAAGGTCAGAACAAAAGAACTGTGCTACCTACACAAACGGGGAATATCTAGTTCAACTCAGTATTGTAAACTAAGTAAAGCAGGAGCTTCTCTTCAGTGCAATACACTCTACTGGCTGGGAACAGACACGAATGCTATTTGCACTGTGTATGGCCAGAATAGCATTAGAGTGCTGTTCTTAGCCTGAATGAACACTTGCTGCTAGAACTTGAAACTGAACGAGATTCAACTCCGTTTAGGAAGTTTCATTGAACCCTTGTGTGGCATGCAAGAAAAACACTCTGCTTTTGATAACCGGGCATTCTTGAACTCTACTGTGTTTCCTATAGGGCCACTACAGTAAGATAGCTCAGAACAAAAAAACTGTGCTTCCTACACAAACGGGGCTTATCTAGTTCAACTCAGAATGGGAAACTAAGTAAAACAGGAGCTTCTCTTCAGTCCAATACACTGTACATGCTGGGAAGAGACGTGAATGCTATTTACACAGTATATGGCCAGAATAGCACAAGAATGCTGTTCTTAGCCTGAATGAACACTTGCTTTTAGAACTTGAAACTGAACGTGATTCAACTCTGTTTAGGAAGTTTCATTGTACCCTGGTTTGCCATGCAAGAAAAAACTCTGCTTTTGAGAAAAGGGAATTCTTGCACACTACTGTGTTTCCTATAGGGCCAAGTCAGTCTGTTAGCTCAGAACAAAAGATCTGTGCTTCCTACACAAACAGGGCATATCTAGTTCAACTCAGTATTGGAAAGTTAGTAAAACAGGAGGTTCTCTTCATCCAATACACTGTACTTGCTGGGAACAGACATGAATGCTATTTGTACTGTGTATGGCCAGAAAAGCACAAGAGTGCTGTTCATAGCCTGAATGAACACTTGCTGCTAAAACTTGAAACTTAACAGGATTTATCTCCTTTTAGGAAGTTTCATTGAACCCTAGTGTGCCATGCAAGAAAAATAATCTGCTTTTGAGAAACTGGCATTCTTGCACTCTACTGTGTTTCCTATAAGGCCAGTACAGTGAGCCAGCTGAGAACAAAAGAACTGTGCTTCCTACACAAACGGGGGATATCTAGTTCAACTCACTATTGGAAACTAAGCAAAACAGGAACGTCTCTTCAGTCCAATACACTCTATTTGCTGGGAACAGAAGCGAATGCTATTTGCACTGTGTATGGCCAGAATATTACAAGAGTGCTGTTCTTAGCCTGAATGAACACTTGCTGCTAGAACTTGAAACTGAACGTGAATCAACTCCGTTTAGGAAGTTTCATTGAACCCTAGTGTGCCATGCAAGAAAAATACTTTGCTTTTGAGAAACGGGCATTCTTGAACTCTACTGTGTTTCCTAAAGGGCCAGTACAGTGAGCTAGCTCAGAACAAAAGAACTATGCTTCCTACACAAAAGGGACATATCTAGTTCAACTCAGTATTGGAAACTAAGTAAAACAGGAGCTTCTCTTCAGTCCAATACACTGTAGTGGCTGGGAACAGACGCGAAAGCTATTTGCACTTTGTATGGCCAGAATTGCACACGAGTGCTGTTCATAGCCTGAATGAACACATGCTGCTACAACTTGAAACTGAACGTGATTCAATCCGTTTAGGAAGTTTCATTGAACCCTAGTGTGCCATGCAAGAAAAACACTCTGCTTTTGAGAAACGGGCATTTTTGTGCTCTACTGTGTTTCCTTTAGGGCCAGTACAGTGAGCTAGCTCAAAACAAAAGAACTGTGCTTCCTACACAAACGGGGCATATGTAGTTCAACTCACTATTGGAAACTAAGCAAAACAGGAACGTCTCTTCAGTCCAATACACTCTATTGGCTGGGAACAGAAGCGAATGCTATTTGCACTCTGTATGGCCAGAATAGCACAAGAGTGCTGTTCTTAGCCTGAATGAACACTTGCTACTAGAACTTGAAACTGAAAGTGATTCAACTCCGTTTAGGAAGTTTCATTGAACCCTGTGTGCCATGCAAGGAAAACACTCTGCTTTTGAGAAAGGGGAATTCTTGCACTGTACTGTGTTTCCTATAGGGCCAGTACAGTGAGCTAGCTCAGAACAAAAGAACTGTGCTTCCTACACAAACAGGGCATATCTAGTTCAACTCAGTATTGGAAACTAATAAAACAGGAGCTTCTCTTCAGTCCAATACACTGTACTGGCTTGGAACAGACTCGAATGCTATTTGCACTGTGTATGGCCAGAATAGCACAAGAGTGCTGTTCTTAGCCTGAATGAACACTTGCTGCTAGAACTTGAAACTGAACGTGATTCAACTCCGTTTAGGAAGTTTCATTGAACCCTAGTGTGCCATGCAAGAAAAATACTTTGCTTTTGAGAAACGGGCATTCTTGAACTCTACTGTGTTTCCTAAAGGGCCAGTACAGTGAGCTAGCTCAGAACAAAAGAACTATGCTTCCTACACAAACGGGACATATCTAGTTCAACTCAGTATTGGAAACTAAGTAAAACAGGAGCTTTTCTTCAGTCCAATAAACTGTACTGCCTGGGAACAGACGCGAAAGCTATTTGCACTCTGTATGGCCAGAATTGCACAAGAGTGCTGTTCATTGCCTGAATGAACACTTGCTGCTACAACTTGAAACTGAATGTGATTCAACTCCGTTTAGGAAGTTTCATTGAACCCTAGTGTGCCATGCAAAAAAAACTCTCTCCTTTTGACAAACGGGCATTCTTGCACTCTACTGTGTTTCCTATAGGGCCAGTTCAGTCTGTTAGCTCAGAACAAAAGATCTGTGCATCCTACACAAACAGGGCATATCTAGTTCAACTCAGTATTGGAAACTTAGTAAAACAGGAGGTTCTCTTCATCCAATACACTGTACTTGCTGGGAACAGACGCGAATGCTATTTGTACTGTGTATGGCCAGAAAAGCACAAGAGTGCTGTTCATAGCCTGAATGAACACTTGCTGCTAAAACTTGAAACTGAACAGGATTTATCTCCTTTTAGGAAGTTTCATTGAACCCTAGTGTGCCATGCAAGAAAAATAATCTGCTTTTGAGAAACTGGCATTCTTGCACTCTACTGTGTTTCCTATAGGGCCAGTACAGTGAGCCAGCAGAGAACAAAAGAACTGTGCTTCCTACACAAACGGGGCATATCTAGTTCAACTTACTATTGGAAACTAAGCAAAACAGGAACGTCTCTTCAGTCCAATACACTCTATTGGCTGGGAACAGAAGCGAATGCTATTTGCACTGTGTATGGCCAGAATAGCACAAGAGTGCTGTTCTTAGCCTGAATGAACACTTGCTGCTAGAACTTGAAACTGAAAGTGATTCAACTCCGTTTAGGAAGTTTCATTGAACCCTGTGTGCCATGCAAGGAAAACACTCTGCTTTTGAGAAAGGGGAATTCTTGCACTGTACTGTGTTTCCTATAGGGCCAGCACAGTGAGCTAGCTCAGAACAAAAGAACTGTGCTTCCTACACAAACGGGGCATATCTAGTTCAACTCAGTATTGGAAACTAATAAAACAGGAGCTTCTCTTCAGTCCAATACACTGTACTGGTATGGAACAGACGCAAATGCTATTTGCACTGTGTATGGCCAGAATAGCACAAGAGTGCTGTTCTTAGCCTGAATGAACACTTGCTGCTAGAACTTGAAACTGAACGTGATTCAACTCCGTTTAGGAAGTTTCATTGAACCCTAGTGTGCCATGCAAGAAAAATACTTTGCTTTTGAGAAACGGGCATTCTTGAACTCTACTGTGTTTCCTAAAGTGCCAGTACAGTGAGCTAGCTCAGAACAAAAGAACTATGCTTCCTACACAAACGGGACATATCTAGTTCAACTCAGTATTGGAAACTAAGTAAAACAGGAGCTTCTCTTCAGTCCAATACACTGTAGTGGCTGGGAACAGACGCGAAAGCTATTTGCACTTTGTATGGCCAGAATTGCACACGAGTGCTGTTCATAGCCTGAATGAACACATGCTGCTACAACTTGAAACTGAACGTGATTCAATCCGTTTAGGAAGTTTCATTGAACCCTAGTGTGCCATGCAAGAAAAACACTCTGCTTTTGAGAAACGGGCATTTTTGTGCTCTACTGTGTTTCCTTTAGGGCCAGTACAGTGAGCTAGCTCAAAACAAAAGAACTGTGCTTCCTACACAAACGGGGCATATGTAGTTCAACTCACTATTGGAAACTAAGCAAAACAGGAACGTCTCTTCAGTCCAATACACTCTATTGGCTGGGAACAGAAGCGAATGCTATTTGCACTCTGTATGGCCAGAATAGCACAAGAGTGCTGTTCTTAGCCTGAATGAACACTTGCTACTAGAACTTGAAACTGAAAGTGATTCAACTCCGTTTAGGAAGTTTCATTGAACCCTGTGTGCCATGCAAGGAAAACACTCTGCTTTTGAGAAAGGGGAATTCTTGCACTGTACTGTGTTTCCTATAGGGCCAGTACAGTGAGCTAGCTCAGAACAAAAGAACTGTGCTTCCTACACAAACAGGGCATATCTAGTTCAACTCAGTATTGGAAACTAATAAAACAGGAGCTTCTCTTCAGTCCAATACACTGTACTGGCTTGGAACAGACTCGAATGCTATTTGCACTGTGTATGGCCAGAATAGCACAAGAGTGCTGTTCTTAGCCTGAATGAACACTTGCTGCTAGAACTTGAAACTGAACGTGATTCAACTCCGTTTAGGAAGTTTCATTGAACCCTAGTGTGCCATGCAAGAAAAATACTTTGCTTTTGAGAAACGGGCATTCTTGAACTCTACTGTGTTTCCTAAAGGGCCAGTACAGTGAGCTAGCTCAGAACAAAAGAACTATGCTTCCTACACAAACGGGACATATCTAGTTCAACTCAGTATTGGAAACTAAGTAAAACAGGAGCTTTTCTTCAGTCCAATAAACTGTACTGCCTGGGAACAGACGCGAAAGCTATTTGCACTCTGTATGGCCAGAATTGCACAAGAGTGCTGTTCATTGCCTGAATGAACACTTGCTGCTACAACTTGAAACTGAATGTGATTCAACTCCGTTTAGGAAGTTTCATTGAACCCTAGTGTGCCATGCAAAAAAAACTCTCTCCTTTTGACAAACGGGCATTCTTGCACTCTACTGTGTTTCCTATAGGGCCAGTTCAGTCTGTTAGCTCAGAACAAAAGATCTGTGCATCCTACACAAACAGGGCATATCTAGTTCAACTCAGTATTGGAAACTTAGTAAAACAGGAGGTTCTCTTCATCCAATACACTGTACTTGCTGGGAACAGACGCGAATGCTATTTGTACTGTGTATGGCCAGAAAAGCACAAGAGTGCTGTTCATAGCCTGAATGAACACTTGCTGCTAAAACTTGAAACTGAACAGGATTTATCTCCTTTTAGGAAGTTTCATTGAACCCTAGTGTGCCATGCAAGAAAAATAATCTGCTTTTGAGAAACTGGCATTCTTGCACTCTACTGTGTTTCCTATAGGGCCAGTACAGTGAGCCAGCAGAGAACAAAAGAACTGTGCTTCCTACACAAACGGGGCATATCTAGTTCAACTTACTATTGGAAACTAAGCAAAACAGGAACGTCTCTTCAGTCCAATACACTCTATTGGCTGGGAACAGAAGCGAATGCTATTTGCACTGTGTATGGCCAGAATAGCACAAGAGTGCTGTTCTTAGCCTGAATGAACACTTGCTGCTAGAACTTGAAACTGAAAGTGATTCAACTCCGTTTAGGAAGTTTCATTGAACCCTGTGTGCCATGCAAGGAAAACACTCTGCTTTTGAGAAAGGGGAATTCTTGCACTGTACTGTGTTTCCTATAGGGCCAGCACAGTGAGCTAGCTCAGAACAAAAGAACTGTGCTTCCTACACAAACGGGGCATATCTAGTTCAACTCAGTATTGGAAACTAATAAAACAGGAGCTTCTCTTCAGTCCAATACACTGTACTGGTATGGAACAGACGCAAATGCTATTTGCACTGTGTATGGCCAGAATAGCACAAGAGTGCTGTTCTTAGCCTGAATGAACACTTGCTGCTAGAACTTGAAACTGAACGTGATTCAACTCCGTTTAGGAAGTTTCATTGAACCCTAGTGTGCCATGCAAGAAAAATACTTTGCTTTTGAGAAACGGGCATTCTTGAACTCTACTGTGTTTCCTAAAGTGCCAGTACAGTGAGCTAGCTCAGAACAAAAGAACTATGCTTCCTACACAAACGGGACATATCTAGTTCAACTCAGTATTGGAAACTAAGTAAAACAGGAGCTTCTCTTCAGTCCAATACACTGTACTGCCTGGGGACAGACACGAAAGCTATTTGCACTCTGTATGGCCAGAATTGCACAAGAGTGCTGTTCATAGCCTAAATGAACACTTGCTGCTACAACTTGAAACTGAACGTGATTCAATCCGTTTAGGAAGTTTCATTGAACCCTAGTGTGCCATGCAGGAAAAACACTCTGCTTTTGAGAAACGGGCATTTTTGTGCTCTACTGTGTTTCCTTTAGGGCCAGTACAGTGAGCTAGCTCAAAACAAAAGAACTGTGCTTCCTACACAAACGGGGCATATGTAGTTCATCTCACTATTGGAAACTAAGCAAAACAGGAACGTCTCTTCAGTCCAATACATTCTATTGGCTGGGAACAGAAGCGAATGCTATTTGCACTCTGTATGGCCAGAATAGCACAAGAGTGCTGTTCTTAGCCTGAATGAACACTTGCTGCTAGAACTTGAAACTGAAAGTGATTCAACTCCGTTTAGGAAGTTTCATTGAACCCTGTGTGCCATGCAAGGAAAACACTCTGCTTTTGAGAAAGGGGAATTCTTGCACTGTACTGTGTATCCTATAGGGCCAGTACAGTGAGCTAGCTCAGAACAAAAGAACTGTGCTTCCTAAACAAACAGGGCATATCTAGTTCAACTCAGTATTGGAAACTAATAAAACAGGAGCTTCTCTTCAGTCCAATACACTGTACTGGCTTGGAACAGACGCGAATGCTATTTGCACAGTGTAAGGCCAGAATAGCAGAAGAGTGCTGTTCTTAGCCTGAATGAGCACTTGCTGCTAGAACTTGAAACTGAACGTGATTCAAGTCCATTTAGGAAGTTTCATTGAACCCTAGTGTGCCATTCAAGAAGAACACTCTGCTTTTGAGAAACGGGCATTCCTGCACTCTACGTTGTTTCCTATAGGGCCAGTAGAGTGAGCTACATCAGAACAAAAGAACTGTGCTTCCTACACAAACGGGGAATATCTAGTTCATCTCAGTATTGGAAACTAAGTAAAGCAGGAGCTTCTCTACAGTCCAATACACTCTACTGGCTGGGAACAGACACGAATGCTATTTGCACTGTGTATGGCCATAATAGCACAAGAGTGCTGTTCTTAGCCTGAATGAACACTTGCTGCTAGAACTTGAAACTGATCGTGATTCAAATCATTTAGGAAGTTTCATTGAAGCCTAGTGTGCCATGCATTAAGAACACTCTGCTTTTGAGAATCGGTCATTCTTGCACTCTACTGTGTTTCCTACAGGACCAGTACAGTGAGCTATCTCAGAACAAAAGAACTGTGCTTCCTACGCAAACGGGGCATATCTAGTTCAACTCAGTATTGGAAACTAAGTAAAACAGGAGCGTCTCTTCAGTCCAACACACTGTACTTGCTGGGAAGAGACGCGAATGCTATTTGCACTGTGTATGGCCAGAATAGAACAAGAGTGCTGTTCTTAGCCTGAATGAACACTTGCTGCTAGAACTCTAAACTGAACGTGTTTCAACACCGTTTAGGAAGTTTCATTGAACCCTAGTGTTCCATGCAAGAAAAACACTCTGCTTTTGAGAAACGGGCATTATTGCACTCTACTGTCATTCCTATAGGGTCAAAAGGTTGAGCTAGCTCAGAAAAAAAGAACTGTACTTCCTATACAAACGGTGCATATCCAGTTCAACTCAGTATTGGACACTAAGTAAAACAAGAGCTTCTCTTCAGTCCAATACACTGTACTTGCTGGGAACAGACGCGAATGCTATTTGCACAGTGTAAGGCCAGAATAGCAGAAGAGTGCTGTTCTTAGCCTGAATGAGCACTTGCTGCTAGAACTTGAAACTGAACGTGATTCAAGTCCATTTAGGAAGTTTCATTGAACCCTAGTGTGCCATTCAAGAAGAACACTCTGCTTTTGAGAAACGGGCATTCTTGCACTCTACGTTGTTTCCTATAGGGCCAGTAGAGTGAGCTACATCAGAACAAAAGAACTGTGCTTCCTACACAAACGGGGAATATCTAGTTCATCTCAGTATTGGAAACTAAGTAAAGCAGGAGCTTCTCTACAGTCCAATACACTCTACTGGCTGGGAACAGACACGAATGCTATTTGCACTGTGTATGGCCATAATAGCACAAGAGTGCTGTTCTTAGCCTGAATGAACACTTGCTGCTAGAACTTGAAACTGATCGTGATTCAAATCATTTAGGAAGTTTCATTGAAGCCTAGTGTGCCATGCATTAAGAACACTCTGCTTTTGAGAATCGGTCATTCTTGCACTCTACTGTGTTTCCTACAGGACCAGTACAGTGAGCTATCTCAGAACAAAAGAACTGTGCTTCCTACGCAAACGGGGCATATCTAGTTCAACTCAGTATTGGAAACTAAGTAAAACAGGAGCGTCTCTTCAGTCCAACACACTGTACTTGCTGGGAAGAGACGCGAATGCTATTTGCACTGTGTATGGCCAGAATAGAACAAGAGTGCTGTTCTTAGCCTGAATGAACACTTGCTGCTAGAACTCTAAACTGAACGTGTTTCAACACCGTTTAGGAAGTTTCATTGAACCCTAGTGTTCCATGCAAGAAAAACACTCTGCTTTTGAGAAACGGGCATTATTGCACTCTACTGTCATTCCTATAGGGTCAAAAGGTTGAGCTAGCTCAGAAAAAAAGAACTGTACTTCCTATACAAACGGTGCATATCCAGTTCAACTCAGTATTGGACACTAAGTAAAACAAGAGCTTCTCTTCAGTCCAATACACTGTACTTGCTGGGAAGAGACGCGAATGCTATTTGCACTGTGTATGGCCAGAATAGCACAAGAGTGCTGTTCTTAGCCTGAATGAACACTTGCTGCTAGAACTTGAAACTGAACGTGATTCAAGTCCATTTAGGAAGTTTCATTGAACCCTAGTGTGCCATTCAAGAAGAACACTCTGCTTTTGAGAAACGGGCATTCTTGCACTCTACGTTGTTTCCTATAGGGCCAGTAGAGTGAGCTACATCAGAAAAAAAGAACTGTGCTTCCTACACAAACGGGGAATATCTAGTTCATCTCAGTATTGGAAACTAAGTAAAGCAGGAGCTTCTTTTCAGTCCAATACACTCTACTGGCTGGGAACAGACACGAATGCTATTTCCACTGTGTATGGCCAGAATAGCACAAGAGTGCTGTTCTTAGCCTGAATGAACACTTGCTGCTAGAACTTGAAACTGAACGTGATTCAAATCATTTAGGAAGTTTCATTGAAGCCTAGTGTGCCATGCAAGAAAAACACTCTCCTTTTGAGAAACGGGCATTCTTGCACTCTACTGTGTTTCCTACAAGGCCAGTACAGTGAGCTATCTCACAACAAAAGAACTGTGCTTCCTACGCAAACGGGGCATATCTAGTTCAACTCAGTATTGGAAACTAAGTAAAACAGGAGCGTCTCTTCAGTCCATTACACTCTACTGGCTGGGAACAGACGCGAATGCTATTTGCACTGTGTATGGCCAGAATAACACAAAAATGCTGTTCTTAGCCTGAATGAACACTTGCTGCTAGAACTTGAAACTGAACGTGATTCAACTCCGTTTAGGAAGTTTCATTGAACCCTAGTGTGCCATGCAAGAAAAACACTCTGCTTTTGAGAAACGGGCATTCTTGCACTCTACTGTGTTTCCTACAGGGCCAGTAGAGTGAGCTAGGTCAGAACAAAAGAACTGTGCTTCCTACACAAACGGGGCATACCTAGTTCAACTCAGTATTGGAAACTAAGTAAAGAAGGAGCTTCTCTTCAGTCCAATACACTCTACTGGCTGGGAACAGACACGAATGCTATTTGCACTGTGTATGGCCAGAATAGCACAAGAGTGCTGTTTTTAGACTAAATGTACGCTGGCTGCTAGAACTTGAACTGAACGTGATTCAACTCCGTTTAGGAAGTTTCAATGAACCCTAGTGTGCCATGCAAGAAAAACACTCTGCTTTTGAGAAACGGGCATGCTTGCTCTCTACTGTGTTTCCTATAGGGCCATTACAGTGAGCTAGCTCAGACCAAAGAACTGTGCTTCCTACACAAACGGGGCATATCTAGTTCAACTCAGTATTAGAAACTAAGTAAAGCAGGAGCTTCTCTTTAGTCCAATACACTGTACTGGCTGGGAACAGACGCGAATGCTATTTGCACTGTGTATGGCCAGAATAGCACAAGAGTGTTGTTCTTAGCCTGAATGAACTCTTGCTGCTAGAACTTGAAACTGAACGTGATTCAACTCTGTTTAAAAAGTTTCATTGAAGCCTAGTGTGCCATGCATTAAAAACACTCTGCTTTTGATAATCGGTCATTCTTGCACTCTACTGTGTTTCCTATAGGACCAGTACAGTGAGCTAGCTCAGAACAAAAGAACTGTGCTTCCTACGCAAACGGGGCATATCTAGTTCAACTCAGTATTGGAAACTAAGTAAAACAGGAGCCTGTCTTCAGTCCAATACACTGTACTGGCTTGGAACAGACGCGAATGCTATTTGCACAGTGTATGGCCAGAATAGCAGAAGAGTGCTGTTCTTAGCCTGAATGAACACTTGCTGCTAGAACTTGAAACTGAACGTGATTCAAGTCCATTTAGGAAGTTTCATTGAACCCTAGTGTGCCATTTAAGAAGAACACTCTGCTTTTGAGAAACGGGCATTCTTGCACTCTACGTTGTTTCCTATAGGGCCAGTAGAGTGAGCTACATCAGAACAAAAGAACTGTGCTTCCTACACAAACGGGGAATATCTAGTTCATCTCAGTATTGGAAACTAAGTAAAGCAGGAGCTTCTCTTCAGTCCAATACACTCTACTGGCTGGGAACAGACACGAATGCTATTTCGACTGTGTATGGCCAGAATAGCACAAGAGTGCTGTTCTTAGCCTGAATGAACACTTGCTGCTAGAACTTGAAACTGAACGTGATTCAACTCCGTTTAGGAAGTTTCATTGAACCCTAGAGTGCCATGCAAGAAAAACACTCTGTTTTTGAAAAACGGGTATTCTTGAACTCTACTGTGCTTCCTATAGGGCCAGTGCAGTGAGCTAGCTCAGAACAAAAGAACTGTGCTTCCTACACAAACGGGGCATGACTAGTTCAACTCAGTATTTGAAACTAAGTAAAACAGGAGTGTCTCTTCAGTCCATTACACTCTACTGGCTGGGAACAGACCCGAATGCTATTTGAAGTGTGTATGGACAGAATAGCACAAGAGTGCTGTTCTTAGCCTGAATGAACACTTGTGGCTAGAACTTCAAACTGACTGTGATTCACCTCTGTTTAGGAAGTTTCATTGAACCCTAGGGTGCCATGCAAGAAAAACACTCTGCTTTTGAGAAACGGGCATTCTTGCACTCTACTGTGTTTCCTATAGGGCCAGTACAGTGAGCTAGCTCTGAACAAAAGAACTGTGCTTCCTACACAAACGGGGCATGTTTAGTTCAACTCAGTATTGGAAACTAAGTAAAACATTAGCGTCTCTTCAGTCCATTATACTCTACTGGCTGGAAAGGACGCGAAAGCTTTTTGAACTGTGTATACCAGAATAGCACAATAGTGCTGTTCTTAGCCTGAATGAACCCTTGCTGCTAGAACTTGAATCTGAACGTGATTCAATCAGTTTAGGAAGTTTCATTGAACACTAGTGTGTCATGCAAGAAAAACACTCTGCTTTTGAGAAACGGGCATTCATGCACTCTACTGTGTTTCCTATAGGGCCAGTACAGTGAACTAGCTCAGAACAAAAGAACTGTGCTTCCTACACAATAGGGGCATATCTAGTTCAACTCAGTATTGGAAACTAAGTAAAGCAGGAGCTTCTATTCAGTCCAATACACTGTACAGGCTGGGAACAGAAGCAAATGCTATTTGCACTGTGTATGGACAAAATAGCACAAGAGTGCTGTTCTTAGCCTGAATGAACACTTGCTGCTAGAACTTGAAACTGAACATGATTCAACTCCGTTTAGGAAGTTTCATTGAACCCTAGTGTGTTATGCAAGAAAAACTCTCTGCTTTTGAGAAACAGGCATTCTTGCACTCTACTGTGTTTTCTATAGGGCCAGACAAGTAGCTAGCTCAGAAAAAAAGAACTGTGCTTCCTACACAAACGGGGCATACCTAGTTAAACTCAGTATTGGAAACTAAGTAAAACAGGAGCGTCTCTTCAGTACATTACACTCTACTGGCTGGGAACAGACGCGAATGCTATTTGCAATCTGTATGGCCAGAATAGCACAAGAGTGCTGTTCTGAGCCTGAATGAACACTTGCTGCTAGAACTTGAACCTGAACGTGATTCAACTCTGTTTAGCAAGTTTCATTGAACTGTAGTGTGCCATGCAAGAAAAACACTCTGCTTTCGAGAAACAGGCATTCTTGCACTGTACTGTGTTTCCTATAGGGACAGTACAGTGAGCTAGCTCAGAAAAAAAGTACTGTGCTTCCTACACAAACGGGACATATTTAGTTCAACTCAGTATTGGAAACTGAGTAAAACAGGAGCTCCTCTTCAGTCCAATACACTGTACTTGCTGTGAAGAGACGCGAATGCTATTTGCATTGTGTATGGCCAGAATAGCACAAGAGTGCTGTTCTTAGCCTGAATGAACTCTTGCTGCTAGAACTTGAAACTGAACGTGATTCAACTCTGTTTAGGAAGTTTCATTGAACCCTAGTGTGCCATGCAAGAAAAACACTCTGTTTTAGAGAAAACAGCATTCTTTCACTCTACTGTGTTTCCTATAGGGCACGTACAGTGAGCTAGCTCAGAACAAAAGAACTGTGCTTCCTACACAAACGGGGCGTATCTAGTTCAACTCAGTATTGGAAACTAAGTTTAACAAGAACTTTTCTTCAGTCCATTACACTCAACTAGTGTGAACAGAGGCGATGCTATTTGTACTGTGTATGGCCAGAATAGCACAAGAGTGCTGTTCTTAGCCTGAATGAACACTTGCTGCTAGAACTTGAAACTGAACGTGATTCAACTCCGTTTATGAAGTTTCATTGAACCCTAGTGTTCCATGCAAGAAAAACACTCTGCTTTTGAGAAACGGGCACTCTTGTACTCTACTGTTATTCCTATAGGGTCAGAAGATTGAGCAAGCGCAGAACAAAAGAACTGTACTTCCTAAACAAACGGGGCATATCTAGTTCAACTCAGTATTGGAAACTAAGTAAAACAGGAGCGTCTCTTTAGTCCATTACACTCTACTGACTGGGACAGACGCGAATGCTATTTGCACTGTGTATGGCCAGAATAGCACAAGAGTGCTGTTCTGAGCCTGAATTAACACTTGCTGCCAAAATTTAAAACTGAACGTGATTCAACTCCGTTTAGGAAGTTTCATTGAACCCTTGTGTGCCATGCTAGAAAAACTCTCTGCTTTTGAGAATCGGGCATTCTTGCGCTCTACTGTGTTTCCTATAGGGCCAGTACAGTGAGCTAGCTCAGAACAAAAGAACTGTGCTTCCTACGCAAACGGTGCATGTCGAGTTGAACTCATTATTGGAAACGAAGTAAAACAGGAGCGTCTCTTCAGTCCATAATACTCTACTGGCTGGGAACAGACGCGAATGCTATTTACACTGTGTATGGCCAGAATAGCACAAGAGTGCTGTTCTTAGCCTGAATGAACACTTGCTGCTAGAACTTGAAACTCAACGTGATTCAACTACGTTTAGGAAGTTTCATTGAACCCTAGTGTGCCATGCTAGAAAAACACTCTGCTTTTGAGAAACGGACAGTCTTGCACTCTACTGTGTTTCCTATAGGGCCAGTAACGTGAGCTAGCTCAGATCAAAAGAACTGTGCTTCCTACACAAAAGGGGCATATCTAGTTCAACTCAGTATTGGAAACTAATAAAACAGGAGCTTCTCTTCAGTCCAATACACTGTACTGGCTGGGAAGAGACGCGAAAGCTATTTGTACTCTGTATGGCCAGAATACCACAAGAGTGTTGTTCAGCCTGAATGAACACTAGCTGCTAGAACTTGAAACTGAACGTGATTCAACTCCGTTTAGGAAGTTTCATTGAACCCTAGTGTGCCATGCAAGAAAAACACTCTGCTTTTGAGAAACGGGCATTCTTGCGCTCTACTGTGTTTCCTATAGGGCCAGTATAGTTAGCTAGCTCAGAACAAAAGATCTGTGCTTCCTACACAAACAGGGCATATCTAGTTCAACTCAGTATTGGAAACATACTAAAACAGGAGCTTCTCTTCAGTCCAATACACTGTACTTGCTGGGAACAGATGCGAGTGCTATTTGCACTGTGTATGGCCAGAATAGCACAAGAGTGCTGTTCTTAGCCTGAATGAACACTTGGTGCTATAACTTGAAACTGAACGTGATTCAACTCCGTTTAGGAAGTTTCATTGAACCCTAGTGTGCCATGCAAGAAAAACTCTCTGCTTTGAGAAAGGGGCATTCTTGCACTCTACTGTGTTTCCTATAGGGCCAGTATAGTTAGCTAGCTCACAACAAAAGATCTGTGCTTCCTACACAAACAGGGCATATCTAGTTCAACTCAGTATTGGAAACATACTAAAACAGGAGCTTCTCTTCAGTCCAATACACTGTACTTGCTGGGAACAGATGCGAGTGCTATTTGCACTGTGTATGGCCAGAATAGCACAAGAGTGCTGTTCTTAGCCTGAATGAACACTTGGTGCTATAACTTGAAACTGAACGTGATTCAACTCCGTTTAGGAAGTTTCATTGAACCCTAGTGTGCCATGCAAGAAAAACACTCTGCTTTGAGAAAGGGGCATTCTTGCACTCTACTGTGTTTCCTACAGGGCCAGTAGAGTGAGCAAGGTCAGAACAAAAGAACTGTGCTACCTACACAAACGGGGAATATCTAGTTCAACTCAGTATTGTAAACTAAGTAAAGCAGGAGCTTCTCTTCAGTGCAATACACTCTACTGGCTGGGAACAGACACGAATGCTATTTGCACTGTGTATGGCCAGAATAGCATTAGAGTGCTGTTCTTAACCTGAATGAACACTTGCTGCTAGAACTTGAAACTGAACGTGATTCAACTCCGTTTAGGAAGTTTCATTGAACCCTGTGTGCCATGCAAGGAAAACACTCTGCTTTTGAGAAAGGGGAATTCTTGCACTGTACTGTGTTTCCTATAGTGCCAGTACAGTGAGCTAGCTCAGAACAAAAGAACTGTGCTTCCTACACAAACAGGGCATATCTAGTTCAACTCAGTATTGGAAACTAATAAAACAGGAGCTTCTCTTCAGTCCAATACACTGTACTGGCTTGGAACAGACTCGAAAGCTATTTGCACTGTGTATGGCCAGAATAGCACAAGAGTGCTGTTCTTTGCCTGAATGAACACTTGCTGCTAGAACTTGAAACTGAACGTGATTCAACTCCGTTTAGGAAGTTTCATTGAACCCTAGTGTGCCATGCAAGAAAAATACTTTGCTTTTGAGAAACGGGCATTCTTGAACTCTACTGTGTTTCCTAAAGGGCCAGTACAGTGAGCTAGCTCAGAACAAAAGAACTATGCTTCCTACACAAACGGGACATATCTAGTTCAACTCAGTATTGGAAACTAAGTAAAACAGGAGCTTTTCTTCAGTCCAATAAACTGTACTGCCTGGGAACAGACGCGAAAGCTATTTGCACTCTGTATGGCCAGAATTGCACAAGAGTGCTGTTCATTGCCTGAATGAACACTTGCTGCTACAACTTGAAACTGAATGTGATTCAACTCCGTTTAGGAAGTTTCATTGAACCCTAGTGTGCAATGCAAAAAAAACTCTCTCCTTTTGACAAACGGGCATTCTTGCACTCTACTGTGTTTCCTATAGGGCCAGTTCAGTCTGTTAGCTCAGAACAAAAGATCTGTGCATCCTACACAAACAGGGCATATCTAGTTCAACTCAGTATTGGAAACTTAGTAAAACAGGAGGTTCTCTTCATCCAATACACTGTACTTGCTGGGAACAGACTCGAATGCTATTTGTACTGTGTATGGCCAGAAAAGCACAAGAGTGCTGTTCATAGCCTGAATGAACACTTGCTGCTAAAACTTGAAACTGAACAGGATTTATCTCCTTTTAGGAAGTTTCATTGAACCCTAGTGTGCCATGCAAGAAAAATAATCTGCTTTTGAGAAACTGGCATTCTTGCACTCTACTGTGTTTCCTATAGGGCCAGTACAGTGAGCCAGCAGAGAACAAAAGAACTGTGCTTCCTACACAAACGGGGCATATCTAGTTCAACTTACTATTGGAAACTAAGCAAAACAGGAACGTCTCTTCAGTCCAATACACTCTATTGGCTGGGAACAGAAGCGAATGCTATTTGCACTGTGTATGGCCAGAATAGCACAAGAGTGCTGTTCTTAGCCTGAATGAACACTTGCTGCTAGAACTTGAAACTGAAAGTGATTCAACTCCGTTTAGGAAGTTTCATTGAACCCTGTGTGCCATGCAAGGAAAACACTCTGCTTTTGAGAAAGGGGAATTCTTGCACTCTACTGTGTTTCCTATAGGGCCAGCACAGTGAGCTAGCTCAGAACAAAAGAACTGTGCTTCCTACACAAACGGGGCATATCTAGTTCAACTCAGTATTGGAAACTAATAAAACAGGAGCTTCTCTTCAGTCCAATACACTGTACTGGCTTGGAACAGACGCAAATGCTATTTGCACTGTGTATGGCCAGAATAGCACAAGAGTGCTGTTCTTAGCCTGAATGAACACTTGCTGCTAGAACTTGAAACTGAACGTGATTCAACTCCGTTTAGGAAGTTTCATTGAACCCTAGTGTGCCATGCAAGAAAAATACTTTGCTTTTGAGAAACGGGCATTCTTGAACTCTACTGTGTTTCCTAAAGTGCCAGTACAGTGAGCTAGCTCAGAACAAAAGAACTATGCTTCCTACACAAACGGGACATATCTAGTTCAACTCAGTATTGGAAACTAAGTAAAACAGGAGCTTCTCTTCAGTCCAATACACTGTACTGCCTGGGGACAGACACGAAAGCTATTTGCACTCTGTATGGCCAGAATTGCACAAGAGTGCTGTTCATAGCCTAAATGAACACTTGCTGCTACAACTTGAAACTGAACGTGATTCAATCCGTTTAGGAAGTTTCATTGAACCCTAGTGTGCCATGCAGGAAAAACACTCTGCTTTTGAGAAACGGGCATTTTTGTGCTCTACTGTGTTTCCTTTAGGGCCAGTACAGTGAGCTAGCTCAAAACAAAAGAACTGTGCTTCCTACACAAATGGGGCATATGTAGTTCAACTCACTATTGGAAACTAAGCAAAACAGGAACGTCTCTTCAGTCCAATACACTCTATTGGCTGGGAACAGAAGCGAATGCTATTTGCACTCTGTATGGCCAGAATAGCACAAGAGTGCTGTTCTTAGCCTGAATGAACACTTGCTGCTAGAACTTGAAACTGAAAGTGATTCAACTCCGTTTAGGAAGTTTCATTGAACCCTGTGTGCCATGCAAGGAAAACACTCTGCTTTTGAGAAAGGGGAATTCTTGCACTGTACTGTGTTTCCTATAGGGCCAGTACAGTGAGCTAGCTCAGAACAAAAGAACTGTGCTTCCTAAACAAACAGGGCATATCTAGTCAAACTCAGTATTGGAAACTAATAAAACAGGAGCTTCTCTTCAGTCCAATACACTGTACTGGCTTGGAACAGACGCGAATGCTATTTGCACTGTGTATGGCCAGAATAGCGCAAGAGTGCTGTTCTTAGCCTGAATGAACACTTGCTGTTATAACTTGAAACTGAACGTGATTCAACTCCGTTTAGGAAGTTTCATTGAACCCTAGTGTGCCATGCAAGAAAAATACTTTGCTTTTGAGAAACGGGCATTCTTGAACTCTACTGTGTTTCCTAAAGGGCCAGTACAGTGAGCTAGCTCAGAACAAAAGAACTATGCTTCCTACACAAACGGGACATATCTAGTTCAACTCAGTATTGGAAACTTAGTAAAACAGGAGGTACTCTTCATCCAATACACTGTACTTGCTGGGAACAGACGCGAATGCTATTTGTACTGTGTATGGCCAGAAAAGCACAAGAGTGCTGTTCATAGCCTGAATGAACACTTGCTGCTAAAACTTGAAACTGAACAGGATTTATCTTCTTTTAGGAAGTTTCATTGAACCCTAGTGTGCCATGCAAGAAAAATAATCTACTTTTGAGCAACGGGCATTCTTGCACACTTCTGTGTTTACTCTAGGGCCAGAAGAGTGAGCTAACTCAGAACAAAAGAACTGTACTTCCTACAAATATGGTGCATATCCAGTTCAACTCAGTATTGGACACTAAGTAAAGCAGGAGTTTCTCTTCAGTCCAATACACTATACTGGATGGGAAGAGACGCGAATCCTATTTGCACTGTTAATGGCCAGAATACCACAATAGTTATGTTCTTAATCTGAATGAACACTTGCTGCTAGAATTTGAAACTGAACGTGATTCACCTCCGTTTAGGAAGATTCATTGAACCCTATTGTGCCATGCAAGAAAAACACTCTGCTTTTGAGAAACGGGCATTCTTGCACACTACTGTGTTTCCTAAAGGGCCAGTACAGTGAGGAAGCTCAGAACAAAAGAACTGTGCTTCCTACACAAACGGGACATATCTAGTTGAACTCAGTATTGGATACTAAGTAAAACAGGAGCGTCTCTTCAGTCCATTACACTCTATTGGCTGGGAACAGACACGAATGCTATTTGCACTGTGTATGGCCAGAATAGCACAAGAGTGCTGTTCTTAGCCTGAATGAACACTTGCTGCTAGAACTTGAAACTGAACGTGATTCAACTCCGTTTAGGAAGTTTCATTGAACCCTAGTGTGCCATGCAAAAAAACACTCTGCTTTTGAGAAACGGACATTCTTGCACTCTACGCTGTTTCCTATAGGCCAGTAGAGTGAGCTAGCTCAGAACAAAAGAACTGTGCTTCCTACACAAAAGGGGCATATCTAGTTCAACTCAGTATTTCAAACTAATAAAACAGGAGCTTCTCTTCAGTCCAATACACTGTACTAGATGGGAAGAGACGCGAATCCTATTTGAACTGTTAATGGCCAGAATAGCACAATAGTGATGTTCTTAGCCAGAAAGAATACTTGCTGCTAGAAATTGAAACTGAACGTGATTCAACTCCATTTAGGACGGTTCATTGAACCCTAGTGTGCCATGCAAGAAAAACCCTCTGCTTTTGAGAAACGGACATTCTTGCACTCTACGCTGTTTCCTATAGGGTCAGTAGAGTGAGCTAGCTCAGAACAAAAGAACTGTGCTTCCTACACAAACGGGGCATATCTACTTCAACTCAGTATTGGAAACTAAGTAAAACATGAGCATCTCTTCAGTCCATTACACTCTACTGGCTGGGAACAGACGCGAATGCTATTTGCACTGTGTATGGCCAGAATAGCACAAGAGTGCTGTTCTTAGCCTGAATGAACACTTGCTGCTAGAACTTGAAACTGAACATGATTGAATCCGTTTAGGAAGTTTCATTGAACCCTAGTGTGCCATGCAAGAAAAACACTCTGCATTTGTGAAACGGGCATTCTTGCACACTACTGTGTTTCCAATAGGGCCAGTACAGTGAGCGAGCTCAGAAAAAAAGTACTGTGCTTGCTACACAATCGGGGCATATCTAGGTCAACTCAGTATTGGAAACTAAGTAAATCAGGAACTTCTCTTCAGTCCATTACACTCTACTGGCTGGGAACAGACGCGAATGCTATTTGCACTGTGTATGGCCAGAATAGCACAAGAGTGCTGTTCTTAGCCTGAATGAACACTTGCTGCTAGAACTTGAAACTGAATGTGATTCAACTCCGTTTTGGAAGTTTCATTGAACCCTAGTGTGCCATGCAAGAAAAACTCTCTGCTTTTGAGAAACGGGCATTCTTGCACTCTATTGTGTTTCCTATACTGCCAGTACAGTGAGCTAGCCAAGAACAAAAGAACTGTCCTTCCTACACAAACGGGGCATATCTAGTTTAACTCAGTATTGGACCTAAGTAAAACAGGAGCTTCTCTTCAGTCCAATACACTGTACTGGCTGGGAACAGACGCAAATGCTATTTGCACTGTGTAAGGCCAGAAAAGCACAACATTGCTGTTTTTAGCCTGAATGAACACTTGCTGCTAATACTTGAAACTGAACAGGATTTAACTCCTTTTAGGAAGTTTCATTGAATCCTAGTGTGCCATGCAAGAAAAACAATCTGCTTTTGAGAAACGGGCATTCTTGCACTCTACTGTGTTTCCTATAGGGCCAGTACAGTGAGCCAGCTGAGAACAAAGGAACTGTGCTTCCTGCACAAACGGGGCATATCTATTTCAACTCAGTATTGGAAACTAAGTAAAACAGGAGCGTCTCTTCAGTCCAATACACTGTACTTGCTGGGAAGAGACACGAATGCTATTTGCACTGTTTATGGCCAGAATAGCACAAGAGTGCTGTTCTTAGCCTGAATGAACACTTGCTGCTAGATCTTGAAACTGAACGTGATTTAACTCTGTTTATGAGGTTTCCTTGAACCCTAGTGTGCCATCCAAGAAAAACACTCTGCTTTTGAGAAACGGGCATTCTTGCACACTACTGTGTTTCGTATAGGCCCAGAAGAGTGAGCTAGCTCAGAACAAAAGAACTGTACTTCCTACCCAAACGGGGCATATCTAGTTCAACTCAGTATTGGAAACTAAGTAAATCAGGAACGTCTCTTCAATCCATTACACTCTACTGGCTGGGAAGAGACGCGAATGCTATTTGCACTGTGTATGGCCAGAATAGAACAAGAGTGCTGTTCTTAGCCTAAATGAACACTTGCTGCTAGAACTTGAAACTGAACGCGATTGAATCCGTTTAGGAAGTTTCATTGAACCCTAGTGTGCCATGCAAGAAAAACACTCTGCTTTTGAGAAACGGGCATTCTTGCACTCTACTGTGTTTCCTATAGGGCCAGTACAGTGAGCGAGCTTAGAAAAAAAGTACTGTGCTTCCTACACAAACGGGGCATATTTAGTTCAACTCAGTATTGGAAACTAAGTAAAACAGGAGCTTCTCTTCAGTCCAATACACTGTACTTGCGGGGAAGAAACGCGAATGCTATTTGTACTGTGTATGGCCAGAATAGCACAAGAGTGCTGTTCTTAGCCTGAATGAACACTTGCTTCTAGAACTTGAAACTGAACGTGATTCAACTCTTTTAGGAAGTTTCATTGAACCCTAGTGTGCCATGCAAGAAAAACACTCTGCTTTTGAGAAACGGGCATTCTTGCACTCTACTGTGTTTCCTAAAGGGCCAGTACAGTGAGGAAGCTCAGAACAAAAGAACTGTGCTTCCTACACAAACGGGACATATCTAGTTGAACTCAGTATTGGATACTAAGTAAAACAGGAGCGTCTCTTCAGTCCATTACACTCTAGTGGCTGGGAACAGACACGAATGCTATTTGCACTGTGTATGGCCAGAATAGCACAAGAGTGCTGTTCTTAGCCTGAATGAACACTTGCTGCTAGAACTTGAAACTGAACATGATTCAACTCCGTTTAGGAAGTTTCATTGAACCCTAGTGTGCCATGCAAAAAAACACTCTGCTTTTGAGAAACGGACATTCTTCCACTCTACTGTGTTTCCTATAGGGCCAGTAAAATGAGCTAGCACAGAACAAAAGAACTGTGCTTCCTACACAAAAGGGGCATATCTAGTTCAACTCAGTATTTGAAACTAATAAAACAGGAGCTTCTCTTCAGTCCAATACACTGTACTAGATGGGAAGAGACAGGAATGCTATTTGCAGTGTGTATGCCCAGAATAGCACAATAGTGATGTTCTTAGCTAGAATGAACACTTGCTGCTAGAACTTGAAACTGAACGTGATCAACTCCGTTCAGGAAGTTTCATTGAACCCTAGTGTGCCATGCAAGAAAAACACTCTGCTTTTGAGAAACGGGCATTCTTGCACTATTCTGTGTTTCCTATATGGCCAGTACAGTGAGCGAGCTCAGAACAAAAGAACTGTGCTTCCTACACAAACGGGGCATATCTAGTCCAACCCTTATTGGAAACTAAGTAAAACAGGAGCTTCTCTTCAGTCCATTACACTGTACTGGCTGGGAACAGACGCGAATGCTATTTGCACTGCGTATGGCCAGAATAGCACAGGAGTGCTGTTCTTAGCCTGAATGAACACTTGCTGTAAGAACTTGAAACTGAACGTGATTCAACTCCGTTTCATAAGATTCATGAACCCTAGTGTACCTTGCACGAAAAACACTCTGCTTTAGAGAAACAAGCATTCTTGCACTCTAATGTGTTTCCTACAGGGCCAGAACAGTGAGCTAGCTCAGAACAAAAGAACTGTGCTTCCTACACAAACGGGGCATATCTAGTTCAACTCAGTATTGGAAACTAAGTAAAACAGGAGCTTCTCTTCAGTCCAATATACAGTACTGACTGGGAACAGACATGAATGCTATTTGCCCTATGTATGGCCAGAATAGCACAAGAGTGCTGTTCTTACCCCGAATGAACACTTGCTGCTAGAACTTGAAACTGAACGTGATTCAACTCCGATTAGGAAGTTTCATTGAACCCTAGAGTGCAATGCAAGAAAAACACTCTGCTTTTGAGAAACGGGCATTCTTGCACTATACTGTATTGCCTATAGGGCCAGAACAGTGAGCTAGGTCAGAACAAAAGAACTGTGCTTTCTAAAGAAATGGGGCGTATCTAGTTCAAATCAGTATTGGAAAATAATTTAAGCAGGAGCTTCTCTTCAGTCCAATACACTGTACTGGCTTGGAACAAACGCGAATGCTATTTTCACTTTGTATGGCCAGAATAGCACAAGAGTGTTGTTCTTATCCTGAATGAACACTTGCTGCTAGAACTTGAAACTGAAGGTGATTCAACTCCCTTTAGGAAGTTTCATTGAACCGTAGTGTGCCATGCAAAAAAACACTCTGCTTTTGAGAAACGGGCATCTTTCACTCTACTGTGTTCCTATAGGGCCAGTACAGTGAGCTAGCTCAGAACAAAAGAACTGTGCTTCCTACACAAACGGGGCATATCTAGATCAACTCAGTATTGGAAACTAAGTAAAACAGGAGCTTCTCTTCAGTCCAATATACTGTACTGACTGGGAACAGACGTGAATGCTATTTGGACCTATGTATGGCCAGAATAGCACAAGAGTGCTGTTCTTAGCCTGAATGAACATTTACTGCTAGAACTTGAAACTGAACGTGATTCAACTCCGATTAGGAAGTTTCATTGAACCCTAGTGTGCCATGCAAGAAAAACACTCTGCTTTTGAGAAACGGGCATTCTTGCACTATACTGTGTTGCCTATAGCTCCAGAACAGTGAGCTAGATCAGAACAAAAGAACTGTGCTTCCTACACAAACGGGGCATATCTAATTCCAATCAGAATTGGAAACTAATTAAAGCAGGAGCTTCTCTTCAATCCAATACACTGTACTGGCTGGGAACAGACGCGAATGCTATTTGCACTGTGTATGGCCAGAATAGCACAAGAGTGCTGTTCTTAGCCTGATTGAACACTTGCTGTTAGAACTTGAAACTGAACGTGATTCAACTCCGTTTCGTAAGTTTCATGAACCCTAGTGTGCCATGCAAGAAAAACACTCTACTTTAGAGAAACGAGCATTCTTGCACTCTACTGTGTTTCCTACAGGGCCAAAACAGTGAGCTAGCTCAGAACAAAAGAACTGTGCTTCCTACACAAACAGGGCATATCTACTTCAACTCAGTATTGGACACTAAGTAAAGCAGGTGCTTCTCTTCAGTCCAATACATTGAACTATCTGGGAACAGATGCGAATGCTATTTGCACTGTATATAGCAAGAATAGCATAAGAGTGCTGTTTTTAGCCTGAATGAACACTTGGTGCTAGATCTTCAAACTGAACGTGATTCAACTTCGTTTAGGAAGTTTCATTGAACCCTAGTGTGATATGCAAGAAAAACAGTCTGGTTTTGAGAAATGGGCATTGTTGCACTCTACTGTGTTTCCTATAAGGCCAGTAGAGTGAGCTAGCTCAGAACAGAAGAACTGTGCTTCCTAAAAAACGGGGCATATCTAGTTCAACTCAGTATTGGAAACTAAGTAAAACAGGCGCTTCTCTTCAGTCCAATACACTGTACTGCCTGGGAACACGCGAATGCTCTTTGTACTGTGTATGGCCAGAATAGCACAAGAGTGCTGTTCTTATCCTGAATGAACACTTGCTTCTAGAACTTCAAACTGAACGTGACTCAACTCCGTTTAGGAAGTTTCATTGAACCCTAATGTGCCATGCAAGAAAAACACTCTGCTTTTGAGAAACGGGCATTCTTGCACTCTACTGTATTTCCTATAGGGCCAGAACAGTGAGCTAGCTCAGAACAAAAGAACTGTGCTTCCTACACAAACGGGGCATATCTAGTTCAACTCAGTATTGGAAACTAAGTAAAACAGGAGCATCTCTTCAGTCCATTACAGTGTACTGGCTATGAAGAGACACGAATAATATTTACACTGTGTATGGCCAGAATAGCACAAGGGTGCTGTTCTAGCATGAATGAACACTTGCTGCTAGAACTTGAAACTGAACGGGATTCAACTCTGATTAGGAAGTTTCATGGAACCCTAGTGTGCCATGCAAGAAAAACACTCTGCTTTTGAGAAACCTTCATTCTTGCACTCTACCGTGTTTCCTTTAGGGCCAGAACAGTGAGCAAGCTCAGAACAATAGAACTGTGCTTCCTACACAAACGGGGCATATCTAGTTCAACTCAGTATTGGAAACTAAGTAAAACAGGAGCTTCTCTTCAGTCCAATACACTGTACTGGCTGGGAACAGACGCGAATGCTATTTGTATTGTCTATGGCCAGAATATCACAAGAGTGCTGTTCTTAGCCTGAATGAACACTTGCTGCTAGAACTTGAAAATGAACCTGATTCAAATCCGTTTAGGAAGTTTCATTGAACCCTAGTGTGCCATGCAAGAAAAACACTCTGCTTTTGAGAAACAGGCATTCTTGCACTCTACTGTGTTTCCTATAGGGCCAGAACAGTGAGCTAGCTCAGAACAAAAGAACTGAGCTTCGTAAAGAAACGGGGCATATCTAGGTCAACTCAGGTTTGGAAACTAAGTAAAACAGGAGCTTCTCTTCAGTCCAAAACACTGTACTGCCTGGGAACAGACGCCATTGCTATTTTCACTGTGTATGGCCAGAATAGCACAAGAGTGCTGTTTCTAGCCTGAATGAACACTTGCTGCTTGAACTTGGAACTGAACGTGATTCAACTCCGTTTATGAAGTTTCATTTAACCCTAGTGTGCCATGCAAGAAAAACACTCTGCTTTTAAGAAACGGACATTCTTGCACTCTACTGTGTTTCATATAGGGCCAGTACAGTGAGCTAGCTCAGAACAAAAGAACTGTGCTTCCTACACAAACGGGGCATATCTAGTTCAACTCAGTATTGGAAACTAAGTAAAACAGGTGCTTCTCTTCAGTCCAATGCACTGTACTGGCTGGGAAGAGACGCGAATGCTATTTGTACTCTTTATGGCCAGAATAGCACAAGAGTGCGATTCTTAGCCTGAATGAACACTTGCTGCTAGAACTTGAAACTGAACGTGATTCAACTCCTTAAAGAAGTTTCATTTAACCCTATTGTGCCATGCAAGAAAAACACTTTGCTTTTGAGAAATGGGCATTCTTGCACTGTACTGTGTTTCCTATAGGGCCAGAACAGTGAGTAAGCTCTGGACAAAAGAACTGTGCTTCCTACACAAACGGGGCATATCTAGTTCAACTCAGTGTTAGAAACTAAGCAAAGCAGGAGCTTCGCTTTAGTCCAATACACTGTACTGGCTGGGAACAGACGCGAATGCTATTTGAACTGTGTATGGCCAGAATAGCACAAGAGTGCTGTTTCTAGCCTGAATGAACACTTGCTGCTAGAACTTGATACTGATCATGATTGAACTCCGTTTAGGAAGTTTCATTGAACCCTACTGTACCATGCAAGGAAAACACTCTGCTTTTGAGAAACGGGCATTCTTGCATTCTACTGTGTTTCCTATAGGGCCAGAACAGTGAGCAAGCTCAGAACAAAAGAACTGTGCTTCCTACACAAATGGTGCATATCTAGTTCAACTCAGTGTTAGAAACTAAATAAAGCAGGCGTTTCTCTTCAGTCCAATACACTGTCCTGGCTAGGAACAGACACGAATGCCTTTTGCAATGTGTATAGCCAGAATAGCACAAGAGTGCTGTTCTTAGCCTGAATGAACACTTGCTTCTTGAACTTGGAACTGAACGTAATTCAACTCCATTTAGGAAGTTTCATTTAACCCTAGTGTGCCATGCAAGAAAAACACCCTGCTTTTAAGAAACGGACATTCTTGCACTCTACTGTGTTTCATATAGGGCCAGTACAGTGAGCTAGCTCAGAACAAAAGAACTGTGCTTCCTACACAAATGGGGCATATCTAGTTCAACTCAGTATTGGAAACTAAGTAAAACAGGAGCTTCTCTTCAGTCCAATGCACTGTACTGGCTGGGAACAGACGCGAATGCTATTTGCACTGTGTATGGCCAGAATAGCACAAGAGTGCTGTTCTTAGCCTGAATGAACACTTGCTGCTAGAACTTGAAACTGAACGTGATTCAACTCCGTTTAGGAAGTTTCATTGAACCCTAATGTGCCATGCAAGAAAAACTCTCTTATGGAGAAACGGGCATTCTTTCACTCTACTGTGTTTCCTATAGGGCCAGAACAGTGAGCAAGCTCAGAACAAAAGAACTGTGCTTCCTACACAAACGGAGCATATCTATTTCAACTCAGTATTGGAAACTAAGTAAAACAGGAGCTTCTCTTCAGTCCAATACACTGTATTGCCTGGGAACAGACGCCAATGCTACTTTCACTGTGTATGGCCAGAATAGCACAAGAGTGCAGTTCTTAGCCTGAATGAACACTTGCTACTAGAACTTGAAACTGATCGTGATTCAACTCCGTTTAGGAAGTTTCATTGAACCCTAGTGTACACGCAAGGAAAACACTCTGCTTTTGAGAAACGGACATTCTTGCACTCTACTGTGTTTCCTATAGGGCCAGAACAGTGAGCAAGCTCAGAACAAAAGAACTGTGCTTTCTACACAAACGGAGCATATCTAGTTCAACTCAGTCTTTGAAACCAAGTAAAGCAGGCGCTTCTCTTCAGTCAAATACACTGTACTGCCTGGGAACAGACACGAAGGCTATTTGCACTGTATAAGGCCAGAATAGCACAAGAGTGCTGTTCTTATCCTGAATGAACACTTGCTGCTAGAACTTGAAACTGAAGGTGATTCAACTCCATTTAGGAAGTTTTATTGAACCCTAGTGTGTCATTCAACAAAAACACTCTGCTTTTGAGAAACGGGCATTCTTGCACTCTACTGTGTTTCCTATAGGGCCAGAACAGTGAGCAAACTCAGAACAAAAGAAGTGTACTTCCTACACCAACGGGACATATCTAGTTCAACTCAGTGTTAGAAACTAAGTAAAGCAGGAGCTTCTCTTCAGTCAATACACTGTACCGGCTGGGAACAGACGCGAATACTATTTGTATTTTGTAGGGCCAGAATAGCACAAGAGTGCTGTTTCTAGCCTGAATGAACACTTGCTGCTAGAACTTGAAACTGAACGTGATTCAACTCCGTTTAGGAAGTTTCATTGAACCCTAGTGTGCCATGCAAGAAAAACACTCTGCTTTTGAGAAACGGGCATTCTTGCACTGTACTGTGTTTCCTATAGGGCCAGAACAGTGAGAGAGCTCAGAACAAAAGAACTGTGCTTCCTACACAAATGGTGCATATCTAGTTCAACTCAGTGTTAGAAACTAAGTAAAGCAGGCGTTTCTCTTCAGTCCAATACACTGTCCTGGCTAGGAACAGACACGAATGCTATTTGCAATGTATATGGCCAGAATAGCACAAGAGTGACATTCTTAGCCTGAATGAACACTTGCTGCTATAACTTGGAACTGAACGTGATTCAACTCCGTTTAGGAAGTTTCATTGAACCCTAGTGTGCCATGCAAGAAAAACACTCTACTTTTGAGAAACGGGAATTCTTGCACTCTACTGTGTTTCTATAGTGCCAGAACACTGTGCAAGCTCAGGACAAAAGAATTGTGCTTCCTACACAAACGGGGCATATCTAGTTCAACTCAGTATTGGAAACTAAGTAAGACAGGAGCTTCTCTTCAGTCCAGTACAATGTAATGGCTGGGAACAGTGCAAATGCTATTTGCACTGTGTATGGCCAGAATAGCACAAGAGTGCTGCTCTTAGCCTGAATGAACACGTGCTCCTAGAACTTGAAACTGAACGTGATTCAACTCCGTTTAGGAAGTTTCATTGAACCCTAGTGTGCCATGCAAGAAAAACACTCTGCTTTTGAGAAATGGGAATTGTTGCACTCTACTGTGTTTCCCATAGGTCCAGAACAGTGAGCTAGCTCAGAACAAAAGAACTGAGCTTCGGACACAAACAGGGCATATCTATTTCAACTCAGGATTGGAAACTAAGTAAAACAGGAGCTTCTCTTCAGTCCAATACACTGTACTGCCTGGGAACAGATGCGAATGTTATTTGCACTGTGTATGGCCAGAATAGCACAAGGGTGCTGTTCTTATCCTGAATGAACACTTGCTGCTAGAACTTGAAACTGAAGGTGATTCAACTCCGTATAGGAAGTTTCATTGAACCCTAGTGTGCCATTCAAGAAAAACACTCTGCTTTTGAGAAACAGGCATTCTTTCACTCTACTGTTTTTCCTATAGGGCCAGAACAGTGAGCTAGCTCAGAACAAAAGAACTGTGCTTCCTATACAAACGGGGCATATATAGTTCAACTCAGTATTGGAAACTAAGTAAAACAGGAGCATCTCTTCACTTCATTACAGTGTACTGGCTGGGAGCAGGCGCGAATGATATTTGCACTGTGTATGGCTAGAATAGCACAAGGGTTCTGTTCTAGCCTGATTGAACACTTGCTGCTAGAACTTGAATCTGAAAGTGATTCAACTCCGTTTAGGAAGTTTCATTGAACCCTAGTGTGCCATGCAAGAAAAACACTCTGCTTTTAAGAAACGGACATTCTTGCACTCTATTGTGTTTCATATAGGGCCAGTACAGTGAGCTAGCTCAGAACAAAAGAACTGTGCTTCCTACACAAACGGGGCATATCTAGTACAACTCAGTATTGGACACTAAGTAAAGCAGGAGCTTCTCTACAGTCCAATACACTGTACTGGCTGGGAACAAAAGCCATTGATATTTGCACTCTGTATGGCCAGAATGGCACAAGAGTTCTGTTCTTAGCCTGCATGAACACTTGCTGCAGGAACTTGGAACTGAACGTGATTCAACTCCGTTTAGGAAGTTTCATTGAACCCTAGTGTGCCATGCAAGAAAAACACTCTGGTTTTGAGAAATGGGCATTGTTGGACTCTACTGTGTTTCCCATAGGTCCAGAACAGTGAGCTAGCTCAGAACAAAAGAACTGAGCTTTGGAAACAAACAGGGCATATCTATTTCAACTCAGTATTGGAAACTAAGTAAAACAGGAGCTTCTCTTCAGTCCAATACACTGTACTGCCTGGGAACAGATGCGAATTTTATTTGCACTGTGTATGGCCAGAATAGCACAAGGGTGCTGTTCTTATCCTGAATGAACACTTGCTGCTAGAACATGAAACTGAAGGTGATTCAACTCCATTTAGGAAGTTTAATTGAACCCTAGTGTGCCATTCAAGAAAAACACTCTGCTTTTGAGAAACAGGCATTCATTCACTCTACTGTGTTTCCTATAGGGCCAGAACAGTGAGCTAGCTCAGAACAAAAGAACTGTACTTCCTACACAAACGGGGCATATCTAGTTCAACTTAGTATTGGAAACTAAGTAAAACAGGAGCATCTCTTCAGTTCAATACAGTGTACTGGCTGGGAACAGGCGCGAATGATATTTGCACTGTGTATGGCCAGAATAGCACAAGGGTGCTGTTCTAGCCTGAATGAAAACTTGCTGCCAAAACTTGAAACTGAACTTGATTCAACTCCGTTTAGGAAGTTTCATTGAACCCTAATGTGCAATGCAAGAAAAACACTCTATTTGAGAAACGGGCATTCTTGCACTCTACTGTGTTTCCTATAGGGCCAGAACAGTGAACAAGCTCAGAACAAAAGAACTGTGCTTCCTACACAAACGGAGCATATCTAGTTCAACTCAGTATTAGAAACCAAGTAAAGCAGGCGCTTCTCTTCAGTCCAATACACTGTACTGGCTGGGAAGGACGCGAATGCTATTTGCACTGTGTAAGGCCAGAATAGCACAAGAGTGCTGTTCTTATCCTGAATGAACACTTGCTGCTAGAACTTGAAACTGAAGGTGATTCAACTCCGTTAAGGAAGTTTCATTGAACCCTAGTGTGCCATGAAAGAAAAACACTCTTCTTTTGAGAAACCGGCATTCTTGCACTCTACTGTGTTTCCTATAGGGCCAGAACAATGAGCTACCTCAGAACAAAAGACCTGTGCTTCCTACACAAACGGGGCATATCTAGTTCAACTCAGTATTGGACACTAAGTAAAACAGGAGCTTCTCTTCAGTCCAATACACTGTACTGGCTGGGAACAGATGCGAATGCTGTTTGCACTCTTTATTGCCAGAATAGCACAAGGGTGCTGTTCTTTTCCTGAATGAACACTTGCTGCTAAAAATTGAAACTGAAGGTAATTCAAATCCGTTTAGGAAGTTTCATTGAACCCTATGTGCCATTCAAGAAAAACACTCTGCTTTTGAGAAACAGGCATTCTTTCACTCTACTGTGTTTCCTATAGGGCCAGAACAGTGAGCTAGCTCAGAACAAAAGAACTGTGCTTCCTATACAAACGGGGCATATATAGTTCAACTCAGTATTGGAAACTAAGTAAAATAGGAGCATCTCTTCAATTCATTACAGTGTACTGGCTGGGAACAGGCGCGAATGATATTTGCACTGTGTATGGCTAGAATAGCACAAGGGTGCTGTTCTAGCCTGATTGAACACTTGCTGCTAGAACTTGAATCTGAACGTGATTCAACTCCGTTTAGGAAGTTTCACTGAACCCTAGTGTGCCATGCAAGAAAAACACTCTGCTTTTAAGAAACGGACATTCTTGCACTCTACTGTGTTTCATATAGGGCCAGTACAGTGAGGTAGCTCAGAACAAAAGAACTGTGCTTCGTACACAAACGGGGCATATCTAGTTCAACTCAGTATTGGAAACTAAGTAAAACAGGAGCTTCCCTTCAGTCCAATACACTCTACTGGCTGAGAACAGACACGAATGCTCTTTGCACTGAGTATGGGAGAAAATCACAAGAGTGCTGTTCTTAGCCTGAATGAACACCTGCTGTTAGAACTTGAAACTGAACGTGATTCAACTCCGTTTAGGAAGTTTCATTGAACCCTAGTGTGCCATGCAAGAAAAACACTCTGCTTTGGGAAACGGGCATTCTTGCACTCTACTGTGTTTCCTAGAGAGCCAGTACAGTGAGCTAGGTCAGAACAAAAGAACTGTGCTTCCTACACAAACGGGGCATATCTAGTTCAACTCAGTATTGGAAACTAAGTAAAACAGGAGCTTACTTCAGTCCAATACACTGTACTGGCTGGGAACAGATGTGAATGCTATTTGCACTGTGTTTGGCCAGAATAGCACAAGAGGTCTGTTCTTAGCCAGAATGAACACTGGCTGCTAGAACTTGAAATTGAACGTGATTCAACTCCGTTTATGAAGTTTCATTGAACCCTAGTGTGCCATGCAAGAAAAACACTATGCTTTTGAGAAACAGGCATTCTTGCACTTTACTGTGTTTCCTATAGGGCCGGAACAGTGTGCTAGCACAGAACAAATGAACTGTGCTTACTACACAAACCGCACATATCTAGTTCAACTCAGTATTGGACACTAAGTAAAGCAGGAGCTTCTCTTCAGTCCAATACACTGTACTGGCTGGGAACAGATGCCATTGCTATTTGCACTCTGTATGACCAGAATAGCACAAGAGTTCTGTTCTTAGCCTGAAAGAACACTTGCTGCTAGAAATTGAAACTGAACGTGATTCAACTCCGTTTAGGAAGTTTCATTAAACCCTAGTGTGCCATGCAAGGAAAACACTCTGCTTTTGAGAAACGTGCATTCTTGCACTCTACTGTGTTTCCTATAGGGCTAGAACAGTGAGCAAGCTCAGAACAAAAGAACTGTGCTTCCTACACAAATGATGCATATCTAGTTCAACTCAGGGTTAGAAACTAAGTAAAGCAGGCGTTTCTCTTCAGTCCAATAGACTGTATTGGCTAAAAACAGACACGAATGCTATTTGCATTGTGTATGGCCAGAATAGCACAAGAGTGCTGTTCTTAGCCTGAATGAACACTTGCTGCAGGAACTTGGAACTGAACGTGATTCAACTCCGTTTAGGAAGTTTCATTGAACCCTAGTGTGCCATGCAAGAAAAACACTCTGCTTTTAAGAAACGGACAATCTTGCACTCTACTGTTTTTCATATAGGGCCAGTACAGTGAGCTAGCTCAGAACAAAAGAACTGTTCTTCCTAAACAAATGGGGCATATCTAGTTCAACTCATTATTGGAAACTAAGTAAAACAGGAGCTTCTCTTCAGTCCAATGCACTGTACTGGCTGGGAACAGACGCGAATGCTATTTGTACTCTGTATGGCCAGAATAGCACAAGAGTGCTGTTCTTTGCCTGAATGAACACTTGCTGCTATAACTTGGAACTGAACGTGATTCAACTCCGTTTAGGAAGTTTAATTGAACCATAGTGTGCCATGCAAGAAAAACACTCTACTTTTGAGAAACGGGAATTCTTGCACTCTACTGTGTTTCCTATAGGGCCAGAACACTGTGCATGCTCAGGACAAAAGAATTGTGCTTCCGACACAAACGGGGCATATCTAGTTCAACTCAGTATTGAAAACTAAGTAAGACAGGAGCTTCTCTTCAGTCCAGTACACTGTAATGGCTGGGAACAGTGCAAATGCTATTTGCACTGTGTATGGCCAGAATAGCACAAGAGTGCTGTTCTTAGCCTGAATGAACACCTGCTCCTAGAACTTGAAACTGAACGTGATTCAACTCCGTTTAGGAAGTTTCATTGAACCCTAGTGTGCCATGCAAGAAAAACACTCTGGTTTTAAGAAATGGGCATTGTTGGACTCTACTGTGTTTCCCATAGGTCCAGAACAGTGAGCTAGCTCAGAACAAAAGAACTGAGCTTCGGAAACAAACAGGGCATATCTATTTCAACTCAGTATTGGAAACTAATTAAAACAGGAGCTTCTCTTCAGTCCAATACACTGTACTGCCTGGGAACAGATGCGAATGTTATTTGCACTGTGTATGGCCAGAATAGCACAAGGGTGCTGTTCTTATCCTGAATGAACACTTGCTGCTAGAACATGAAACTGAAGGTGATTCAACTCCGTTTAGGAAGTTTCATTGAACCCTAGTGTGCCATTCAAGAAAAACACTCTGCTTTTGAGAAACAGGCATTCATTCACTCTACTGTGTTTCCTATAGGGCCAGAACAGTGAGCTAGCTCAGAACAAAAGAACTGTGCTTCCTACACAAACGGGGCATATCTAGATCAACTTAGTATTGGAAACTAAGTAAAACAGGAGCATCTCTTCAGTTCAATACAGTGTACTGGCTGGGAACAGGCGCGAATGATATTTGCACTGTGTATGGCCAGAATAGCACAAGGGTGCTGTTCTAGCCTGAATGAAAACTTGCTGCTAGAACTTGAAACTGAACGTGATTCAACTCCGTTTAGGAAGTTTCATTGAACCCTAATGTGCAATGCAAGAAAAACACTCTTTTTGAGAAACGGGCATTCTTGCACTCTACTGTGTTTCCTATAGGGCCAGGACAGTGAACAAGCTCAGAACAAAAGAACTGTGCTTCCTACACAAAGGGAGCATATCTAGTTCAACTCAGTATTGGAAACCAAGTAAAGCAGGCGCTTCTCTTCAGTCCAATACACTGTACTGGCTGGGAACAGACGCGAATGCTATTTGCACTGTGTAAGGCCAGAATAGCACAAGAGTGCTGTTCTTATCCTGAATGAACACTTGCTGCTAGAACTTGAAACTGAAGGTGATTCAACTCCGTTAAGGAAGTTTCATTGAACCCTAGTGTGCCATGCAAGAAAAACACTCTGCTTTTGAGAAATGGGCATTGATGCACTCTACTGTGTTTCCTATAGGGCCAGAACAGTGAGCAAGCTCAGAACAAAAGAACTGTGCTTCCTACACAAATGGTGCATAGCTAGTTCAACTCAGTGTTAGAAACTAAGTAAAGCAGCCGTTTCTCTTCAGTCCAATACACTGTCCTGGCTAGGAACAGATACGAATGCTATTTGCAATGTGTATGGCCAGAATAGCACAAGAGTGCTGTTGTTAGCCTGAATGAACACTTCCTGCTAGAACTTGGAACTGAACATGATTCAACTCCGTTTAGGAAGTTTCATTGAACCCTAGTGTGCCATGCAAGAAAAAGACTCTGCTTTTAAGAACGGACATTCTTGCACTCTACTGTGTTTCCTATAGGGCCAGAACAATGAGCTACCTCAGAACAAAAGAACTGTGCTTCCTACACAAACGGGGCATATCTAGTTCAACTCAGTATTGGAAACTAAGTAAAACAGGAGCTTCTCTTCAGTCCAATACACTGTACTGGCTGGGAACAGATGCGAATGCTATTTGCCCTGTTTATTGCCAGAATAGCACAAGGGTGCTGTTCTTATCCTGAATGAACACTTGCTGCTAGAAATTGAAACTGAAGGTGATTCAACTCCGTTTAGGAAGTTTCATTGAACCCTAGTGTGCCATTCAAGAAAAACACTCTGCTTTTGAGAAACAGGCATTCTTTCACTCTACTGTTTTTCCTATAGGGCCAGAACAGTGAGCTAGCTCAGAACAAAAGAACTGTGCTTCCTATAGAAACGGGGCATATATAGTTCAACTCAGTATTGGAAACTAAGTAAAACAGGAGCATCTCTTCAATTCATTACAGTGTACTGGCTGGGAGCAGGCGCGAATGAATTTGCACTGTGTATGGCTAGAATAGCACAAGGGTGCTGTTCTAGCCTGAATGAACACTTGCTGATAGAACTTGAATCTGAACGTGATTCAACTCCGTTTAGGACGTTTCATTGAACCCTAGTGTGCCATGCAAGAAAAACACTCTGCTTTTAAGAAACGGACATTCTTGCACTCTACTGTGTTTCTTATAGGGCCAGTACAGTGAGCAAGCTCAGAACAAAAGAACTGTGCTTCCTGCACAAACGGGGCATATCTAGTTCAACTCAGTATTGGACACTAAGTAAAGCAGGAGCTTCTCTACAGTCCAATACACTGTACTGGCTGGGAACAGATGCCATTGCTATTTGCACTCTGTATGGCCAGAATGGCACAAGAGTTCTGTTCTTAGCCTGAATGAACACTTGCTGCTAGAACTTGAAGCTGAACGTGATTCAACTCCGTTTAGGAAGTTTCATTGAACCCTAGTGTGCCATGCAAGAAAAACACTCTTGTTTGACATGGGCATTCTTGCACTCTACTGTGTTTCTTATCGAGCCAGTACAGTGAGCTAGCTCAGAACAAAAGAACTGTGCTTCCTACACAAACGGGGCATATCTAGTTCAACTCAGTATTGGAAACTAAGTAAAACAGGAGCTTCTCTTCAGTCCAATACACTGTACTGGCTGGGAACAGACGCGGAAGCTATTTGTACTGTGTATGCGAGAAAAGCACAAGAGTGCTGTTCTTAGCCTGAATGAACACATGCTGCTAGAACTTGAAACTGAACGTGATTCAACTCCGTTTAGGAAGTTTCACTGAACCCTAGTGTGCCATGCAAGAGAAACACTCTGCTTTTGAAATGGGCATTCTTGTACTCTACTCTGTTTCCTATAGAGCCAGTATAGTGAGCTAGCTCAGAACAAAAGAACTGTGCTTCCTAAACAAACGGGGCATATCTAGTTCAACTCAGAATTTGAAACTAAGTAAAACAGGAGCTTCTCTTCAGTCCAATACACTGTACTGGCTTGGAACAGACGCAAGTAATATTTGCACAGTGTATGGCCAGATAAGCACAAGAGTGCTGTTCTTAGCCTGAATGCACACTTGCTGCTAGAACTTTAAACTGAACGTGATTCAAGTACGTTAGGAAGTTTCATTGTACCCTAGTGTGCCATGCAAGAAAAACACTCTGCTTTTGAGAAACGGGCATTTTTGCAATCTACTGTGTTTTCTATAGGGCCAGAACAGTGAGCTAGCTCAGAACAAAAGAACTGTGCTTCCAACAAAAACGGGGCACATCTAGTTTAACTCAGTATTGGAAACTAAGTAAAGCAGGAGCTTCTCTTCAGTCCAATACACTGTACTGCCTGGGAACAGACGCGAATGCTATTTGCACTGTGTATGGTCAGAATAGCACAAGAATGCTGTTCTTAGCCTGAATGAACACTTGCTGCTAGAACTTTAACTGAACGTGATCAACTCCGTTAAGGAGTTTCACTGAACCCTAGTGTGCAATGAAAGAAAACCACTCTGCTTTTGAGAAATGGGCATTCTTGCACTCTACAGGGTTTCCTATAGGGCCAGTACAGTGAGCTATCTCAGAACAAAAGAACTGTGCTTCATACACAAACGTGGCATATCGAGTTCAACTCATTATTGTAAACTAAGTAAAACAGGAGCTTCTCTTCAGTCCAATACACTGTACTGGCTGGGAACAGACGCAAATGCTACTTGCCCTGTGTATGGCCAGAATAGCACACGAGTGCTGTTCTTTGTCTGAATGAACACTTGCTGCTAGAACTTGAAACTGAACGTGATTCAAATCCGTTTAGGAAGTTACATTTATCCCAAGTGTGCCATGCAGGAAAAACACTCTTCTTTTGAGAACAGATGCGGATGCTATTTGCACTCTTATGGGAGAAAAGCACAAGAGTGCTGTTCTTAGCCTGAATGGACACTTGCTGCTAGCACTTGAAACTGAACGTGATTCAACTCCGATTAGGAAGTTTCATTGAACCCTAGTGTGCCATTCAAGAAAAACACTCTGCTTTTCAGAAACGGGCATTCTTGCACTCTACTGTGTTTCCTACAGAGCCAGTAGAGTGAGCAAGGTCAGAACAAAAGAACTGTGCTACCTACACAAACGGGGAATATCTAGTTCAACTCAGTATTATAAACTAAGTAAAGCAGGAGCTTCTCTTCAGTCCAATACACTCTACTGGCTGGGAACAGACACGAATGCTATTTGCACTGCGTATGGCCAGAATAGAATTAGAGTGCTGTTCTTAGCCTGAATGAACACTTGCTGCTAGAACTTGAAACTGAACGTGATTCAACTCCGTTTAGGAAGTTTCAATGAACCCTAGTGTGGCATGCAAGAAAAACACTCTGCTTTTGATAACCGGGCATTCTTGAACTCTACTGTGTTTCCTATAGGGCCAGTACAGTGAGCTAGCTCAGAACAAAAGAACTGTGCTTCCTATACAAACGGGGCATGTCTAGTTCAACTCAATAAAGGAAACTAATTAAAACAGGAGTGTCTCTTGAGTCCATTACACTGTACTGGCTGGGAAAAGACGCGAAAGCTATTAGCACTGTTTATGGCTGGAATAGCACAAGAGTGCTGTTCTTAGCCTGAATGAACACTTGCTGCTACAATTAGAAACTGAACGTGATTCAACTCCGTTTAGGAAGTTTCATTGAACCCTCGTGTGCCATGCAAGAAAAACACTCTGCTTTTGAAAAAGGGGAATTCTTGCACTCTACTGTGTTTCCTATAGTGTCAGTACAGTGAGCTAGCTCAGAACAAAACATCTGTGTTTCCTACAAAAACGGGGCTTATCTAGTTCAACTCAGTATTGGAAACTAAGTAAAACAGGAGCTTCTCTTCCATCCAATACACTGTACTTGCTGGGAAGACACGCGAATGCTATTTACACTGTGTATGGCCAGAATAGCACAAGAATGCTGTTCTTAGCCTGAATGAACACTTGCTGCTAGAACTTGAAACTGAACGAGATTCAACTCATTTAGGAAGTTTCATTGAACCCTGGTTTGCCATGCATGGAAAACACTCTGGTTTGAGAAACTGGCATTCTTGCACTCTACTGTGTTTCCTATAAGACCAGTACAGTGATCTAGCTCAGAACAAAATAACAGTGCTTCCTACACAAACGGGGCATATCTAGTTCAACTCAGTATTGGAAACTAAGTAAAACAGGAGCTTCTCTTCACTGCAATACACTGTACTGGTTGGGAACAGACGCGAATGCTATTTGCACTGTGTATGGCCAGAATAGCACAAGAATGCTGTTCTTAGCCTGAATGAACACTTGCTGCAAGAACTTTAAACTGAAAGTGATTCAACTCCGTTTAGGAAGTTTCATTGAACCCTAGTGTGCCATGCAAGAAAACATCTCTGCTTTTGAAACGGGCATTCTTGCACACTACTGTGTTTCCTATAGGGCCAGAACAGTGAGCTAGCTCAGACCAAAGAACTGTGCTTCCTACACAAACGGGGCATATCTAGTTCAACTCAGTATTAGAAACTAAGTAAAACATGAGCTTCTCTTCGGTCCAATACACTGTACTGGCTGGGAACAGACGTGAAAGCTATTTGCACTGTGTATGGCCAGAATAGCACAAGAATGCTGTTCTTATCCTGAATGAACACTTGCTGCTAGAACTTGAAACTGAACGTGATTCAACTCTGTTTACGAAGTTTCATTGAATCCTAGTGCTCCGTGCAAGAAAAACACTCTGTTTTTGAAACGGGCATTCTTGCACTCTACTTTGTTTCCTATAGGGCCAGAACAGTGAGCTAGCTCAAAGCAAAGAACTGTGCCTCCTACACAAACGGGGCATACCTAGTTCAACTCAGAATTGTACACTAAGTAAAACAGGAAGTTCTCTTCAGTCCAATACACTGTACTGGCTGGGAACAGATGCGAATGCTATTTGCACTGTGTATGGCCAGAATAGCACAAGAGTGCTGTTCTTTTTCTGAATGAACACTTGCTGCTAGAACTTGAAACTGAACATGATTCAAATCCGTTTAGGAAGTTTCATTTATCCCAAGTGTGCCATGCAAGAAAAACACTCTTTTTGAGAAACGGGCATTCTTGCACTCTACTGTGTTACCTATAGGGCCAGAACAGTGAGCTAGCTCAGAACAAAAGACTGTGCTTCCTACACAAACGGGGCATATCTAGTTCAACTCAGTATTGGAAACTAATTAAAACAGGAGATTCTCTTCAGTCCAATACACTGTATTGACTGAGAACAGACGCGAATGCTATTTGCACTGTGTATGGCCAGAATAGCACAAGAGTGCTGTTCTTAGCGTGAATGATCACTTGCTGCTAGAATATGAAACTGAACGTGATTCGAATCCGTTTAGGATGTTTCATTGAACCCTAGTGTGCCATGCAAGAAAAACACTCTGCTTTTGAGAAACGGGCATTTTTGCACTCTACCCTGTTTCCTAAAGAGCCAGTACAGTGAGCTAGATCAGAACAAAAGTACTGTGCTTCCTACACAAACGAAGCATATCTAGTTCAACTCAGTATTGGAAACTAAGTAAAACAGGAGCTTCTCTTCAGTGCAATACACAGTACTGGCTGGGAACAGACACGAATGCTATTTGCACTGTGTATGACCAGAATAGCACAAGAGTGCTGTTCTTAGCCTGAATGAACACGTGCTGCTACAAATTGAAACTGAACGTGATTCAACTCCGTTTAGGAAGTTTCATTGAACCCTAGTGTGCCATGCAAGAAAAACACTCTGCTTTTGACATGGGCATTCTTGCTTCCACTGTGTTTCCTACAGGGCCAGAACAGTGAGCTAGCTCAGAACAAAAGATCTGTGCTTCCTACACAAACGGGGCATATCTAGTTCAACTCAGTATTGGAAACTCTGTAAAACAGGAGCTTCTCTTCAGTCCAATACACTGTACTGGCTGGGAACAGACGCGGATGCTATTTGTACTGTGTATGGGAGAAAAGCACAAGAGTGCTGTTCTTAGCCTGAATGAACACATGCTGCTAGAACTTGAAACTGAACGTGATTCAACTCCGTTTAGGAAGTTTCATTGAACCCTAGTGTGCCATGCAAGAGAAACACTCTGCTTTTGAAATGGGCATTCTTGCACTCTACTCTGTTTCCTATAGAGCCAGTATAGTGAGCTAGCTCAGAACAAAAGAACTGTGCTTCCTACACAAACGGGGCATATCTAGTTCAACTCAGAATTGGAAACTAAGTAAAACAGGAGCTTCTCTTCAGTCCAATACACTGTACTGGCTTGGAACAGACGCAAATAATATTTGCACAGTGTATGGCCAGATAAGCACAAGAGTGCTGTTCTTAGCCTGAATGCACACTTGCTGCTAGAACTTTAAACTGAACGTGATTCAACTTCGTTAGGAAGTTTCATTGTACCCTAGTGTGCCATGCAAGAAAAACACTCTGCTTTTGAGAAACGGGCATTTTTGCAATCTACTGTGTTTTCTATAGGGCCAGAACAGTGAGCTAGCTCAGAACAAAAGAACTGTGCTTCCAACAAAAACGGGGCACATCTAGTTCAACTCAGTATTGGAAACTAAGTAAAGCAGGAGCTTCTCTTCAGTCCAATACACTGTACTGGCTGGGAACAGACGCAAATGCTACTTGCCCTGTGTATGGCCAGAATAGCACACGAGTGCTGTTCTTTGTCTGAATGAACACTTGCTGCTAGAACTTGAAACTGAACGTGATTCAAATCCGTTTAGGAAGTTACATTTATCCCAAGTGTGCCATGCAGGAAAAACACTCTTCTTTTGAGAACAGATGCGGATGCTATTTGCACTCTTATGGGAGAAAAGCACAAGAGTGCTGTTCTTAGCCTGAATGGACACTTGCTGCTAGCACTTGAAACTGAACGTGATTCAACTCCGATTAGGAAGTTTCATTGAACCCTAGTGTGCCATTCAAGAAAAACACTCTGCTTTTCAGAAACGGGCATTCTTGCACTCTACTGTGTTTCCTACAGAGCCAGTAGAGTGAGCAAGGTCAGAACAAAAGAACTGTGCTACCTACACAAACGGGGAATATCTAGTTCAACTCAGTATTATAAACTAAGTAAAGCAGGAGCTTCTCTTCAGTCCAATACACTCTACTGGCTGGGAACAGACACGAATGCTATTTGCACTGCGTATGGCCAGAATAGAATTAGAGTGCTGTTCTTAGCCTGAATGAACACTTGCTGCTAGAACTTGAAACTGAACGTGATTCAACTCCGTTTAGGAAGTTTCAATGAACCCTAGTGTGGCATGCAAGAAAAACACTCTGCTTTTGATAACCGGGCATTCTTGAACTCTACTGTGTTTCCTATAGGGCCAGTACAGTGAGCTAGCTCAGAACAAAAGAACTGTGCTTCCTATACAAACGGGGCATGTCTAGTTCAACTCAATAAAGGAAACTAATTAAAACAGGAGTGTCTCTTGAGTCCATTACACTGTACTGGCTGGGAAAAGACGCGAAAGCTATTAGCACTGTTTATGGCTGGAATAGCACAAGAGTGCTGTTCTTAGCCTGAATGAACACTTGCTGCTACAATTAGAAACTGAACGTGATTCAACTCCGTTTAGGAAGTTTCATTGAACCCTCGTGTGCCATGCAAGAAAAACACTCTGCTTTTGAAAAAGGGGAATTCTTGCACTCTACTGTGTTTCCTATAGTGTCAGTACAGTGAGCTAGCTCAGAACAAAACATCTGTGTTTCCTACAAAAACGGGGCTTATCTAGTTCAACTCAGTATTGGAAACTAAGTAAAACAGGAGCTTCTCTTCCATCCAATACACTGTACTTGCTGGGAAGACACGCGAATGCTATTTACACTGTGTATGGCCAGAATAGCACAAGAATGCTGTTCTTAGCCTGAATGAACACTTGCTGCTAGAACTTGAAACTGAACGAGATTCAACTCATTTAGGAAGTTTCATTGAACCCTGGTTTGCCATGCATGGAAAACACTCTGGTTTGAGAAACTGGCATTCTTGCACTCTACTGTGTTTCCTATAAGACCAGTACAGTGATCTAGCTCAGAACAAAATAACAGTGCTTCCTACACAAACGGGGCATATCTAGTTCAACTCAGTATTGGACACTAAGTAAAACAGGAGCTTCTCTTCACTGCAATACACTGTACTGGTTGGGAACAGACGCGAATGCTATTTGCACTGTGTATGGCCAGAATAGCACAAGAATGCTGTTCTTAGCCTGAATGAACACTTGCTGCAAGAACTTTAAACTGAAAGTGATTCAACTCCGTTTAGGAAGTTTCATTGAACCCTAGTGTGCCATGCAAGAAAACATCTCTGCTTTTGAAACGGGCATTCTTGCACACTACTGTGTTTCCTATAGGGCCAGAACAGTGAGCTAGCTCAGACCAAAGAACTGTGCTTCCTACACAAACGGGGCATATCTAGTTCAACTCAGTATTAGAAACTAAGTAAAACATGAGCTTCTCTTCGGTCCAATACACTGTACTGGCTGGGAACAGACGTGAAAGCTATTTGCACTGTGTATGGCCAGAATAGCACAAGAATGCTGTTCTTATCCTGAATGAACACTTGCTGCTAGAACTTGAAACTGAACGTGATTCAACTCTGTTTACGAAGTTTCATTGAATCCTAGTGCTCCGTGCAAGAAAAACACTCTGTTTTTGAAACGGGCATTCTTGCACTCTACTTTGTTTCCTATAGGGCCAGAACAGTGAGCTAGCTCAAAGCAAAGAACTGTGCCTCCTACACAAACGGGGCATACCTAGTTCAACTCAGAATTGTACACTAAGTAAAACAGGAAGTTCTCTTCAGTCCAATACACTGTACTGGCTGGGAACAGATGCGAATGCTATTTGCACTGTGTATGGCCAGAATAGCACAAGAGTGCTGTTCTTTTTCTGAATGAACACTTGCTGCTAGAACTTGAAACTGAACATGATTCAAATCCGTTTAGGAAGTTTCATTTATCCCAAGTGTGCCATGCAAGAAAAACACTCTTTTTGAGAAACGGGCATTCTTGCACTCTACTGTGTTACCTATAGGGCCAGAACAGTGAGCTAGCTCAGAACAAAAGACTGTGCTTCCTACACAAACGGGGCATATCTAGTTCAACTCAGTATTGGAAACTAATTAAAACAGGAGATTCTCTTCAGTCCAATACACTGTATTGACTGAGAACAGACGCGAATGCTATTTGCACTGTGTATGGCCAGAATAGCACAAGAGTGCTGTTCTTAGCGTGAATGATCACTTGCTGCTAGAATATGAAACTGAACGTGATTCGAATCCGTTTAGGATGTTTCATTGAACCCTAGTGTGCCATGCAAGAAAAACACTCTGCTTTTGAGAAACGGGCATTTTTGCACTCTACCCTGTTTCCTAAAGAGCCAGTACAGTGAGCTAGATCAGAACAAAAGTACTGTGCTTCCTACACAAACGAAGCATATCTAGTTCAACTCAGTATTGGAAACTAAGTAAAACAGGAGCTTCTCTTCAGTGCAATACACAGTACTGGCTGGGAACAGACACGAATGCTATTTGCACTGTGTATGACCAGAATAGCACAAGAGTGCTGTTCTTAGCCTGAATGAACACGTGCTGCTACAAATTGAAACTGAACGTGATTCAACTCCGTTTAGGAAGTTTCATTGAACCCTAGTGTGCCATGCAAGAAAAACACTCTGCTTTTGACATGGGCATTCTTGCTTCCACTGTGTTTCCTACAGGGCCAGAACAGTGAGCTAGCTCAGAACAAAAGATCTGTGCTTCCTACACAAACGGGGCATATCTAGTTCAACTCAGTATTGGAAACTCTGTAAAACAGGAGCTTCTCTTCAGTCCAATACACTGTACTGGCTGGGAACAGACGCGGATGCTATTTGTACTGTGTATGGGAGAAAAGCACAAGAGTGCTGTTCTTAGCCTGAATGAACACATGCTGCTAGAACTTGAAACTGAACGTGATTCAACTCCGTTTAGGAAGTTTCATTGAACCCTAGTGTGCCATGCAAGAGAAACACTCTGCTTTTGAAATGGGCATTCTTGCACTCTACTCTGTTTCCTATAGAGCCAGTATAGTGAGCTAGCTCAGAACAAAAGAACTGTGCTTCCTACACAAACGGGGCATATCTAGTTCAACTCAGAATTGGAAACTAAGTAAAACAGGAGCTTCTCTTCAGTCCAATACACTGTACTGGCTTGGAACAGACGCAAATAATATTTGCACAGTGTATGGCCAGATAAGCACAAGAGTGCTGTTCTTAGCCTGAATGCACACTTGCTGCTAGAACTTTAAACTGAACGTGATTCAACTTCGTTAGGAAGTTTCATTGTACCCTAGTGTGCCATGCAAGAAAAACACTCTGCTTTTGAGAAACGGGCATTTTTGCAATCTACTGTGTTTTCTATAGGGCCAGAACAGTGAGCTAGCTCAGAACAAAAGAACTGTGCTTCCAACAAAAACGGGGCACATCTAGTTCAACTCAGTATTGGAAACTAAGTAAAGCAGGAGCTTCTCTTCAGTCCAATACACTGTACTGCCTGGGAACAGACGCGAATGCTATTTGCACTGTGTATGGTCAGATAAGCACAAGAGTGCTGTTCTTTGTCTGAATGAACACTTGCTGCGAGAACTTGAAACTGAACGTGATTCAAATCCGTTTAGGAAGTTACATTTATCCCAAGTGTGCCATGCAGGAAAAACACTCTTCTTTTGAGAAAAGGGCATTCTTGCACTCTACTGTGATTCCTAAAGAACCAGTACAGTGAGCTATCTCAGAACAAAAGAACTGTGCTTCCTACACAAACGGTGCATATCTAGTTCAATTCAGTATTGGAAACTTTATAAAATAGGAGCTTCTCTTCAGTCCAATACACTGTACTGGCTGGGAACAGACGCGAATGCTATTTGCACTATGTATGGGAGAAAAGCACAAGAGTGCTGTTCTTAGCCTGAATGAACACTTGCTGCTAGAATTTGAAACTGAATGTGATTCAAGTCCGTTAAGGAAGTTTCATTGAACCCTGGTGTGCCATGCAAGAAAAACACTCAGCTTTTGAGAAACGGGCATTCTTGCACTCTACTGTGTTTCCTATAGAGCCAGTACAGTGAGCTAGCTCAGAACAAAAGAACTGTGCCTCCTACACAAACGGGGCATATCTAGTTCAACTCAATATTGGAAACTAAGTAAAACAGGAGCTTCTCTTCATTCCAATACACTGTACTGCCTGGGAACAGACGCGAATGCTATTTGCACTGTGTATGGCCAGAATAGCACAAGACTGCTGTTCTTAGCCTGAATGAACACGTGCTGCTACAAATTGAATCTGAACGTGATTCAACTCCGTTTAGGAAGTTTCATTGAACCCTAGTGTGCCATGCAAGAAAAACACTCTGCTTTTGAAATGGGCATTCTTGCTTCCACTCTGTTTCCTACAGGGCCAGAACAGTGAGCTAGCTCAGAACAAAGGAACTGTGCTTCCTACACAAACGGGGCATATCTAGTTCAACTCAGTATTGGAAACTAAGTAAAGCAGGAGCTTCTCTTCAGTCCAATACACTGTACAGGCTGGGAACAGACGTTAATGCTATTTGCATTGTGTATGTCCAGAATAGCACAAGAGTGCTGTTCTTAGCCTGAATGAGCACTTGCTGCTAGAAATTGAAACTGAACGTGATTCAACTCCGTTTAGGAAGTTTCACTGAACTCTAGTGTGCCATGGAAGAAAAACACTCTGCTTTTGAGAAACAGGCATTCTTGCACTCTACTGTGTTTCCTATAGGGCCAGTACAGTGAGCTAGCTCAGAACAAAAGAACTGTGCTTCCTACACAAACGGGGCATATCTAGTTCAACTCAGTATTGGAAACTTTGTAAAACAGGAGCTTCTCTTCAGTCCAATACACTGTACTGGCTGGGAACAGACGCGGATTCTATTTGCACTCTTATGGGAGAAAAGCACAAGACTGCTGTTCTTAGCCTGAATGAACACTTGCTTCTAGAACTTGAAACTGAACGTGATTCAACTCCGATTAGGAAGTTTCATTGAACCCTATTGTGCCATTCAAGAAAAACACTCTGCTTTTCAGAAACGGGCATTCTTGCACTCTACTGTGTTTCCTACAGAGCCAGTAGAGTGAGCAATGTCAGAACAAAAGAACTGTGCTACCTACACAAACGGGGAATATCTAGTTCAACTCAGTATTATAAACTAACTAAAGCAGGTGCTTCTCTTCAGTCCAATACACTCTACTGGCTGGGAACAGACACGAATGCTATTTGCACTGTGTATGGCCAGAATAGCATTAGAGTTCTGTTCTTAGCCTGAATGAACACTTGCTGCTAGAACTTGAAACTGAACGTGATTCAACTCCGTTTAGGAAGTTTCAATGAACCCTAGTGTGGCATGCAAGAAAAACACTCTGCATTTGATAACCGGGCATTCTTGAACTCTACTGTATTTCCTATAGGGCCAGTACAGTGAGCTAGCTCAGAACAAAAGAACTGTGCTTCCTATACAAACGGGGCATGTCTAGTTCAACTCAATATTGGAAACTAATTAAAACAGGAGAGTCTCTTCATTCCATTACACTCTACTGGCTGGGAACAGACGCGAATGCTATTTGTAGTGTGTAGGGCCAGAATAGCACAAAAGTGCTGTTCTTACCCTGAATGAGCACTTGCTGCTAGAATTGAAACTGAACGTGATTCATCTACGTTTACGATGTTTCATTGAACCCTAGAGTGCCATGCAAGAAAAACACTCTGCATTTGAGAAACGGGCATTCTTGAACTCTACCGTGTTTCCATAGGGATAGTACAGTGAGCTAGCTCCGAACAAAAGAACTGAGCTTCCTACACTAACGGGGCATATCTAGTTTAACTTAGTATTGGAAACTAAGTAAAACAGGAGCGTCTCTTGAGTCCATTACACTGTACTGGCTGGGAAAAGACGCGAAAGCTATTAGCACTGTTTATGGCTGGAATAGCACGAGTGCTGTTCTTAGCCTGAATGAACACTTGCTGCTACAATTAGAAACTGAACGTGATTCAACTCCGTTTAGGAAGTTTCATTGAACCCTCGTGTGCCATGCAAGAAAAACACTCTGCTTTTGAAAAAGGGGAATTCTTGCACTCTACTGTGTTTCCTATAGTGTCAGTACAGTGAGCTAGCTCAGAACAAAACATCTGTGTTTCCTACACAAACGGGGCTTATCTAGTTCAACTCAGTATTGGAAACTAAGTAAAACAGGAGCTTCTCTTCCATCCAATACACTGTACTTGCTAGGAAGAGACGCGAATGCTATTTTCACTGTGTATGGCCAGAATAGCACAAGAATGCTGTTCTTAGCCTGAATGAACACTTGCTGCTAGAACTTGAAACTGAACGAGATTCAACTCATTTATGAAGTTTCATTGAACCCTGGTTTGCCATGCATGGAAAACACTCTGGTTTTGAGAAACTGGCATTCTTGCACTCTACTGTGTTTCCTATAAGACCAGTACAGTGATCTAGCTCAGAACAAAATAACTGTGCTTTCTACACAAACGGGGCATATCTAGTTCAACTCAGTATTGGAAACTAAGTAAAACAGGTGCTTCTCTTCACTACAAAACACTGTACTTGTTGGGAACAGACGCGAATGCTATTTGCACTGTGTATGGCCAGAATAGCACAAGAATGCTGTTCTTATCCTGAATGAACACTTCCTGCTAGAACTTTAAACTGAAAGTGATTCAACTCCGTTTAGGAAGTTTCATTGAACCCTAGTGTGCCATGCAAGAAAAACTCTCTGCTTTTGAAACGGGCATTCTTGCACTCTACTGTGTTTCCTATAGGGCCAGAACAGTGAGCTAGCTCAGACCAAAGAACTGTGCTTCCTACACATACGGGGCATATCTAGTTCAACTCAGTATTAGAAACTAAGTAAAACATGAGCTTCTCTTCGGTCCAATACACTGTACTGGCTGGGAACAGACGCGAAAGATATTTGCACTGTGTATGGCCAGAATAGCACAAGAATGCTGTTCTTTTCCTGAATGAACACTTGCTGCTAGAACTTGAAACTGAACGTGATTCAACTCCGTTTACGAAGTTTCATTGAATCCTATTGCGCCGTGCACAAAAAACACTCTGTTTTTGAAACGGGCATTCTAGCACTCTACTTTGTTTCCTATAGGGCCAGAAGAGTGAGCTAGCTCAGACCAAAGAACTGTGCCTCCTACACAAACGGTGCATATCTAGTTCAACTCAGTATTGTACACTAAGTAAAACAGGAGGTTCTCTTCAGTCCAATACACTGTACTGGCTGGGAACAGATGTGAATGCTATTTGCACTGTGTATGGCCAGAATAGCACAAGAGTGCTGTTCTTTGTCTGAATGAACACTTGCTGCTAGAACTTGAAACTGAACGTGATTCAAATCCGTTTGGGAAGTTTCATTTATCCCAAGTGTGCCATGCAGGAAAAACACTCTCCTTTTGAGAAAAGGGCATTCTTGTACTCTACTGTGATTCCTAAAGAACCAGTACAGTGAGCTAGCTCAGAACAAAAGAACTGTGCTTCCTACACAAACGGGACATATCTAGTTCAAGTCAGTATTGGAAACTTTATAAAATAGGAGCTTCTCTTCAGTCCCATACACTGTACTGGATGGTAACAGACGCGAATGCTATTTGCACTGTGTATGGCCAGAATAGCACAAGAGTTCTGTTCTTAGCCTGAATGAACACCTTCTCCTAGAACTTGAAACTGAACGTGATTCAACTCCGTTTAGGAAGTTTCATTGAACCCTAGTGTGCCATGCAAGAAAAACACTCTGCTTTTGAGAAACGGGCATTCTTGCACTCTACTGTGTTTCCTATAGAGCCAGTACAGTGAGCTAGCTCAGAACAAAAGAATTGTGCTTCCTACAAAAACGGGGCATATCTAGTTCAACTCACAATTGGAAACTAAGTAAAACAGGAGCTTCTCTTCAGTCCAATACACTGTACTGGCTGGGAACAGACGCGAATGCTATTTTCACTGTGTATGGCCAGAATAGCACAAGAGTGCTGTTCTTAGCCTGAATGAACACTTGCTGCTACAACTTGAAGCTGAACGAGATTCAGCTCCGTTTTGGAAGTTTCATTGATCCCTAGTGTGCCATGCCATAAAAATACTCTGCTTTTGAGAAACGGGCATTCTTGTATTCTACTGTGTTTCATATAGGGCCAGAACAGTGAGCTACCTCAGAACAAAAGATCTGTGCTGCCAACACAAACGGGGCATATCTAGTTCAACTCAGTATTGGAAAATAAGTAAAACAGGAGCATCTCTTCAGTTCATTACAGTGTACTGGCTGGGAACAGGCGCGAATGATATTTGCACTGTGTGTGGCCAGAATAGCACAAGAGTGCTGTTCTTAGCCTGAATGAACACCTTCTGCTAGAACTTGAAACTGAACGTGATTCAACTCCATTTAGGAAGTATCATTGAACCCTCTTGTGCCATGCAAAAAAAACCACTCAGCGTTTGAAACGGGCATTCTTGCACTCTACTCTGTTTCCTATAGGGCCAGAACAGTGAGCTAGCTCAGAACAAAAGAACTGTGCTTCCTACACAAACGGGGCATATCTAGTTCAATTCAGTATTGGAAACTTCATAAAATAGGAGGTTCTCTTCAGTCCAATACATTGTACTGGCTGGGAGCAGACGCGAATGCTATTTTCACTGTGTATGGCCAGAATAGCACAAGAGTGCTGTTCTTAGCCTGAATGAACACTTACTGCTAGAACTTGAAACTGAACGTGATTCAACTCCGTTTAGGAAGTTTCATTGAGCCCTAGTGTGCAACGCAAGAAAAACAGTCTGCTTTTGAAACGGGCATTCTTGCACTCAACTGTTTTTCCTATAGGGCCAGAACACTGAGCTAGCTCAGAACAAAAGGACTGTGCTTCCTACACAAACGGGGCATATCTAGTTCAACTCAGTATTGGAAACTAAGTACAACAGGAGCTTCTCTTCAGTCCAATACACTGTACTGTATGGGAGCAGACGCGAATGCTATTTTCACTGTGTATGGCCAGAATAGCACAAGAGTGCTGTTCTTAGTCTGAATGAACACTTGCTGCTAGAACATGAAACTGAACGTGATTCAACTCCGTTTAGGAAGTTTCATTGAACCCTAGTGTGCCATGCAAGAAAAACATTCTGCTTTGGAAATGGGCATTCTTGCACTCTACTCTGTATCCTATAGAGCCAGTACAGTGAGCTAGCTCAGAATAAAAGAACTGTGCTTCCTACACAAACGGGACATATCTAGTTCAACTCAGAATTGGAAACAAAGTAAAACAGGAGCTTCTCTTCAGTCCAATACACTGTACTGCCTGGGAACAGACGTGAATGCTATTTGCACTGTGTATGGCCAGAATAGCACAAGAATGCTGTTCTTAGCCTGAATGAACACTTGCTGCTACAACTAGAAACTGAACGTGATTCAACTCCGTTTAGGAAGTTTCATTGAACCCTCGTGTGCCATGCAAGAAAAACACTCTGCTTTTGAAAAAGGGGAATTCTTGCACTCTACTGTGTTTCCTATAGTGTCAGTACAGTGAGCTAGCTCAGAACAAAACATCTGTGTTTCCTACACAAACGGGGCTTATCTAGTTCAACTCAGTATTGGAAACTAAGTAAAACAGGAGCTTCTCTTCCATCCAATACACTGTACTTGCTAGGAAGAGACGCGAATGCTATTTTCACTGTGTATGGCCAGAATAGCACAAGAATGCTGTTCTTAGCCTGAATGAACACTTGCTGCTAGAACTTGAAACTGAACGAGATTCAACTCATTTATGAAGTTTCATTGAACCCTGGTTTGCCATGCATGAAAAACACTCTGGTTTTGAGAAACTGGCATTCTTGCACTCTACTGTGTTTCCTATAAGACCAGTACAGTGATCTAGCTCAGAACAAAATAACTGTGCTTTCTACACAAACGGGGCATATCTAGTTCAACTCAGTATTGGAAACTAAGTAAAACAGGAGCTTCTCTTCACTACAAAACACTGTACTTGTTGGGAACAGACGCGAATGCTATTTGCACTGTGTATGGCCAGAATAGCACAAGAATGCTGTTCTTAGCCTGAATGAACACTTGCTGCTACAACTTGAAGCTGAACGAGATTCAACTCCGTTTAGGAAGTTTCATTGATCCCTAGTGTGCCATACAAGAAAAACACTCTGCTTTTGAGAAACTGGCATTCTTGAACTCTACTGTGTTTCCTATAGGGCCAGAACAGTGAGCTACCTCAGAACAAAAGAACTGTGCTGCCAACACAAACGGGGCATACCTAGTTCAACTCCGTATTGGAAACTAAGTAAAATATGAGCTTCTCTTCAGTCCAATACACTGTATTGGCTGGGAACAGATGCGAATGCTATTTGCACTGTGTATGGCCAGAATAGCACAAGAGTGCTGTTCTTAGCCTGAATGAACACTTGCTGCTACAACTTGAAGCTGAACGAGATTCAAATCCGTTTAGGAAGTTTCATTTATCCCAAGTGTGCCATGCAGGAAAAACACTCTCCTTTTGAGAAAGGGCATTCTTGTACTCTACTGTGATTCCTAAAGAACCAGTAGAGTGAGCTAGCTCAGAACAAAAGAACTGTGCTTCCTACACAAACGGGACATATCTAGTTCAAGTCAGTATTGGAAACTTTATAAAATAGGAGCTTCTCTTCAGTACAATACACTGTATTGGCTGGGAACAGATGCGAATGCTATTTGCACTGTGTATGGCCAGAATAGCACAAGAGTGCTGTTCTTAGCCTGAATGAACACCTTCTGCTAGAACTTGAAACTGAACGTGATTCAACTCCATTTAGGAAGTATAATTGAACCCTCTTGTGCCATGCAAAAAAAACACTCAGCGTTTGAAACGGGAATTCTTGCACTCTACTCTGTTTCCTATAGGGCCAGAACAGTGAGCTAGCTCAGAACAAAAGAACTGTGCTTCCTACACAAACGGGGCATATCTAGTTCAATTCAGTATTGGAAACTTCATAAAATAGGAGGTTCTCTTCAGTCCAATACATTGTACTGGCTGGGAGCAGACGCGAATGCTATTTTCACTGTGTATGGCCAGAATAGCACAAGAGTGCTGTTCTTAGCCTGAATGAACACTTACTGCTAGAACTTGAAACTGAACGTGATTCAACTCCGTTTAGGAAGTTTCATTGAACCCTAGTGTGCCACGCAAGAAAAACAGTCTGCTTTTGAAACGGGCATTCTTGCACTCAACTGTTTTTCCTATAGGGCCAGAACACTGAGCTAGCTCAGAACAAAAGGACTGTGCTTCCTACACAAACGGGGCATATCTAGTTCAACTCAGTATTGGAAACTAAGTACAACAGGAGCTTCTCTTCAGTCCAATACACTGTACTGTATGGGAGCAGACGCGAATGCTATTTTCACTGTGTATGGCCAGAATAGCACAAGAGTGCTGTTCTTACTCTGAATGAACACTTGCTGCTAGAACAAGAAACTGAACGTGATTCAACTCCATTTAGGAAGTTTCATTGAACCCTAGTGTGCCATAGAAGAAAAAAACTCTGCTTTTGAAATGGGCATTCTTGCACTCTACTGTGTATCCTATAGAGCCAGTACAGTGAGCTAGCTCAGAATAAAAGAACTGTGCTTCCTACACAAACGGGGCATATCTAGGTCAACTCAGAATTGGAAACAAAGTAAAACAGGAGCTTCTCTTCAGTCCAATACACTGTACTGCCTGGGAACAGACGTGAATGCTATTTGCACTGTGTATGGCCAGAATAGCACAAGAACGCTGTTCTTAGCCTGAATGAACACTTGCTGCTAGAACTTTAAACTGAATGTGATTCAACTCCGTTTAGGAAGTTTCATTGAACCCTAGTGTGCCATGCAAGAAAAACTCTCTGCTTTTGAAACGGGCATTCTTGCACTCTACTGTGTTTCCTATAGGGCCCGAACAGTGAGCTAGCTCAGAACAAAAGAACTGTGCTTCCTACACAAACGGGACATATCTAGTTCAAGTCAGTATTGGAAACTTTATAAAATAGGAGCTTCTCTTCAGTCCAATACACTGTACTGGCTGGGAACAGACGCGAATGCTATTTGCACTGTGTATGGCCAGAATAGCACAAGAGTGCTGTTCTTAGCCTGAATGAACACTTACTGCTAGAACTTGAAACTGAACGTGATTCAACTCCGTTTAGGAAGTTTCATTGAACCCTGGTGTGCCATGCAAGAAAAACACTCTGCTTTTTAGAAACGGGCATTCTTGCACTCTACTGTGTTTCCTATAGAGCCAGTACAGTGAGCTAGCTCAGAACAAAAAACTGTGCTTCCTACACAAACGGGGCATATCTAGTTCAACTCAGTATTGGAAACTAAGTAAAACAGGAGCTTCTCTTCAGTCCAATACACTGTACTGGCTGGGAACAGACGCGAATGCTATTTGTACTGTGTATGGCCAGAATAGCACAAGAGTGCTGTTCTTAGCCTGAATGAACACTTGCTGCTACAACTTGAAACTGAACGTGATTCAACTCCGTTTAGGCAGTTTCATTGAACCCTAGTGTGCCATGCAAGAAAAACACTCTGCTTTTGAGAAACGGGCATTCTTGCACTCTACTGTGTTTCCTATAGAGCCAGTACAGTGAGCTAGCTCAGAACAAAAGAATTGTGCTTCCTACAAAAACGGGGCATATCTAGTTCAACTCACAATTGGAAACTAAGTAAAACAGGAGATTCTCTTCAGTCCAATACACTGTACTGGCTGGGAACAGACGCGAATGCTATTTGCACTGTGTATGGCCAGAATAGCACAAGAGTGCTGTTCTTAGCCTGAATGAACACTTGCTGCTACAACTTGAAGCTGAACGAGATTCAACTCCGTTTAGGAAGTTTCATTGATCCCTAGTGTGCCATACAAGATAAACACTCTGCTTTTGAGAAACTGGCATTCTTGAACTCTACTGTGTTTCCTATAGGGCCAGAACAGTGAGCTACCTCAGAACAAAAGAACTGTGCTGCCAACACAAACGGGGCATATCTAGTTCAACTCCGTATTGGAAACTAAGTAAAATATGAGCTTCTCTTCAGTCCAATACACTGTACTGGCTGGGAACAGACACGAATGCTATTTGCACTGTGTATGGCCAGAATAGCACAAGAGTGCTGTTCTTAGCCTGAATGAACACTTGCTGCTATACTTGAAACTGATCGTGATTCAACTCCGTTTAGGAAGTTTCATTGTACCCTAGTGTGCCATGCAAGGAAAACACTCTGCTTTAGAGAAACGGGCTTTCATGCTCCATACAGTGTTTCCTATAGGGCCAGTACAGTGAGCTAGCTCAGATCAAAAGAACTGTGCTTCCTAAACAAACGGGGCATATCTAGTTCAACTTAGTATTGGAAACTAAGTAAAACAGGAGCTGCTCTTGTGTCCAATACACTGTACTGGCTGGCAACAGATGCAAATGCTTTTTGCAATAGTATGGACAGAATAGCACAAGAGTGCTCTTCTTACCCTAATTGAATACTTGCTGCTAGAACTTGAAACTGAAGGTGATTCAACTCCGATTAGGAAGTTTCATTGAACCCTAGTGTGCCATTCAAGAAAAACACTCTGCTTTTCAGAAACGGGCATTCTTGCACTCTACTGTGTTTCCTATAGAGCCAGTACAGTGAGCTGGCTCAGAACAAAAGAACTGTGCTTCCTACACAAACGGGGCATATCTAGCTCAACTCAGTATTGGAAAATAAGTAAAACAGGAGCATCTCTTCAGTTCATTACAGTGTACTGGCTGGGAACAGGCGCGAATGATATTTGCACTGTGTATGGCCAGAATAGCACAAGAGTGCTGTTCTTAGTCTGAATGAACACTTGCTGCTAGAACATGAAACTGAACGTGATTCAACTCCGTTTAGGAAGTTTCATTGAACCCTAGTGTGCCATGCAAGAAAAACACTCTGCTTTTGAGAAACGGGCATTCTTGCACTCTACTGTGTTTCCTATAGAGCCAGTACAGTGAGCTAGCTCAGAACAAAAGAACTGTGCTTCCTACACAAACGGGGCATATCTAGTTCAACTCAGTATTGGAAACTAAGTAAAACAGGAGCTTCTCTTCAGTCCAATACACTGTACTGCCTGGGAACAGACACGAATGCTATTTGCACTGTGTATGGCCAGAATAGCACAAGAGTGCTGTTCTTAGCCTGAATGAACACTTGCGCCTACAACTTGAAACTGAACGTGATTCAACTTCGTTTACGAAGTTTCATTGAACCCTAGTGTGCCATGCAAGAAAAACACTCTGCTTTTGAGAAACGGGCATTCTTGAACTCTACTGTGTTTCCTATAGGGCCAGAACAGTGAGCTACCTCAGAACAAATGAACTGTGCTTCCAACACAAACGGGGCATATCTAGTTCAACTCTGTATTTAAAACTAAGTAAAATATGAGCATCTCTGCAGTACAATACACTGTACTGACTGGGAACAGACGCGAATGCTATTTGCACTGTGTATGGCCAGAATAGCACAAGAGTGCTGTTCTTAGCCTGAATGAACACTTACTGCTAGAACTTGAAACTGAACGTGATTCAACTCCGATTAGGAAGTTTCATTGAACCCTAGTGTGCCACGCAAGAAAAACAGTCTGCTTTTGAAACGGGCATTCTTGCACTCAACTGTTTTTCCTATAGGGCCAGAACACTGAGCTAGCTCAGAACAAAAGGACTGTGCTTCCTACACAAACGGGGCATATCTAGTTCAACTCAGTATTGGAAACTAAGTAAAACAGGAGCTTCTCTTCAGTCCAAAACTCTGTTCTGGCTGGGAACAGACGCGAATGCTATTTGCACTGTGTATGGCCCGAATAGCACAAGAGTGCTGTTCTTAGCCTGAATGAACACTTGCTGCTAGAACTTGAAACTGAACGTGATTCAACTCCGTATAGGAAGTTTGATTGAACCCTAGTGTGCCATGCAAGAAAAACACTCTGCTTTTGAGAAACTGGCATTCTTGCACTCTGCAGTGTTTCCTATAGGGCCAGTACAATGAGCTAGCTCAGAACAAAAGCACCTGCTTCCTACACAAACGGGGCATATCTAGTTCAACTCAGTATTTGAAACTAAGTAAAGCCGGAGCTTCTCTTCAGTCCAATAAACTGTTCAGGCTGGGAACAGACGCGAATGCTATTTGCACAGTGTATGGCCAGAATAGCACAAGAGTTCTGTTCTTAACCTGAATGAACACTTGCTGCTTGAACTTGAAACTGAAGGTGATTCAACTCAGTTCAGGAATTTTCATTGAACCCTAGTGTGCCATGCAAGAAAAACACTCTGCTTTTAGAAAGGGGCATTATGGCACTCTACTGTGTTTCCTACAGGGCCAGTAGAGTGAGCAAGGTCAGAACAAAAGAACTGTGCTTCCTACACAAACGGGGAATATCTAGTTCAACTCAGTATTGTAAACTAAGTAAAGCAGGAGCTTCTCTTCAGTCCAATACACTGTACTGGCTGGGAACAGACGCGAATGCTATTTGCACTGTGTATGGCCAGAATAGCACAAGAGTGCTGTTCTTAGCCTGAATGAACACTTACTGCTAGAACTTGAAACTGAACGTGATTCAACTCCGTTTAGGAAGTTTCATTGAACCCTGGTGTGCCATGCAAGAAAAACACTCTGCTTTTTAGAAACGGGCATTCTTGCACTCTACTGTGTTTCCTATAGAGCCAGTACAGTGAGCTAGCTCAGAACAAAAAACTGTGCTTCCTACACAAACGGGGCATATCTAGTTCAACTCAGTATTGGAAACTAAGTAAAACAGGAGCTTCTCTTCAGTCCAATACACTGTACTGGCTGGGAACAGACGCGAATGCTATTTGTACTGTGTATGGCCAGAATAGCACAAGAGTGCTGTTCTTAGCCTGAATGAACACTTGCTGCTACAACTTGAAACTGAACGTGATTCAACTCCGTTTAGGCAGTTTCATTGAACCCTAGTGTGCCATGCAAGAAAAACACTCTGCTTTTGAGAAACGGGCATTCTTGCACTCTACTGTGTTTCCTATAGAGCCAGTACAGTGAGCTAGCTCAGAACAAAAGAATTGTGCTTCCTACAAAAACGGGGCATATCTAGTTCAACTCACAATTGGAAACTAAGTAAAACAGGAGATTCTCTTCAGTCCAATACACTGTACTGGCTGGGAACAGACGCGAATGCTATTTGCACTGTGTATGGCCAGAATAGCACAAGAGTGCTGTTCTTAGCCTGAATGAACACTTGCTGCTACAACTTGAAGCTGAACGAGATTCAACTCCGTTTAGGAAGTTTCATTGATCCCTAGTGTGCCATACAAGATAAACACTCTGCTTTTGAGAAACTGGCATTCTTGAACTCTACTGTGTTTCCTATAGGGCCAGAACAGTGAGCTACCTCAGAACAAAAGAACTGTGCTGCCAACACAAACGGGGCATATCTAGTTCAACTCCGTATTGGAAACTAAGTAAAATATGAGCTTCTCTTCAGTCCAATACACTGTACTGGCTGGGAACAGACACGAATGCTATTTGCACTGTGTATGGCCAGAATAGCACAAGAGTGCTGTTCTTAGCCTGAATGAACACTTGCTGCTATACTTGAAACTGATCGTGATTCAACTCCGTTTAGGAAGTTTCATTGTACCCTAGTGTGCCATGCAAGGAAAACACTCTGCTTTAGAGAAACGGGCTTTCATGCTCCATACAGTGTTTCCTATAGGGCCAGTACAGTGAGCTAGCTCAGATCAAAAGAACTGTGCTTCCTAAACAAACGGGGCATATCTAGTTCAACTTAGTATTGGAAACTAAGTAAAACAGGAGCTGCTCTTGTGTCCAATACACTGTACTGGCTGGCAACAGATGCAAATGCTTTTTGCAATAGTATGGACAGAATAGCACAAGAGTGCTCTTCTTACCCTAATTGAATACTTGCTGCTAGAACTTGAAACTGAGCGTGATTCAACTCCGATTAGGAAGTTTCATTGAACCCTAGTGTGCCATTCAAGAAAAACACTCTGCTTTTCAGAAACGGGCATTCTTGCACTCTACTGTGTTTCCTATAGAGCCAGTACAGTGAGCTGGCTCAGAACAAAAGAACTGTGCTTCCTACACAAACGGGGCATATCTAGCTCAACTCAGTATTGGAAAATAAGTAAAACAGGAGCATCTCTTCAGTTCATTACAGTGTACTGGCTGGGAACAGGCGCGAATGATATTTGCACTGTGTATGGCCAGAATAGCACAAGAGTGCTGTTCTTAGTCTGAATGAACACTTGCTGCTAGAACATGAAACTGAACGTGATTCAACTCCGTTTAGGAAGTTTCATTGAACCCTAGTGTGCCATGCAAGAAAAACACTCTGCTTTTGAGAAACGGGCATTCTTGCACTCTACTGTGTTTCCTATAGAGCCAGTACAGTGAGCTAGCTCAGAACAAAAGAACTGTGCTTCCTACACAAACGGGGCATATCTAGTTCAACTCAGTATTGGAAACTAAGTAAAACAGGAGCTTCTCTTCAGTCCAATACACTGTACTGCCTGGGAACAGACACGAATGCTATTTGCACTGTGTATGGCCAGAATAGCACAAGAGTGCTGTTCTTAGCCTGAATGAACACTTGCGCCTACAACTTGAAACTGAACGTGATTCAACTTCGTTTACGAAGTTTCATTGAACCCTAGTGTGCCATGCAAGAAAAACACTCTGCTTTTGAGAAACGGGCATTCTTGAACTCTACTGTGTTTCCTATAGGGCCAGAACAGTGAGCTACCTCAGAACAAATGAACTGTGCTTCCAACACAAACGGGGCATATCTAGTTCAACTCTGTATTTAAAACTAAGTAAAATATGAGCATCTCTGCAGTACAATACACTGTACTGACTGGGAACAGACGCGAATGCTATTTGCACTGTGTATGGCCAGAATAGCACAAGAGTGCTGTTCTTAGCCTGAATGAACACTTACTGCTAGAACTTGAAACTGAACGTGATTCAACTCCGATTAGGAAGTTTCATTGAACCCTAGTGTGCCACGCAAGAAAAACAGTCTGCTTTTGAAACGGGCATTCTTGCACTCAACTGTTTTTCCTATAGGGCCAGAACACTGAGCTAGCTCAGAACAAAAGGACTGTGCTTCCTACACAAACGGGGCATATCTAGTTCAACTCAGTATTGGAAACTAAGTAAAACAGGAGCTTCTCTTCAGTCCAAAACTCTGTTCTGGCTGGGAACAGACGCGAATGCTATTTGCACTGTGTATGGCCCGAATAGCACAAGAGTGCTGTTCTTAGCCTGAATGAACACTTGCTGCTAGAACTTGAAACTGAACGTGATTCAACTCCGTATAGGAAGTTTGATTGAACCCTAGTGTGCCATGCAAGAAAAACACTCTGCTTTTGAGAAACTGGCATTCTTGCACTCTGCAGTGTTTCCTATAGGGCCAGTACAATGAGCTAGCTCAGAACAAAAGCACCTGCTTCCTACACAAACGGGGCATATCTAGTTCAACTCAGTATTTGAAACTAAGTAAAGCCGGAGCTTCTCTTCAGTCCAATAAACTGTTCAGGCTGGGAACAGACGCGAATGCTATTTGCACAGTGTATGGCCAGAATAGCACAAGAGTTCTGTTCTTAACCTGAATGAACACTTGCTGCTTGAACTTGAAACTGAAGGTGATTCAACTCAGTTCAGGAATTTTCATTGAACCCTAGTGTGCCATGCAAGAAAAACACTCTGCTTTTAGAAAGGGGCATTATGGCACTCTACTGTGTTTCCTACAGGGCCAGTAGAGTGAGCAAGGTCAGAACAAAAGAACTGTGCTTCCTACACAAACGGGGAATATCTAGTTCAACTCAGTATTGTAAACTAAGTAAAGCAGGAGCTTCTCTTCAGTCCAATACACTGTACTGGCTGGGAACAGACACGAATACTATTTGCACTGTGTATGGACAGAATAGCATTAGAGTGCTGTTGTCAGCCTGAATGAACACTTGCTGCTAGAACTTGAAACTGAACGTGATTCAACTCCGATTACGAAGTTTCATTGAACCCTAGTGTGCCATGCAAGAAAAACACTCTGCTTTTCAGAAACGGGCATTCTTGCACTCTACTGTGTTTCCTATAGAGCCAGTACAGTGAGCTAGCTCAGAACAAAAGAACTGTGCTTAATATACAAACGGGGCATATCTAGTTCAACTCACTATTGGAAACTAAGTAAAACAGGAGCTTCTCTTTAGTCCAATACACTGTCCTGGCTGGTAACAGACGCGAATGCTATTTGCACTGTGTATGGCCAGAATAGCACAAGAGTGCTGTTCTTAACCTGAATGAACACTTGCTGCTAGAACTTGAAACTGAACGTGATTCAACTCCATTTAGGAAGTATCATTGAACCCTCTTGTGCCATGCAAAAAAAACACTCAGCGTTTGAAACGGGCATTCTTGCACTCTACTCTGTTTCCTATAGGGCCAGAACAGTGAGCTAGCTCAGAACAAAAGAACTGTGCTTCCTACACAAACGGGGCATATCTAGTTCAATTCCGTAATGGAAACTTTATAAAATAGGAGGTTCTCTTCAGTCCAATACATTGTACTGGCTGGGAACAGACGCGAATGCTATTTACAATATGTATGGGTGAAAAGCACAAGAGTGCTGTTCTTAGCCTGAATGAACACTTTCTGCTAGAATTTGAAACTGAACGTGATTCAAGTCTGTTTAGGAAGTTTCATTGAACCCTAGTGTGCCATGCAAGAAAAACACTCTGCTTTTGAGAAACGGGCTTTTTGCACTCTACTGTGTTTCCTATAGAGCCAGTACAGTGAGCTAGCTCAGAACAAAAGAACTGTGCTTCCTACACAAACGGGGCATATCTAGTTCAACTCAGTATTGGAAAGTAAGTAAAATAGGAGCTTCTCTTCAGTCCAATACACTGTACTGCCTGAGAACAGACACGAATGCTATTTGCACTGTGTATGGCCAGAATAGCACAAGAGTGCTGTTCTTAGCCTGAATGAACACTTGCGGCTACAACTTGAAACTGAACGTGATTCAACTCCGTTTACGAAGTTTCATTGAACCCTAGTGTGCCATGCAAGAAAAACACTCTGCTTTTGAGAAACGGGCATTCTTGAACTCTACTGTGTTTCCTAAAGGGCCAGAACAGTGAGCTACCTCAGAACAAATGAACTGTGCTTCCAACACAAACGGGGCATATCTAGTTCAACTCTGTATTTGAAACTAAGTAAAATATGAGCATCTCTTCAGTCCAATACACTGTACTGGCTGGGAACAAACGCGAATGCTATTTGCACTGTGTATGGCCAGAATAGCACAAGAGTACTGTTCTTAACCTGAATGAAAACTTACTGCTAGAACTTGAAACTGAACGTGATTCAACTCCGTTTAGGAATTTTCATTGAACCCTAATGTGCCATTCAAGAAAAGCACTGTGCTTTTGAGAAACGGGCATTCTTGCACTCTACTGTGTTTCCTATATGGCCAGTACAGTGAGCTAGCTCAGAACAAAAGAACTGTGCTTCCTACACAAACGGGGCATATCTAGTTCAACTCAGTATTGGAAACTAAGTACAACAGGAGCTTCTCTTCAGTCCAATACATTGTACTGGCTGGGAGCAGACGCGAATGCTATTTTCACTGTGTATGGCCAGAATAGCACAAGAGTGCTGTTCTTAGGCTGAATGAACACTTTCTGCTAGAACTTGAAACTGAACGTGATTCAAGTCCGTTTAGGAAGTTTCATTGAACCCTAGTGTGCCATGAAAGTAAAACACTCTGCTTTTGAGAAACGGGCATTCTTGCACTCTACTGTGTTTCCTAAAGAACCAGTACAGTGAGCTAGCTCAGAACAAAAGAACTGTGCTTCCTACACAAACGGGGCATATCTAGTTCAACTCAGTATTGGAAACTTTGTAAAACAGGAGCTTCTCTTCAGTCCAATACACTGTACTGGCTGGAAAAAGACGTGGATGCTATTTGCACTGTGTATGGGAGAAAAGCACAAGAGTGCTGTTCTTAGCCTGAATGAACACTTGCTGCTAGAACTTGAAACTGAACGTGATTCAACTACGTTTAGGAAGTTTCATTGAACCCTAGTGTGCCATGCAAGAAAAACACTCTGCTTTTGAGAAAGGGGCATTCTTGCACTCTACCGTGTTTCCTACAGGGCCAGTAGAGTGAGCAAGGTCAGAACAAAAGAACTGTGCTACCTACACAAACGGGGAATATCTAGTTCAACTCAGTATTGTAAACTAAGTAAAGCAGGAGCTTCTCTTCAGTCCAATACACTGTACTAGCTGGGAACAGACACGAATACTATTTGCACTGTGTATGGACAGAATAGCATTAGAGTGCTGTTCTTAGCCTGAATGAACACTTGCTGTTAGAAAAGGAAACTGAACGTGATTCAACTCCGATTAGGAAGTTTCATTGAACCCTAGTGTGCCATGCAAGAAAAACACTCTGCTTTTCAGAAACGGGCATTCTTGCACTCTACTGTGTTTCCTATAGAGCCAGTACAGTGAGCTAGCTCAGAAGAAAAGAACTGTGCTTCCTACACAAACGGGGCATATCTAGTTCAACTCAGTATTGGAAACTATGTAAAACAGGAGCTTCTCTTCAGTCCAATACACTGTATTGGCTGGTAACAGACGCGAATGCTATTTGCACTGTGTATGGCCAGAATAGCACAAGAGTGCTGTTCTTAGCCTGAATGAACACTTGCTGCTAGAACTTGAAACTGAACGTGATTCAACTCCATTTAGGAAGTATCATTGAACCCTCTTGTGCCATGCAAAAAAAAAAACACTCAGCGTTTGAAACGGGCATTCTTGCACTCAACTGTTTTTCCTATAGGGCCAGAACAGTGAGCTAGCTCAGAACAAAAGAACTGTGCTTCCTACACAAACGGGGCATATCTAGTTCAACTCAGTATTGGAAACTAAGTACAACAGGAGCTTCTCTTCAGTCCAATACATTGTACTGGCTGTGAGCAGACGCGAATGCTATTTTCACTGTGTATGACCAGAATAGCACAAGAGTGCTGTTCTTAGTCTGAATGAACACTTGCTGCTAGAACATGAAACTGAACGTGATTCAACTCCGTTTAGGAAGTTTCATTGAACCCTAGTGTGCCATGCAAGAAAAACACTCTGCTTTGGAAATGGGCATTCTTGCACTCTACTGTGTATCCTATAGAGCCAGTTCAGTGAGCTAGCTCAGAACAAAAGAGATGTGCTTCCTACACAAACGGGGCATATCTAGTTCAACGCAGAATTGGAAACAAAGTAAAACAGGAGCTTCTCTTCAGTCCAATACACTGTACTGCCTGTGAACAGACGCGAATGCTATTTGCACTGTGTATGGCCAGAATAGCACAAGAGTGCTGTTCTTAGCCTGAATGAACACTATCTGATAGAACTTGAAACAAGGTGATTCAACTCCGTTTAGGAAGTTTCATTGAACCCTAGTGTGCCATGAAAGTAAAACACTCTGCTTTTGAGAAACGGGCATTCTTGCACTCTACTGTGTTTCCTAAAGAACCAGTACAGTGAGGTAGCTCAGAACAAAAGAACTGTGCTTCCTACACAAACAGGGCATATCTAGTTCAACTCAGTATTGGAAACATTGTAAAACAGGAGCTTCTCTTCAGTCCAATACACTGTACTGGCTGGGAACAGACGTGGATGCTATTTGCACTGTGTATGGGAGAAAAGCACAAGAGTGCTGTTCTTAGCCTGAATGAACACTTGCTGCTAGAACTTGAAACTGAACGTGATTCAACTACGTTTAGGAAGTTTCATTGAACCCTAGTGTGCCATGCAAGAAAAACACTCTGCTTTTGAGAAAGGGGCATTCTTGCATTCTACCGTGTTTCCTACAGGGCCAGTAGAGTGAGCAAGGTCAGAACAAAAGAACTGTGCAACCTACACATCGGGGAATATCTAGTTCAACTCAGTATTGTAAACTAAGTAAAGCAGGAGCTGCTCTTCAGTCCAATACACTGTACTAGCTGGGAACAGACACGAATACTATTTGCACTGTGTATGGACAGAATAGCATTAGAGTGCTGTTCTGAGCCTGAATGAACACTTGCTGCTAGAACTTATAAACTGAACGTGATTCAACTCCGATTAGGAAGTTTCATTGAACCCTAGTGTGCCATGCAAGAAAAACACTCTGCTTTTCAGAAACGGGCATTCTTGCACTCTACTGTGTTTCCTATAGAGCCAGTACAGTGAGCTAGCTCAGAACAAAAAAACTGTGCTTCCTACACAAACGGGGCATATCTAGTTCAACTCAGAATTGGAAACAAAGTAAAACAGGAGCTTCTCTTCAGTCCAATACACTGTACTGCCTGGGAACAGACGCGAATGCTATTTGCACTGTGTATGGCCAGAATAGCACAAGAGTGCTGCTCTTAGCCTGAATGAACACTTTCTGCTAGAACTTGAAACTGAACGTGATTCAACTCCGTTTAGGAAGTTTCTTGAACCCTAGTGTGCCATGAAAGTAAAACACTCTGATTTGGAGAAACGGGCATTCTTGCACTCTACTGTGTTTCCTAAAGAACCAGTACAGTGAGGTAGCTCAGAACAAAAGAACTGTGCTTCCTACACAAACGGGGCATATCTAGTTCAACTCAGTATTGGAAACTTTGTAAAACAGGAGCTTCTCTTCAGTCCAATACACTGTACTGCCTGGGAACAGACGTGGATGCTATTTTCACTGTGTATGGGAGAAAAGCACAAGAGTGCTGTTCTTAGCCTGAATGAACACTTGCTGCTAGAACTTGAAACTGAGCGTGATTCAACTCCGATTTGGAAGTTTTATTGAACCCTAGTGTGCCATGCAAGAAAAACACTCTGCTTTTCAGAAACGGGCTTTCTTGCACTCTACTGTGTTTCCTATAGAGCCAGTACAGTGAGCTAGCTCAGAACAAAAGAACTGTGCTTCCTACACAAACGGGGCATATCTCGTTCAACTCAGTATTGGAAACTAAGTAAAACAGGAGCTTCTCTTCAATCCAATACACTGTACTTGCTGGTAACAGACGCGAATGCTATTTGCACTGTGTATGGCCAGAATAGCACAAGAGTGCTGTTCTTAACCTGAATGAACACTTGCTGCTTGAACTTGAAACTGAACGTGATTCAACTCAGTTCAGGAATTTTTATTGAACCCAAATGTGCCATTCAAGAAAAGCACTGTGCTTTTGAGAAACGGGCATTCTTGCACTCTACTGTGTTTCCTATAGGGCCAGTACAGTGAGCTAGCTCAGAACAAAAGAACTGTGCTTCCTACACAAACGGGGCATATCTAGTTCAACTCAGTATTGGAAACTAAGTACAACAGGAGCTTCTCTTCAGTCCAATACACTGTACTGGCTGGGAGCAGACGCGAATGCTATTTTCACTGTGTATGGCCAGAATAGCACAAGAGTGCTGTTCTTAGTCTGAATGAACACTTGCTGCTAGAACATGAAACTGAACGTGATTAAACTCCGTTTAGGAAGTTTCATTGAACCCTAGTGTGCCATGCAAGAAAAACACTCTGCTTTTGAAATGGGCGTTCTTGCACTCTACTGTGTATCCTATAGATCCAGTACAGTGAGCTAGCTCAGAACAAAAGAACTGTGCTTCCTACACAAACGGGGCATATCTAGTTCAACTCAGAATTGGAAACAAAGTAAAACAGGAGATTCTCTTCAGTCCAATACACTGTACTGCCTGGGAACAGACGCGAATGCTATTTGCACTGTGTATGGCCAGAATAGCACAAGAGTGCTGTTCTTAGCCTGAATGAACACTTTCTGCTAGAACTTGAAACAATGTGATTCAACTCCGTTTAGGAAGAATCATTGAACCCTAGTGTGCCATGAAAGTAAAACACTCTGCTTTTGAGAAACGGGCATTCTTGCACTCTACTGTGTTTCCTAAAGAACCAGTACAGTGAGGTAGCTCAGAACAAAAGAACTGTGCTTCCTACACAAACAGGGCATATCTAGTTCAACTCAGTATTGGAAACTTTGTAAAACAGGAGCTTCTCTTCAGTCCAATACACTGTACTGCCTGGGAACAGACGTGGATGCTATTTGCACTGTGTATGGGAGAAAAGCACAAGAGTGCTGTTCTTAGCCTGAATGAACACTTGCTGCTAGAACTTGAAACTGAACGTGAATCAACTACGTTTAGGAAGTTTCATTGAACCCTAGTGTGCCATGCAAGAAAAACACTCTGCTTTTGAGAAAGGGGCATTCTTGCACTCTACCGTGTTTCCTACAGGGCCAGTAGAGTGAGCAAGGTCAGAACAAAAGAACTGTGCTACCTACACAAACAGGGAATATCTAGTTCAACTCAGTATTGTAAACTAAGTAAAGCAGGAGCTTCTCTTCAGTCCAATACACTGTACTAGCTGGGAACAGACACGAATACTATTTGCACTGTGTATGGACAGAATAGCATTAGAGTGTTGTTCTCAGCCTGAATGAACACTTGCTGCTAGAACTTGAAACTGAACGTGATTCAACTCCGATTAGGAACTTTCATTGAACCCTAGTGTGCCATGAAAGAAAAACACTCTGCTTTTCAGAAACGGGCATTCTTGCACTCTACTGTGTTTCCTTTAGAGCCAGTACAGTGAGCTAGCTCAGAACAAAAGAACTGTGCTTCCTACACAAACGGGGCATATCTAGTTCAACTCAGTATTGGAAACTAAGTAAAACAGGAGCTTCTCTTCAGTCCAATACACTGTACTGGCTGGTAACTGACGCGAATGCTATTTGCACTGTGTATGGCCAGAATAGCACAAGAGTGCTGTTCTTAGCCTGAATGAACACTTGCTGCTAGAACTTGAAACTGAACGTGATTCAACTCCATTTAGGAAGTATCATTGTACCCTCTTGTGCCATGCAAAAAAAACACTCAGCGTTTGAAACGGGCATTCTTGCACTCTACTCTGTTTCCTATAGGGCCAGAACAGTGAGCTAGCTCAGAACAAAGGAACTGGGCTTCCTACACAAACGGGGCATGTCTAGTTCAACTCAGTATTAGAAACTAAGTAAAGCAGGAGCTTCTCTTCAGTCCAATACCCTGTACTCCTGGGAACAGACACGAATGCTATTTGCACTGTGTATGGACTGAAGAGCACACGAATGCTGTTCTTAGCCTGAATGAACATTTGCTACTAGAATTTTAAACTGACCGTGATTCAACTCTGTTTAGGAAGTTTCATTGAACCCTAGTGTGCCATGAAAGTAAAACACTCTGCTTTTGAAATGGGCATGCTTGAACTCAACTGTGTTTCCTAGAGGGCCAGAACAGTGAGCTAGCTCAGAACAAAAGAACTGTGCTTCCTACACAGATGAAGCATATCTAGTTCAACTCAGTATTGGATACTAAGTAAAACAGGAGCTTCTCTTCAGTGCAATACACATTACTGGCTGGGAACAAACACGAATGCTATTTGCACTGTGTATGGCCAGAATAGCACAAGAATGCTGTTCTTAGCCTGAATGAACACTTGCTGCTAGAACTTGAAACTGAACGTGATTCAACTATGTTTACGAAGTTTCATTGAACCCTAGTGTGCCATGCAAGAAAAACACTCTGTTTTGAGAAACGGGCATTCATGCACTCTACAGTGTTTCCTATAAGGCCAGTACAGTGAGCTAGCTCAGAACAAAAGAACTGTGCTTCCTACACAAACGGGGAATATCTAGTTCAACTCAGTATTGGAAACTAAGTAAAACAGGAGCTTCTCTTCAGTCCAATACACTGTACTGGCTGGCAACAGATGTGAATGCTATTTGCACTGTGTATGGCCAGAATAGCACAAGAGTGTTGTTCTTAGCCTAATTGAATACTTGCTGCTAGAACTTGAAACTGAACGTGATTCAACTCAGATTAGGAAGTTTCATTGAACCCTAGTGTGCCAAGCAAGAAAAACACTCTGCTTTTGAGAAATGGGCATTCTTGCACTCTACTGTGTTTCCTATATGGCCAGAACAGTGAGCTAGCTCAGAACAAAAGAACTGTGCGTCCTACACAAACGGGGCATATCTAGTTCAACTCAGTATTGGAAACTAATTAAAACAGGAGCTTCTCTTCACTCCAATAAACTATTCAGGCTGGGAATAGACGCGAATGCTATTTGCACTGTTTATGGCCAGAATAGCACAAGAGTGCACTTCTTTGCCTGAATGAACACTTGCTGCTAGAACTTGAAACTGAACGTGATTCAAGTCCGTTCAGGAAGTTTCAATGAACCCTAGTGTGCCCTGCGAGAAAAACAATCTGCTTTTGAGAAACGGGCATTCTTGCACTCAACTTTGTTTCCTAAACAGCCAGTACAGTGAGCTAGATCAGAACAAAAGAACTGTGCTTCCTACAAAAACGGGGCATATCTCGTTCAACTCAGTATTGGAAACTAAGTAAAAGAGGGGCTTCTCTTCATTCCAATACACTGTACTGGCTGGGAACAGGCGCGAATGCTATTTGCACTGTGTATGGTCAGAATAGCACAAGAATGCTGTTCTTAGCCTGAATGAACATTTGCTGCTAGAATTTTAAACTGAACGTGATTCAACTCCGTTTAGGAAGTTTCATTGATCGCTAGTGTGCCATGCAAGAAAAACACTCTGCTTTTGAGAAACGGGCATTCATGCACTCTATAGTGTTTCCTATAGTGCCAGTACAGTGAGCTAGCTCAGAACAAAAGAACTGTGCTTCCTACATAAACGGGGCATATCTAGTTCAACTCAGTATTGGAAACTAAGTAAAACAGGTGCTTCTCTTCAGTCCAATACACTGTGTGGCTGGGAACAAACGCGAATGCTATTTGCACTGTGTATGGCCAGAATAGCACAAGAGTGCTGTTCTTAGCCTGAATGAACACTTGCTGCTAGAACTTGAAACTGAACGTGATTCAACTCCTTATAGGAAGTTTCATTGAACCCTAGTGTGCCATGCAAGAAAAACACTCTGATTTTGAGAAACAGGCATTCTTGCACTCTACTGTGTTTCCTATAGGGCCAGTACAGTGATCTAGCTCAGAACAAAAGAACCTGCTTCCTACACAAACGGGGCATATCTAGTTCAACTCAGTATTGGAAACTAAGTAAAGCTGGAGCTTCTCTTCAGTCCAATAAACTGTTCAGGCTGGGAACAGACACGAATTCTATTTGCACTGTGTATGGCCAGAATAGCACAAGAGTGCTGTTCTTAGCCTGAATGAACACTCGCTGCTAGAACTTGAAACTGAACGTGATTCAACTCCGTTTAGGAAGTTTCATTGTACCCTAGTGTGCCATGCAAGGAAAACACTCTGCTTTAGAGAAACGGGCTTTCATGCTCCATACAGTGTTTCCTATAGGGCCAGTACAGCGAGCTAGCTCAGATCAAAAGAACGGTGCTTCCTACACAAACGGGGTATATCTAGTTCAACTTAGTATTGGAAACTAAGTAAAACAGGAGCTGCTCTTGAGTCCAATACACTGTACTGGCTGGGAACAGATGCAAATGCTATTTGCACTAGTATGGACAGAATAGCACAAGAGTGCTGTTCTTAGCCTAATTGAATACTTGCTGCTAGAACTTGAAACTGAAGGTGATTCAACTCCGATTAGGAAGTTTCATTGAACTCTAGTGTGCCATTCAAGAAAAACACTCTGCTTTTCAGAAACGGGCATTCTTGCACTCTACTGTGTTTCCTATAGAGCCAGTACAGTGAGCTAGCTCAGAACAAAAGAACTGTGCTTCCTACACAAACGGGGCATATCTAGTTGAACTCAGTATTGGAAACTAAGTAAAACAGGAGCTTCTCTTCAGTCCAATACACTGTACTGGCTAGTAACAGACACGAATGCTATTTGCACTGTGTATGGCCAGAATAGCACAAGAGTGCTGTTCTTAACCTGAATGAACACTTGCTGCTAGAACTTGAAACTGAACGTGATTCAACTCCATTTAGGAAGTATCATTGAACCCTCTTGTGCCATGCAAAAAAAACACTCAGCGTTTGAAACGGGCATTCTTGCACTCTACTCTGTTTCCTATAGGGCCAGAACAGTGAGCTAGCTCAGAACAAAAGAACTGTGCTTCCTACACAAACGGGGCATATCTAGTTCAATTATGTAATGGAAACTTTATAAAATAGGAGGTTCTCTTCAGTCCAATACATTGTACTGGCTATGAACAGACGCGAATGCTATTTGCAATATGTATGGGTGAAAAGCACAAGAGTGCTGTTCTTAGCCTGAATGAACACTTTCTGCTAGAATTTGAAACTGAACGTGATTCAAGTCTGTTTAGGAAGTTTCATTGAACCCTAGTGTGCCATGCAAGAAAAACACTCTGCTTTTGAGAAACGGGCTTTTTGCCCTCTACTGTGTTTCCTATAGAGCCAGTACAGTGAGCTAGCTCAGAACAAAAGAACTGTGCTTCCTACACAAACGGGGCATATCTAGTTCAACTCAGTATTGGAAAGTAAGTAAAACAGGAGCTTCTCTTCAGTCCAATACACTGTACTGCCTGAGAACAGACACGAATGCTATTTGCACTGTGTATGGCCAGAATAGCACAAGAGTGCTGTTCTTAGCCTGAATGAACACTTGCGGCTACAACTTGAAACTGAACGTGATTCAACTCCGTTTACGAAGTTTCATTAAACCCTAGTGTGCCATGCAAGAAAAACACTCTGCTTTTGAGAAACGGGCATTCTTGAACTCTACTGTGTTTCCTAAAGGGCCAGAACAGTGAGCTACCTCAGAACAAATGAACTGTGCTTCCAACACAAACGGGGCATATCTAGTTCAACTCTGTATTTGAAACTAAGTAAAATATGAGCATCTCTTCAGTCCAATACACTGTACTCGCTGGGAACAAACGCGAATGCTATTTGCACTGTGTATGGCCAGAATAGCACAAGAGTACTGTTCTTAGCCTGAATGAAAACTTACTGCTAGAACTTGAAACTGAACGTGATTCAACTCCGTTTAGGAAGTTTCATTGAACCCTAGTGTGCTATGCAAGAAAAACAGTCTCCTTTCAATCGGGCATTCTTGCACTCAACTGTTTTTCCTTTAGGTCCAGAACAGTGAGCTAGCTCAGAACAAAAGAACTGTGCTTCCTACACAAACGGGGCATATCTAGTTCAACTCAGTATTGGAAACTAAGTAAAGCCGGAGCTTCTCTTCAGTCCAATAAACTTTCAGGCTGGGAACAGACGCGAATGCTATTTGCACTGTGTATGGCCAGAATAGCACAAGAGTGCTGTTCTTAGTCTGAATGAACACTTGCTGCTAGAACATGAAACTGAACGTGATTTAACTCCGTTTAGGAAGTTTCATTGAACCCTAGTGTGCCATGCAAGAAAAACACTCTGCTTTGGAAATGGGCATTCTTGCACTCTACTGTGTATCCTATAGAGCCAGTTCAGTGAGCTAGCTCAGAACAAAAGAGATGTGCTTCCTACACAAACGGGGCATATCTAGTTCAACGCAGAATTGGAAACAAATAAAACAGGAGCTTCTCTTCAGTCCAATACACTGTACTGCCTGTGAACAGACGCGAATGCTATTTGCACTGTGTATGGCCAGAATAGCACAAGAGTGCTGTTCTTAGCCTGAATGAACACTTTCTGATAGAACTTGAAACAAGGTGATTCAACTCCGTTTAGGAAGTTTCATTGAACCCTAGTGTGCCATGAAAGTAAAACACTCTGCTTTTGAGAAACGGGCATTCTTGCACTCTACTGTGTTTCCTAAAGAACCAGTACAGTGAGGTAGCTCAGAACAAAAGAACTGTGCTTCCTACACAAACGGGGCATATCTAGTTCAACTCAGTATTGGAAACATTGTAAAACAGGAGCTTCTCTTCAGTCCAATACACTGTACTGGCTGGGAACAGACGTGGATGCTATTTGCACTGTGTATGGGAGAAAAGCACAAGAGTGCTGTTCTTAGCCTGAATGAACACTTGCTGCTAGAACTTGAAACTGAACGTGATTCAACTACGTTTAGGAAGTTTCATTGAACCCTATTGTGCCATGCAAGAAAAACACTCTGCTTTTGAGAAAGGGGCATTCTTGCATTCTACCGTGTTTCCTACAGGGCCAGTAGAGTGAGCAAGGTCAGAACAAAAGAACTGTGCAACCTACACATCGGGGAATATCTAGTTCAACTCAGTATTGTAAACTAAGTAAAGCAGGAGCTGCTCTTCAGTCCAATACACTGTACTAGCTGGGAACAGACACGAATACTATTTGCACTGTGTATGGACAGAATAGCATTAGAGTGCTGTTCTGAGCCTGAATGTACACTTGCTGCTAGAACTTGAACCTGAACGTGATTCAACTCCGATTAGGAAGTTTCATTGAACCCTAGTGTGCCATGCAAGAAAAACACTCTGCTTTTCAGAAACGGGCATTCTTGCACTCTACTGTGTTTCCTATAGAGCCAGTACAGTGAGCTAGCTCAGAACAAAAAAACTGTGCTTCCTACACATACGGGGCATATCTAGTTCAACTCAGAATTGGAAACAAAGTAAAACAGGAGCTTCTCTTCAGTCCAATACACTGTACTGCCTGGGAACAGACGCGAATGCTATTTGCACTGTGTATGGCCAGAATAGCACAAGAGTGCTGCTCTTAGCCTGAATGAACACTTTCTGCTAGAACTTGAAACTGAACGTGATTCAACTCCGTTTAGGAAGTTTCTTGAACCCTAGTGTGCCATGAAAGTAAAACACTCTGATTTGGAGAAACGGGCATTCTTGCACTCTACTGTGTTTCCTAAAGAACCAGTACAGTGAGGTAGCTCAGAACAAAAGAACTGTGCTTCCTACACAAACGGGGCATATCTAGTTCAACTCAGTATTGGAAACTTTGTAAAACAGGAGCTTCTCTTCAGTCCAATACACTGTACTGGCTGGGAACAGACGTGGATGCTATTTTCACTGTGTATGGGAGAAAAGCACAAGAGTGCTGTTCTTAGCCTGAATGAACACTTGCTACTAGAACTTGAAACTGAACGTGATTCAACTACGTTTAGGAAGTTTCATTGAACCCTAGTGTGCCATGCAAGAAAAACACTCTGCTTTTGAGAAAGGGGCATTCTTGCACTCTACCGTGTTTCCTACAGGGCCAGTAGAGTGAGCAAGGTCAGAACAAAAGAACTGTGCTACCTACACAAATGGGGAATATCTAGTTCAACTCAGTATTGTAAACTAAGTAAAGCAGGAGCTTCTCTTCAGTCCAATACACTGTAGTAGCTGGGAACAGACACGAATACTATTTGCACTGTGTATGGACAGAATAGCATTAGAGTGCTGTTCTTTGCCTGAATGAACACTTGCTGCTAGAACTTGAAACTGAGCGTGATTCAACTCCGATTTGGAAGTTTCATTGAACCCTAGTGTGCCATGCAAGAAAAACACTCTGCTTTTCAGAAACGGGCATTCTTGCACTCTACTGTGTTTCCTATAGAGCCAGTACAGTGAGCTAGCTCAGAACAAAAGAACTGTGCTTCCTACACAAACGGGGCATATCTCGTTCAACTCAGTATTGGAAACTAAGTAAAACAGGAGCTTCTCTTCAATCCAATACACTGTACTGGCTGGTAACAGACGCGAATGCTATTTGCACTGTGTATGGCCAGAATAGCACAAGAGTGCTGTTCTTAACCTGAATGAACACTTGCTGCTTGAACTTGAAACTGAACGTGATTCAACTCAGTTCAGGAATTTTTATTGAACCCAAATGTGCCATTCAAGAAAAGCACTGTGCTTTTGAGAAACGGGCATTCTTGCACTCTACTGTGTTTCCTATAGGGCCAGTACAGTGAGCTAGCTCAGAACAAAAGAACTGTGCTTCCTACACAAACGGGGCATATCTAGTTCAACTCAGTATTGGAAACTAAGTACAACAGGAGCTTCTCTTCAGTCCAATACACTGTACTGGCTGGGAGCAGACGCGAATGCTATTTTCACTGTGTATGGCCAGAATAGCACAAGAGTGCTGTTCTTAGTCTGAATGAACACTTGCTGCTAGAACATGAAACTGAACGTGATTCAACTCCGTTTAGGAAGTTTCATTGAACCCTAGTGTGCCATGCAAGAAAAACACTCTGCTTTTGAAATGGGTGTTCTTGCACTCTACTGTGTATCCTATAGATCCAGTACAGTGAGCTAGCTCAGAACAAAAGAACTGTGCTTCCTACACAAACGGGGCATATCTAGTTCAACTCAGAATTGGAAACAAAGTAAAACAGGAGCTTCTCTTCAGTCCAATACACTGTACTGCCTGGGAACAGACGCGAATGCTATTTGCACTGTGTATGGCCAGAATAGCACAAGAGTGCTGTTCTTAGCCTGAATGAACACTTTCTGCTAGAACTTGAAACAATGTGATTCAACTCCGTTTAGGAAGAATCATTGAACCCAAGTGTGCCATGAAAGTAAAACACTCTGCTTTTGAGAAACGGGCATTCTTGCACTCTACTGTGTTTCCTAAAGAACCAGTACAGTGAGGTAGCTCAGAACAAAAGAACTGTGCTTCCTACACAAACAGGGCATATCTAGTTCAACTCAGTATTGGAAACTTTGTAAAACAGGAGCTTCTCTTCAGTCCAATACACTGTACTGCCTGGGAACAGACGTGGATGCTATTTGCACTGTGTATGGGAGAAAAGCACAAGAGTGCTGTTCTTAGCCTGAATGAACACTTGCTGCTAGAACTTGAAACTGAACGTGATTCAACTACGTTTAGGAAGTTTCATTGAACCCTAGTGTGCCATACAAGAAAAACACTCTGCTTTTGAGAAAGGGGCATTCTTGCACTCTACCGTGTTTCCTACAGGGCCAGTAGAGTGAGCAAGGTCAGAACAAAAGAACTGTGCTACCTACACAAACAGGGAATATCTGGTTCAACTCAGTATTGTAAACTAAGTAAAGCAGGAGCTTCTCTTCAGTCCAATACACTGTACTAGATGGGAACAGACACGAATACTATTTGCACTGTGTATGGACAGAATAGCATTAGAGTGTTGTTCTCAGCCTGAATGAACACTTGCTGCTAGAACTTGAAACTGAACGTGATTCAACTCCGATTTGGAACTTTCATTGAACCCTAGTGTGCCATGCAAGAAAAACACTCTGCTTTTCAGAAACGGGCATTCTTGCACTCTACTGTGTTTCCTATAGAGCCAGTACAGTGAGCAAGCTCAGAACAAAAGAACTGTGCTTCCTACACAAACGGGGCATATCTAGTTCAACTCAGTATTGGAAACTAAGTAAAACAGGAGCTTCTCTTCAGTCCAATACACTGTACTGGCTGGTAACTGACGCGAATGCTATTTGCACTGTGTATGGCCAGAATAGCACAAGAGTGCTGTTCTTAGCCTGAATGAACACTTGCTGCTAGAACTTGAAACTGAACGTGATTCAACTCCATTTAGGAAGTATCATTGTACCCTCTTGTGCCATGCAAAAAAAACACTCAGCGTTTAAAACGGGCATTGTTGCACTCTACTCTGTTTCCTATAGGGCCAGAACAGTGAGCTAGCTCAGAACAAAAGAACTGGGCTTCCTACACAAACGGGGCATGTCTAGTTCAACTCAGTATTAGAAACTAAGTAAAGCAGGAGCTTCTCTTCAGTCCAATACCCTGTACTCCTGGGAACAGACACGAATGCTATTTGCACTGTGTATGGACTGAAGAGCACACGAATGCTGTTCTTAGCCTGAATGAACATTTGCTACTAGAATTTTAAACTGACCGTGATTCAACGCTGTTTAGGAAGTTTCATTGAACCCTAGTGTGCCATGAAAGTAAAACACTCTGCTTTTGAAATGGGCATGCTTGAACTCAACTGTGTTTCCTAGAGGGCCAGAACAGTGAGCTAGCTCAGAACAAAAGAACTGTGCTTCCTACACAGATGAAGCATATCTAGTTCAACTCAGTATTGGATACTAAGTAAAACAGGAGCTTCTCTTCAGTGCAATACACATTACGGGCTGGGAACAAACACGAATGCTATTTGCACTGTGTATGGCCAGAATAGCACAAGAATGCTGTTCTTAGCCTGAATGAACACTTGCTGCTAGAACTTGAAACTGAACGTGATTCAACTCCGTTTACGAAGTTTCATTGAACCCTAGTGTGCCATGCAAGAAAAACACTCTGTTTTGAGAAACGGGCATTCATGCACTCTACAGTGTTTCCTATAAGGCCAGTACAGTGAGCTAGCTCAGAACAAAAGAACTGTGCTTCCTACACAAACGGGGAATATCTAGTTCAACTCAGTATTGGAAACTAAGTAAAACAGGAGCTTCTCTTCAGTCCAATACACTGTACTGGCTGGCAACAGATGTGAATGCTATTTGCACTGTGTATGGCCAGAATAGCACAAGAGTGTTGTTCTTAGCCTAATTGAATACTTGCTGCTAGAACTTGAAACTGAACGTGATTCAACTCCGATTAGGAAGTTTCATTGAACCCTAGTGTGCCAAGCAAGAAAAACACTCTGCTTTTGAGAAATGGGCATTCTTGCACTCTACTGTGTTTCCTATATGGCAGGAACAGTGAGCTAGCTCAGAACAAAAGAACTGTGCGTCCTACACAAACGGGGCATATCTAGTTCAACTCAGTATTGGAAACTAATTAAAACAGGAGCTTCTCTTCACTCCAATAAACTATTCAGGCTGGGAACAGACGCGAATGCTATTTGCACTGTTTATGGCCAGAATAGCACAAGAGTGCACTTCTTTGCCTGAATGAACACTTGCTGCTAGAACTTGAAACTGAACGTGATTCAAGTCCGTTCAGGAAGTTTCAATGAACCCTAGTGTGCCCTGCGAGAAAAACAATCTGCTTTTCAGAAACGGGCATTCTTGCACTCTACTGTGTTTCCTATAGAGCCAGTACAGTGAGCTAGCTCAGAACAAAAGAACTGTGCTTCCTACACAAACGGGGCATATCTAGTTCAACTCAGTATTGGAAACTAAGTAAAAAAGGAGCTTCTCTTCAGTCCAATACACTGTACTGGCTGGTAACAGACGCGAATGCTATTTGCACTGTGTATGGCCAGAATAGCACAAGAGTGCTGTTCTTAACCTGAATGAACACTTGCTGCTAGAACTTGAAACTGAACGTGATTCAACTCCATTTAGGAAGTATCATTGAACCCTCTTGTGCCATGCAAAAAAAACACTCAGCGTTTGAAACGGGCATTCTTGCACTCTACTCTGTTTCCTATAGGGCCAGAACAGTGAGCTAGCTCAGAACAAAAGAACTGTGCTTCCTACACAAACGGGGCATATCTAGTTCAATTCCGTAATGGAAACTTTATAAAATAGGAGGTTCTCTTCAGTCCAATACATTGTACTGGCTGGGAACAGACGCGAATGCTATTTGCAATATGTATGGGTGAAAAGCACAAGAGTGCTGTTCTTAGCCTGAATGAACATTTTCTGCTAGAATTTGAAACTGAACGTGATTCAAGTCTGTTTAGGAAGTTTCATTGAACCCTAGTGTGCCATGCAAGAAAAACACTCTGCTTTTGAGAAACGGGCTTTTTGCACTCTACTGTGTTTCCTATAGAGCCAGTACAGTGAGCTAGCTCAGAACAAAAGAACTGTGCTTCCTACACAAACGGGTCATATCTAGTTCAACTCAGTATTGGAAAGTAAGTAAAACAGGAGCTTCTCTTCAGTCCAATACACTGTACTGCCTGAGAACAGACACGAATGCTATTTGCACTGTGTATGGCCAGAATAGCACAAGAGTGCTGTTCTTAGCCTGAATGAACACTTGCGGCTACAACTTGAAACTGAACGTGATTCAACTCCGTTTACGAAGTTTCATTGAACCCTAGTGTGCCATGCAAGAAAAACACTCTGCTTTTGAGAAACGGGCATTCTTGAACTCTACTGTGTTTCCTAAAGGGCCAGAACAGTGAGCTACCTCAGAACAAATGAACTGTGCTTCCAACACAAACGGGGCATATCTAGTTCAACTCTGTATTTGAAACTAAGTAAAATATGAGCATCTCTTCAGTCCAATACACTGTACTGGCTGGGAACAAACGCGAATGCTATTTGCACTGTGTATGGCCAGAATAGCACAAGAGTACTGTTCTTAGCCTGAATGAAAACTTACTGCTAGAACTTGAAACTGAACGTGATTCAACTCCGTTTAGGAAGTTTCATTGAACCCTAGTGTGCCATGCAAGAAAAACAGTCTCCTTTCAATCGGGCATTCTTGCACTCAACTGTTTTTCCTTTAGGTCCAGAACAGTGAGCTAGCTCAGAACAAAAGAACTGTGCTTCCTACACTAACCGGGCATATCTAGTTCAACTCAGTATTGGAAACTAAGTAAAGCCGGAGCTTCTCTTCAGTCCAATAAACTTTCAGGCTGGGAACAGACGCGAATGCTATTTTCACTGTGTATGGCCAGAATAGCACAAGAGTGCTGTTCTTAACCTGAATGAACACTTGCTGCTTGAACTTGAAACTGAACGTGATTCAACTCAGTTCAGGAATTTTCATTGAACCCTAATGTGCCATTCAAGAAAAGCACTGTGCTTTTGAGAAACGGGCATTCTTGCACTCTACTGTGTTTCCTATAGGGCCAGTACAGTGAGCTAGCTCAGAACAAAAGAACTGTGCTTCCTACACAAACGGGGCATATCTAGTTCAACTCAGTATTGGAAACTAAGTACAACAGGAGCTTCTCTTCAGTCCAATACATTGTACTGGCTGGGAGCAGACGCGAATGCTATTTTCACTGTGTATGGCCAGAATAGCACAAGAGTGCTGTTCTTAGGCTGAATGAACACTTTCTGCTAGAACTTGAAACTGAACGTGATTCAACTCCGTTTAGGAAGTTTCATTGAACCATAGTGTGCCATGAAAGTAAAACACTCTGCTTTTGAGAAACGGGCATTCTTGCATTCTACTGTGTTTCCTAAAGAACCAGTACAGTGAGGTAGCTCAGAACAAAAGAACTGTGCTTCCTACACAAACGGGGCATATCTAGTTCAACTCAGTATTGGAAACTTTGTAAAACAGGAGCTTCTCTTCAGTCCAATACACTGTACTGGCTGGGAACAGACGTGGATGCTATTTTCACTGTGTATTGGAGAAAAGCACAAGAGTGCTGTTCTTAGCCTGAATGAACACTTGCTACTAGAACTTGAAACTGAACGTGATTCAACTACGTTTAGGAAGTTTCATTGAACCCTAGTGTGCCATGCAAGAAAAACACTCTGCTTTTGAGAAAGGGGCATTCTTGCACTCTACCGTGTTTCCTACAGGGCCAGTAGAGTGAGCAAGGTCAGAACAAAAGAACTGTGCTACCTACACAAATGGGGAATATCTAGTTCAACTCAGTATTGTAAACTAAGTAAAGCAGGAGCTTCTCTTCAGTCCAATACACTGTAGTAGCTGGGAACAGACACGAATACTATTTGCACTGTGTATGGACAGAATAGCATTAGAGTGCTGTTCTTTGCCTGAATGAACACTTGCTGCTAGAACTTGAAACTGAGCGTGATTCAACTCCGATTTGGAAGTTTCATTGAACCCTAGTGTGCCATGCAAGAAAAACACTCTGCTTTTCAGAAACGGGCATTCTTGCACTCTACTGTGTTTCCTATAGAGCCAGTACAGTGAGCTAGCTCAGAACAAAAGAACTGTGCTTCCTACACAAACGGGGCATATCTCGTTCAACTCAGTATTGGAAACTAAGTAAAACAGGAGCTTCTCTTCAATCCAATACACTGTACTGGCTGGTAACAGACGCGAATGCTATTTGCACTGTGTATGGCCAGAATAGCACAAGAGTGCTGTTCTTAACCTGAATGAACACTTGCTGCTTGAACTTGAAACTGAACGTGATTCAACTCAGTTCAGGAATTTTTATTGAACCCAAATGTGCCATTCAAGAAAAGCACTGTGCTTTTGAGAAACGGGCATTCTTGCACACTACTGTGTTTCCTATAGGGCCAGTACAGTGAGCTAGCTCAGAACAAAAGAACTGTGCTTCCTACACAAACGGGGCATATCTAGTTCAACTCAGTATTGGAAACTAAGTACAACAGGAGCTTCTCTTCAGTCCAATACACTGTACTGGCTGGGAGCAGACGCGAATGCTATTTTCATTGTGTATGGCCAGAATAGCACAAGAGTGCTGTTCTTAGTCTGAATGAACACTTGCTGCTAGAACATGAAACTGAACGTGATTCAACTCCGTTTAGGAAGTTTCATTGAACCCTAGTGTGCCATGCAAGAAAAACACTCTGCTTTTGAAATGGGCGTTCTTGCACTCTACTGTGTATCCTATAGATCCAGTACAGTGAGCTAGCTCAGAACAAAAGAACTGTGCTTCCTACACAAACGGGGCATATCTAGTTCAACTCAGAATTGGAAACAAAGTAAAACAGGAGCTTCTCTTCAGTCCAATACACAGTACTGCCTGGGAACAGACGCGAATGCTATTTGCACTGTGTATGGCCAGAATAGCACAAGAGTGCTGTTCTTAGCCTGAATGAACACTTTCTGCTAGAACTTGAAACAATGTGATTCAACTCCGTTTAGGAAGAATCATTGAACCCTAGTGTGCCATGAAAGTAAAACACTCTGCTTTTGAGAAACGGGCATTCTTGCACTCTACTGTGTTTCCTAAAGAACCAGTACAGTGAGGTAGCTCAGAACAAAAGAACTGTGCTTCCTACACAAACAGGGCATATCTAGTTCAACTCAGTATTGGAAACTTTGTAAAACAGGAGCTTCTCTTCAGTCCAATACACTGTACTGCCTGGGAACAGACGTGGATGCTATTTGCACTGTGTATGGGAGAAAAGCACAAGAGTGCTGTTCTTAGCCTGAATGAACACTTGCTGCTAGAACTTGAAACTGAACGTGAATCAACTACGTTTAGGAAGTTTCATTGAACCCTAGTGTGCCATTCAAGAAAAACACTCTGCTTTTGAGAAAGGGGCATTCTTGCACTCTACCGTGTTTCCTACAGGGCCAGTAGAGTGAGCAAGGTCAGAACAAAAGAACTGTGCTACCTACACAAACAGGGAATATCTAGTTCAACTCAGTATTGTAAACTAAGTAAAGCAGGAGCTTCTCTTCAGTCCAATACACTGTACTAGCTGGGAACAGACACGAATACTATTTGCACTGTGTATGGACAGAATAGCATTAGAGTGTTGTTCTCAGCCTGAATGAACACTTGCTGCTAGAACTTGAAACTGAACGTGATTCAACTCCGATTAGGAACTTTCATTGAACCCTAGTGTGCCATGAAAGAAAAACACTCTGCTTTTCAGAAACGGGCATTCTTGCACTCTACTGTGTTTCCTTTAGAGACAGTACAGTGAGCTAGCTCAGAACAAAAGAACTGTGCTTCCTACACAAACGGGGCATATCTTGTTCAACTCAGTATTGGAAACTAAGTAAAACAGGAGCTTCTCTTCAGTCCAATACACTGTACTGGCTGGTAACTGACACGAATGCTATTTGCACTGTGTATGGCCAGAATAGCACAAGAGTGCTGTTCTTAGCCTGAATGAACACTTGCTGCTAGAACTTGAAACTGAACGTGATTCAACTCCATTTAGGAAGTATCATTGTACCCTCTTGTGCCATGCAAAAAAAACACTCAGCGTTTGAAACGGGCATTCTTGCACTCTACTCTGTTTCCTATAGGGCCAGAACAGTGAGCTAGCTCAGAACAAAAGAACTGGGCTTCCTACACAAACGGGGCATGTCTAGTTCAACTCAGTATTAGAAACTAAGTAAAGCAGGAGCTTCTCTTCAGTCCAATACCCTGTACTCCTGGGAACAGACACGAATGCTATTTGCACTGTGTATGGACTGAAGAGCACACGAATGCTGTTCTTAGCCTGAATGAACATTTGCTACTAGAATTTTAAACTGACCGTGATTCAACTCTGTTTAGGAAGTTTCATTGAACCCTAGTGTGCCATGAAAGTAAAACACTCTGCTTTTGAAATGGGCATGCTTGAACTCAACTGTGTTTCCTAGAGGGCCAGAACAGTGAGCTAGCTCAGAACAAAAGAACTGTGCTTCCTACACAGATGAAGCATATCTAGTTCAACTCACTATTGGATACTAAGTAAAACAGGAGCTTCTCTTCAGTGCAATACACATTACTGGCTGGGAACAAACACGAATGCTATTTGCACTGTGTATGGCCAGAATAGCACAAGAATGCTGTTCTTAGCCTGAATGAACACTTGCTGCTAGAACTTGAAACTGAACGTGATTCAACTCCGTTTACGAAGTTTCATTGAACCCTAGTGTGCCATGCAAGAAAAACACTCTGTTTTGAGAAACGGGCATTCATGCACTCTACAGTGTTTCCTATAAGGCCAGTACAGTGAGCTAGCTCAGAACAAAAGAACTGTGCTTCCTACACAAACGGGGAATATCTAGTTCAACTCAGTATTGGAAACTAAGTAAAACAGGAGCTTCTCTTCAGTCCAATACACTGTACTGGCTGGCAACAGATGTGAATGCTATTTGCACTGTGTATGGCCAGAATAGCACAAGAGTGTTGTTCTTAGCCTAATTGAATACTTGCTGCTAGAACTTGAAACTGAACGTGATTCAACTCCGATTAGGAAGTTTCATTGAACCCTAGTGTGCCAAGCAAGAAAAACACTCTGCTTTTGAGAAATGGGCATTCTTGCACTCTACTGTGTTTCCTATATGGCCAGAACAGTGAGCTAGCTCAGAACAAAAGAACTGTGCGTCCTACACAAACGGGGCATATCTAGTTCAACTCAGTATTGGAAACTAATTAAAACAGGAGCTTCTCTTCACTCCAATAAACTATTCAGGCTGGGAACAGACGCGAATGCTATTTGCACTGTTTATGGCCAGAATAGCACAAGAGTGCACTTCTTTGCCTGAATGAACACTTGCTGCTAGAACTTGAAACTGAACGTGATTCAAGTCCGTTCAGGAAGTTTCAATGAACCCTAGTGTGCCCTGCGAGAAAAACAATCTGCTTTTGAGAAACGGGCATTCTTGCACTCAACTTTGTTTCCTAAACAGCCAGTACAGTGAGCTAGATCAGAACAAAAGAACTGTGCTTCCTACAAAAACGGGGCATATCTCGTTCAACTCAGTATTGGAAACTAAGTAAAAGAGGGGCTTCTCTTCATTCCAATACACTGTACTGGCTGGGAACAGGCGCGAATGCTATTTGCACTGTGTATGGTCAGAATAGCACAAGAATGCTGTTCTTAGCCTGAATGAACATTTGCTGCTAGAATTTTAAACTGAACGTGATTCAACTCCGTTTAGGAAGGTTCATTGATCGCTAGTGTGCCATGCAAGAAAAACACTCTGCTTTTGAGAAACGGGCATTCATGCACTCTATAGTGTTTCCTATAGGGCCAGTACAGTGAGCTAGCTCAGAACAAAAGAACTGTGCTTCCTACATAAACGGGGCATATCTAGTTCAACTCAGTATTGGAAACTAAGTAAAACAGGTGCTTCTCTTCAGTCCAATACACTGTGTGGCTGGGAACAAACGCGAATGCTATTTGCACTGTGTATGGCCAGAATAGCACAAGTGTGCTGTTCTTAGCCTGAATGAACACTTGCTGCTAGAACTTGAAACTGAACGTGATTCAACTCCTTATAGGAAGTTTCATTGAACCCTAGTGTGCCATGCAAGAAAAACACTCTGATTTTGAGAAACAGGCATTCTTGCACTCTACTGTGTTTCCTATAGGGCCAGTACAGTGATCTAGCTCAGAACAAAAGAACCTGCTTCCTACACAAACGGGGCATATCTAGTTCAACTCAGTATTGGAAACTAAGTAAAGCCGGAGCTTCTCTTCAGTCCAATAAACTGTTCAGGCTGGGAACAGACACGAATTCTATTTGCACTGTGTATGGCCAGAATAGCACAAGAGTGCTGTTCTTAGCCTGAATGAACACTCGCTGCTAGAACTTGAAACTGAACGTGATTCAACTCCGTTTAGGAAGTTTCATTGTACCCTAGTGTGCCATGCAAGGAAAACACTCTGCTTTAGAGAAACGGGCTTTCATGCTCCATACAGTGTTTCCTATAGGGCCAGTACAGTGAGCTAGCTCAGATCAAAAGAACTGTGCTTCCTACACAAACGGGGTATATCTAGTTCAACTTAGTATTGGAAACTAAGTAAAACAGGAGCTGCTCTTGAGTCCAATACACTGTACTGGCTGGGAACAGATGCAAATGCTATTTGCACTAGTATGGACAGAATAGCACAAGAGTGCTGTTCTTAGCCTAATTGAATACTTGCTGCTAGAACTTGAAACTGAAGGTGATTCAACTCCGATTAGGAAGTTTCATTGAACCCTAGTGTGCCATTCAAGAAAAACACTCTGCTTTTCAGAAACGGGCATTCTTGCACTCTACTGTGTTTCCTATAGAGCCAGTACAGTGAGCTAGCTCAGAACAAAAGAACTGTGCTTCCTACACAAACGGGGCATATCTAGTTCAACTCAGTATTGGAAACTAAGTAAAACAGGAGCTTCTCTTCAGTCCAATACACTGTACTGGCTGGTAGCAGACGCGAATGCTATTTGCACTGTGTATGGCCAGAATAGCACAAGAGTGCTGTTCTTAACCTGAATGAACACTTGCTGCTAGAACTTGAAACTGAACGTGATTCAACTCCATTTAGGAAGTATCATTGAACCCTCTTGTGCCATGCAAAAAAAACACTCAGCGTTTGAAACGGGCATTCTTGCACTCTACTCTGTTTCCTATAGGGCCAGAACAGTGAGCTAGCTCAGAACAAAAGAACTGTGCTTCCTACACAAACGGGGCATATCTAGTTCAATTCCGTAATGGAAACTTTATAAAATAGGAGGTTCTCTTCAGTCCAATACATTGTACTGGCTGGGAACAGGCGCGAATGCTATTTGCAATATGTATGGGTGAAAAGCACAAGAGTGCTGTTCTTAGCCTGAATGAACACTTTCTGCTAGAATTTGAAACTGAACGTGATTCAAGTCTGTTTAGGAAGTTTCATTGAACCCTAGTGTGCCATGCAAGAAAAACACTCTGCTTTTGAGAAACGGGCTTTTTGCACTCTACTGTGTTTCCTATAGAGCCAGTACAGTGAGCTAGCTCAGAACAAAAGAACTGTGCTTCCTACACAAACGGGGCATATCTAGTTCAACTCAGTATTGGAAAGTAAGTAAAACAGGAGCTTCTCTTCAGTCCAATACACTGTACTGCCTGAGAACAGACACGAATGCTATTTGCACTGTGTATGGCCAGAATAGCACAAGAGTGCTGTTCTTAGCCTGAATGAACACTTGCGGCTACAACTTGAAACTGAACGTGATTCAACTCCGTTTACGAAGTTTCATTGAACCCTAGTGTGCCATGCAAGAAAAACACTCTGCTTTTGAGAAACGGGCATTCTTGAACTCTACTGTGTTTCCTAAAGGGCCAGAACAGTGAGCTACCTCAGAACAAATGAACTGTGCTTCCAACACAAACAGGGCATATCTAGTTCAACTCTGTATTTGAAACTAAGTAAAATATGAGCATCTCTTCAGTCCAATACACTGTACTGGCTGGGAACAAACGCGAATGCTATTTGCACTGTGTATGGCCAGAATAGCACAAGAGTACTGTTCTTAGCCTGAATGAAAACTTACTGCTAGAACTTGAAACTGAACGTGATTCAACTCCGTTTAGGAAGTTTCATTGAACCCTAGTGTGCCATGCAAGAAAAACAGTCTCCTTTCATTCGGGCATTCTTGCACTCAACTGTTTTTCCTTTAGGTCCAGAACAGTGAGCTAGCTCAGAACAAAAGAACTGTGCTTCCTACACAAACGGGGCATATCTAGTTCAACTCAGTGTTGGAAACTAAGTAAAGCCGGAGCTTCTCTTCAGTCCAATAAACTTTCAGGCTGGGAACAGACGCGAATGCTATTTGCACTGTGTATGGCCAGAATAGCACAAGAGTGCTGTTCTTAACCTGAATGAACACTTGCTGCTTGAACTTGAAACTGAACGTGATTCAACTCAGTTCAGGAATTTTCATTGAACCCTAATGTGCCATTCAAGAAAAGCACTGTGCTTTTGAGATCGGGCATTCTTGCACTCTACTGTGTTTCCTATAGGGCCAGTACAGTGAGCTAGCTCAGAACAAAAGAACTGTGCTTCCTACACAAACGGGGCATATCTAGTTCAACTCAGTATTGGAAACTAAGTACAACAGGAGCTTCTCTTCAGTCCAATACATTGTACTGGCTGGGAGCAGACGCGAATGCTATTTTCACTGTGTATGGCCAGAATAGCACAAGAGTGCTGTTCTTAGGCTGAATGAACACTTTCTGCTAGAACTTGAAACTGAACGTGATTCAACTCCGTTTAGGAAGTTTCATTGAACCCTAGTGTGCCATGAAAGTAAAACACTCTGCTTTTGAGAAACGGGCATTCTTGCACTCTACTGTGTTTCCTAAAGAACCAGTACAGTGAGGTAGCTCAGAACAAAAGAACTGTGCTTCCTACACAAACGGGGCATATCTAGTTCAACTCAGTATTGGAAACTTTGTAAAACAGGAGCTTCTCTTCAGTCCAATACACTGTACTGGCTGGAAAAAGACGTGGTTGCTATTTGCACTGTGTATGGGAGAAAAGCACAAGAGTGCTGTTCTTAGCCTGAATGAACACTTGCTGCTAGAACTTGAAACTGAACGTGATTCAACTACGTTTAGGAAGTTTCATTGAACCCTAGTGTGCCATGCAAGAAAAACACTCTGCTTTTGAGAAAGGGGCATTCTTGCACTCTACCGTGTTTCCTACAGGGCCAGTAGAGTGAGCAAGGTCAGAACAAAAGAACTGTGCTACCTACATAAACGGGGAATATCTAGTTCAACTCAGTATTGTAAACTAAGTAAAGCAGTAGCTTCTCTTCAGTCCAATACACTGTACTAGCTGGGAACAGACACGAATACTATTTGCACTGTGTATGGACAGAATAGCATTAGAGTGCTGTTCTTAGCCTGAATGAACACTTGCTGCTAGAACTTGAAACTGAACGTGATTCAACTCCATTTAGGAAGTATCATTGAACCCTCTTGTGCCATGCAAAAAAAAAACACTCAGCGTTTGAAACGGGCATTCTTGCACTCTACTCTGTTTCCTAAAGGGCCAGAACAGTGAGCTAGCTCAGAACAAAAGAACTGTGCTTCCTACACAAACGGGGCATATCTAGTTCAATTCCGTATTGGAAACTTTATAAAATAGGAGGTTCTCTTCAGTCCAATACATTGTACTGGCTGGGAACAGACGCGAATGCTATTTGCACTATGTATGGGTGAAAAGCACAAGAGTGCTGTTCTTAGCCTGATTGAACACTTTCTGCTAGAATTTGAAACTGAACGTGATTCAAGTCCGTTTAGGAAGTTTCATTGAACCCTAGTGTGCCATGCAAGAAAAACACTCTGCTTTTGAGAAACGGGCATTCTTGCACTCTACTGTGTTTCCTATAGAGCCAGTACAGTGAGCTAGCTCAGAACAAAAGAACTGTGCTTCCTACACAAACTGGGCATATCTAGTTCAACTCAGTATTGGAAACTAAGTATAACAGGAGCTTCTCTTCAGTCCAATACACTGTACTGCCTGGGAACAGACGCGAATGCTATTTCCACTGTGTATGGCCAGAATAGCACAAGAGTGCTGTTCTTAGCCTGAATGAACACTTGCGGCTACAACTTGAAACTGAACGTGATTCAACTCCGTTTAGGAAGTTTCATTGAACCCTAGTGTGCCACGCAAGAAAAACAGTCTCCTTTCAAACGGGCATTCTTGCACTCAACTGTTTTTCCTATAGTGCCAGAACAGTGAGCTAGCTCAGAACAAAAGGACTGTGCTTCCTACACAAACGGGGCATATCTAGTTCAACTCAGTATTGGAAACTAAGTAAAGCCGGAGCTTCTCTTCAGTCCAATAAACTGTTCAGGCTGGGAACAGACGCGAATGCTATTTGCACTGTGTATGGCCAGAATAGCACAAGAGTGCTGTTCTTAACCTGAATGAACACTTGCTGCTTGAACTTGAAACTGAACATGATTCAACTCAGTTCAGGAATTTTCATTGAACCCTAATGTGCCATTCAAGAAAAGAACTGTGCTTTTGAGAAACGGGCATTCTTGCACTCTACTGTGTTTCCTATAGGGCCAGTACAGTGAGCTAGCTCAGAACAAAAGAACTGTGCTTCCTACACAAACGGGGCATATCTAGTTCAACTCAGTATTGGAAACTAAGTACAACAGGAGCTTCTCTTCAGTCCAATACATTGTACTGGCTGTGAGCAGACGCGAATGCTATTTTCACTGTGTATGACCAGAATAGCACAAGAGTGCTGTTCTTAGTCTGAATGAACACTTGCTGCTAGAAAATGAAACTGAACGTGATTCAACTCCGTTTAGGAAGTTTCATTGAACCCTAGTGTGCCATGCAAGAAAAACACTCTGCTTTGGAAATGGGCATTCTTGCACTCTACTGTGTATCCTATAGAGCCAGTTCAGTGAGCTAGCTCAGAACAAAAGAGATGTGCTTCCTACACAAACGGGGCATATCTAGTTCAACGCAGAATTGGAAACAAAGTAAAACAGGAGCTTCTCTTCAGTCCAATACACTGTACTGCCTGTGAACAGACGCGAATGCTATTTGCACTGTGTATGGCCAGAATAGCACAAGAGTGCTGTTCTTAGCCTGAATGAACACTTTCTGATAGAACTTGAAACAAGGTGATTCAACTCCGTTTAGGAAGTTTCATTGAACCCTAGTGTGCCATGAAAGTAAAACACTCTGCTTTTGAGAAACGGGCATTCATGCACTCTACTGTGTTTCCTAAAGAACCAGTACAGTGAGGTAGCTCAGAACAAAAGAACTGTGCTTCCTACACAAACAGGGCATATCTAGTTCAACTCAGTATTGGAAACATTGTAAAACAGGAGCTTCTCTTCAGTCCAATACACTGTACTGGCTGGGAACAGACGTGGATGCTATTTGCACTGTGTATGGGAGAAAAGCACAAGAGTGCTGTTCTTAGCCTGAATGAACACTTGCTGCTAGAACTTGAAACTGAACGTGATTCAACTACGTTTAGGAAGTTTCATTGAACCCTAGTGTGCCATGCAAGAAAAACACTCTGCTTTTGAGAAAGGGGCATTCTTGCACTCTACCGTGTTTCCTACAGGGCCAGTAGAGTGAGCAAGGTCAGAACAAAAGAACTGTGCTACCTACACAAATGGGGAATATCTAGTTCAACTCAGTATTGTAAACTAAGTAAAGCAGGAGCTTCTCTTCAGTCCAATACACTGTACTAGCTGGGAACAGACACGAATACTATTTGCACTGTGTATGGACAGAATAGCATTAGAGTGCTGTTCTTTGCCTGAATGAACACTTGCTGCTAGAACTTGAAACTGAGCGTGATTCAACTCCGATTTGGAAGTTTCATTGAACCCTAGTGTGCCATGCAAGAAAAACACTCTGCTTTTCAGAAACGGGCATTCTTGCACTCTACTGTGTTTCCTATAGAGCCAGTACAGTGAGCTAGCTCAGAACAAAAGAACTGTGCTTCCTACACAAACGGGGCATATCTCGTTCAACTCAGTATTGGAAACTAAGTAAAACAGGAGCTTCTCTTCAATCCAATACACTGTACTGGCTGGTAACAGACGCGAATGCTATTTGCACTGTGTATGGCCAGAATAGCACAAGAGTGCTGTTCTTAACCTGAATGAACACTTGCTGCTTGAACTTGAAACTGAACGTGATTCAACTCAGTTCAGGAATTTTTATTGAACCCAAATGTGCCATTCAAGAAAAGCACTGTGCTTTTGAGAAACGGGCATTCTTGCACTCTACTGTGTTTCCTATAGGGCCAGTACAGTGAGCTAGCTCAGAACAAAAGAACTGTGCTTCCTACACAAACGGGGCATATCTAGTTCAACTCAGTATTGGAAACTAAGTACAACAGGAGCTTCTCTTCAGTCCAATACACTGTACTGGCTGGCAGCAGACGCGAATGCTATTTTCACTGTGTATGGCCAGAATAGCACAAGAGTGCTGTTCTTAGTCTGAATGAACACTTGCTGCTAGAACATGAAACTGAACGTGATTCAACTCCGTTTAGGAAGTTTCATTGAACCCTAGTGTGCCATGCAAGAAAAACACTCTGCTTTTGAAATGGGCGTTCTTGCACTCTACTGTGTATCCTATAGATCCAGTACAGTGAGCTAGCTCAGAACAAAAGAACTGTGCTTCCTACACAAACGGGGCATATCTAGTTCAACTCAGAATTGGAAACAAAGTAAAACAGGAGCTTCTCTTCAGTCCAATACACTGTACTGCCTGGGAAGACGCGAATGCTATTTGCACTGTGTATGGCCCGAATAGCACAAGAGTGCTGTTCTTAGCCTGAATGAACACTTTCTGCTAGAACTTGAAACAATGTGATTCAACTCCGTTTAGGAAGAATCATTGAACCCAGGTGTGCCATGAAAGTAAAACACTCTGCTTTTGAGAAACGGGCATTCTTGCACTCTACTGTGTTTCCTAAAGAACCAGTACAGTGAGGTAGCTCAGAACAAAAGAACTGTGCTTCCTACACAAACAGGGCATATCTAGTTCAACTCAGTATTGGAAACTTTGTAAAACAGGAGCTTCTCTTCAGTCCAATACACTGTACTGCCTGGGAACAGACGTGGATGCTATTTGCACTGTGTATGGGAGAAAAGCACAAGAGTGCTGTTCTTAGCCTGAATGAATACTTGTTGCTAGAACTTGAAACTGAACGTGATTCAACTACGTTTAGGAAGTTTCATTGAACCCTAATGTGCCATGCAAGAAAAACACTCTGCTTTTGAGAAAGGGGCATTCTTGCACTCTACCGTGTTTCCTACAGGGCCAGTAGAGTGAGCAAGGTCAGAACAAATGAACTGTGCTACCTACACAAACAGGGAATATCTAGTTCAACTCAGTATTGTAAACTAAGTAAAGCAGGAGCTTCTCTTCAGTCCAATACACTGTACTAGCTGGGAACAGACACGAATACTATTTGCACTGTGTATGCACAGAATAGCATTAGAGTGTTGTTCTCAGCCTGAATGAACACTTGCTGCTAGAACTTGAAACTGAACGTGATTCAACTCCAATTAGGAACTTTCATTGAACCCTAGTGTGCCATGCAAGAAAAACACTCTGCTTTTCAGAAACGGGCATTCTTGCACTCTACTGTGTTTCCTATAGAGCCAGTACAGTGAGCTAGCTCAGAACAAAAGAACTGTGCTTCCTACACAAACGGGGCATATCTAGTTCAACTCAGTATTGGAAACTAAGTAAAACAGGAGCTTCTCTTCAGTCCAATACACTGTACTGGCTGGTAACTGACGCGAATGCTATTTGCACTGTGTATGGCCAGAATAGCACAAGAGTGCTGTTCTTAGCCTGAATGAACACTTGCTGCTAGAACTTGAAACTGAACGTGATTCAACTCCATTTAGGAAGTATCATTGTACCCTCTTGTGCCATGCAAAAAAAACACTCAGCGTTTGAAACGGGCATTCTTGCACTCTACTCTGTTTCCTATAGGGCCAGAACAGTGAGCTAGCTCAGAACAAAAGAACTGGGCTTCCTACACAAACGGGGCATGTCTAGTTCAACTCAGTATTAGAAACTAAGTAAAGCAGGAGCTTCTCTTCAGTCCAATACCCTGTACTCCTGGGAACAGACACGAATGCTATTTGCACTGTGTATGGACTGAAGAGCACACGAATGCTGTTCTTAGCCTGAATGAACATTTGCTACTAGAATTTTAAACTGACCGTGATTCAACTCTGTTTAGGAAGTTTCATTGAACCCTAGTGTGCCATGAAAGTAAAACACTCTGCTTTTGAAATGGGCATGCTTGAACTCAACTGTGTTTCCTAGAGGGCCAGAACAGTGAGCTAGCTCAGAACAAAAGAACTGTGCTTCCTACACAGATGAAGCATATCTAGTTCAACTCACTATTGGATACTAAGTAAAACAGGAGCTTCTCTTCAGTGCAATACACATTACTGGCTGGGAACAAACACGAATGCTATTTGCACTGTGTATGGCCAGAATAGCACAAGAATGCTGTTCTTAGCCTGAATGAACACTTGCTGCTAGAACTTGAAACTGAACGTGATTCAACTCCGTTTACGAAGTTTCATTGAACCCTAGTGTGCCATGCAAGAAAAACACTCTGTTTTGAGAAACGGGCATTCATGCACTCTACAGTGTTTCCTATAAGGCCAGTACAGTGAGCTAGCTCAGAACAAATGAACTGTGCTTCCTACACAAACGGGGAATATCTAGTTCAACTCAGTATTGGAAACTAAGTAAAACAGGAGCTTCTCTTCAGTCCAATACACTGTACTGGCTGGCAACAGATGTGAATGCTATTTGCACTGTGTATGGCCAGAATAGCACAAGAGTGTTGTTCTTAGCCTAATTGAATACTTGCTGCTAGAACTTGAAACTGAACGTGATTCAACTCCGATTAGGAAGTTTCATTGAACCGTAGTGTGCCAAGCAAGAAAAACACTCTGCTTTTGAGAAATGGGCATTCTTGCACTCTACTGTGTTTCCTATATGGCCAGAACAGTGAGCTAGCTCAGAACAAAAGAACTGTGCGTCCTACACAAACGGGGCATATCTAGTTCAACTCAGTATTGGAAACTAATTAAAACAGGAGCTTCTCTTCACTCCAATAAACTATTCAGGCTGGGAACAGACGCGAATGCTATTTGCACTGTTTATGGCCAGAATAGCACAAGAGTGCACTTCTTTGCCTGAATGAACACTTGCTGCTAGAACTTGAAACTGAACGTGATTCAAGTCCGTTCAGGAAGTTTCAATGAACCCTAGTGTGCCCTGCGAGAAAAACAATCTGCTTTTGAGAAACGGGCATTCTTGCACTCAACTTTGTTTCCTAAACAGCCAGTACAGTGAGCTAGATCAGAACAAAAGAACTGTGCTTCCTACAAAAACGGGGCATATCTCGTTCAACTCAGTATTGGAAACTAAGTAAAAGAGGGGCTTCTCTTCATTCCAATACACTGTACTGGCTGGGAACAGGCGCGAATGCTATTTGCACTGTGTATGGTCAGAATAGCACAAGAATGCTGTTCTTAGCCTGAATGAACATTTGCTGCTAGAATTTTAAACTGAACGTGATTCAACTCCGTTTAGGAAGTTTCATTGATCGCTAGTGTGCCATGCAAGAAAAACACTCTGCTTTTGAGAAACGGGCATTCATGCACTCTATAGTGTTTCCTATAGGGCCAGTACAGTGAGCTAGCTCAGAACAAAAGAACTGTGCTTCCTACATAAACGGGGCATATCTAGTTCAACTCAGTATTGGAAACTAAGTAAAACAGGTGCTTCTCTTCAGTCCAATACACTGTGTGGCTGGGAACAAACACGAATGCTATTTGCACTGTGTATGGCCAGAATAGCACAAGAGTGCTGTTCTTAGCCTGAATGAACACTTGCTGCTAGAACTTGAAACTGAATGTGATTCAACTCCGATTAGGAAGTTTCATTGAACCCTAGTGTGCCATGCAAGAAAAACACTCTGATTTTGAGAAACAGGCATTCTTGCACTCTACTGTGTTTCCTATAGGGCCAGTACAGTGATCTAGCTCAGAACAAAAGAACCTGCTTCCTACACAAACGGGGCATATCTAGTTCAACTCAGTATTGGAAACTAAGTAAAGCCGGAGCTTCTCTTCAGTCCAATAAACTGTTCAGGCTGGGAACAGACACGAATTCTATTTGCACTGTGTATGGCCAGAATAGCACAAGAGTGCTGTTCTTAGCCTGAATGAACACTCGCTGCTAGAACTTGAAACTGAACGTGATTCAACTCCGTTTAGGAAGTTTCATTGTACCCTAGTGTGCCATGCAAGGAAAACACTCTGCTTTAGAGAAACGGGCTTTCATGCTCCATACAGTGTTTCCTATAGGGCCAGTACAGTGAGCTAGCTCAGATCAAAAGAACTGTGCTTCCTACACAAACGGGGTATATCTAGTTCAACTTAGTATTGGAAACTAAGTAAAACAGGAGCTGCTCTTGAGTCCAATACACTGTACTGGCTGGCAACAGAAGCAAATGCTACTTGCACTAGTATGGACAGAATAGCACAAGAGTGCTGTTCTTAGCCTAATTGAATACTTGCTGCTAGAACTTGAAACTGAAGGTGATTCAACTCCGATTAGGAAGTTTCATTGAACCCTAGTGTGCCATTCAAGAAAAACACTCTGCTTTTCAGAAACGGGCATTCTTGCACTCTACTGTGTTTCCTATAGAGCCAGTACAGTGAGCTAGCTCAGAACAAAAGAACTGTGCTTCCTACACAAACGGGGCATATCTAGTTCAACTCAGTATTGGAAACTAAGTAAAACAGGAGCTTCTCTTCAGTCCAATACACTGTACTGGCTGGTAACAGACGCGAATGCTATTTGCACTGTGTATGGCCAAAATAGCACAAGAGTGCTGTTCTTAACCTGAATGAACACTTGCTGCTAGAACTTGAAACTGAACGTGATTCAACTCCATTTAGGAAGTATCATTGAACCCTCTTGTGCCATGAAAAAAAAACACTCAGCGTTAGAAACGGGCATTCTTGCACTCTACTCTGTTTCCTATAGGGCCAGAACAGTGAGCTAGCTCAGAACAAAAGAACTGTGCTTCCTACACAAACGGGGCATATCTAGTTCAATTCCGTAATGGAAACTTTATAAAATAGGAGGTTCTCTTCAGTCCAATACATTGTACTGGCTGGGAACAGACGCGAATGCTATTTGCAATATGTATGGGTGAAAAGCACAAGAGTGCTGTTCTTAGCCTGAATGAACACTTCCTGCTAGAATTTGAAACTGAACGTGATTCAAGTCTGTTTAGGAAGTTTCATTGAACCCTAGTGTGCCATGCAAGAAAAACACTCTGCTTTTGAGAAACGGGCTTTTTGCACTCTACTGTGTTTCCTATAGAGCCAGTACAGTAAGCTAGCTCAGAACAAAAGAACTGTGCTTCCTACACAAACGGGGCATATCTAGTTCAACTCAGTATTGGAAAGTAAGTAAAACAGGAGCTTTTCTTCAGTCCAATACACTGTACTGCCTGAGAACAGACACGAATGCTATTTGCACTGTGTATGGCCAGAATAGCACAAGAGTGCTGTTCTTAGCCTGAATGAACACTTGCGGCTACAACTTGAAACTGAACGTGATTCAACTCCGTTTACGAAGTTTCATTGAACCCTAGTGTGCCATGCAAGAAAAACACTCTGCTTTTGAGAAACGGGCATTCTTGAACTCTACTGTGTTTCCTAAAGGGCGAGAACAGTGAGCTACCTCAGAACAAATGAACTGTGCTTCCAACACAAACGGGGCATATCTAGTTCAACTCTGTATTTGAAACTAAGTAAAATATGAGCATCTCTTCAGTCCAATACACTGTACTGGCTGGGAACAAACGCGAATGCTACTTGCACTGTGTATGGCCAGAATAGCACAAGAGTACTGTTCTTAGCCTGAATGAAAACTTACTGCTAGAACTTGAAACTGAACGTGATTCAACTCCGTTTAGGAAGTTTCATTGAACCCTAGTGTGCCATGCAAGAAAAACAGTCTCCTTTCAATCGGGCATTCTTGCACTCAACTGTTTTTCCTTTAGGTCCAGAACAGTGAGCTAGCTCAGAACAAAAGAACTGTGCTTCCTACACAAACGGGGCATATCTAGTTCAACTCAGTATTGGAAACTAAGTAAAGCCGGAGCTTCTCTTCAGTCCAATAAACTTTCAGGCTGGGAACAGACGCGAATGCTATTTGCACTGTGTATGGCCAGAATAGCACAAGAGTGCTGTTCTTAACCTGAATGAACACTTGCTGCTTGAACTTGAAACTGAACGTGATTCAACTCAGTTCAGGAATTTTCATTGAACCCTAATGTGCCATTCAAGAAACGCACTGTGCTTTTGAGAAACGGGCATTCTTGCACTCTACTGTGTTTCCTATAGGGCCAGTACAGTGAGCTAGCTCAGAACAAAAGAACTGTGCTTCCTACACAAACGGGGCATATCTAGTTCAACTCAGTATTGGAAACTAAGTACAACAGGAGCTTCTCTTCAGTCCAATACATTGTACTGGCTGGGAGCGGACGCGAATGCTATTTTCACTGTGTATGGCCAGAATAGCACAAGAGTGCTGTTCTTAGGCTGAATGAACACTTTCTGCTAGAACTTGAAACTGAACGTGATTCAACTCCGTTTAGGAAGTTTCATTGAACCCTAGTGTGCCATGAAAGTAAAACACTCTGCTTTTGAGAAACGGGCATTCTTGCACTCTACTGTGTTTCCTAAAGAACCAGTACAGTGAGGTAGCTCAGAACAAAAGAACTGTGCTTCCTACACAAACGGGGCATATCTAGTTCAACTCAGTATTGGAAACTTTGTAAAACAGGAGCTTCTCTTCAGTCCAATACACTGTACTGGCTGGAAAAAGACGTGGATGCTATTTGCACTGTGTATGGGAGAAAAGCACAAGAGTGCTGTTCTTAGCCTGAATGAACACTTGCTGCTAGAACTTGAAACTGAACGTGATTCAACTACGTTTAGGAAGTTTCATTGAACCCTAGTGTGCCATGCAAGAAAAACACTCTGCTTTTGAGAAAGGGGCATTCTTGCACTCTACCGTGTTTCCTACAGGGCCAGTAGAGTGAGCAAGGTCAGAACAAAAGAACTGTGCTACCTACACAAACGGGGAATATCTAGTTCAACTCAGTATTGTAAACTAAGTAAAGCAGGAGCTTCTCTTCAGTCCAATACACTGTACTAGCTGGGAACAGACACGAATACTATTTGCACTGTGTATGGACAGAATAGCATTAGAGTGCTGTTCTTAGCCTGAATGAACACTTGCTGTTAGAACAGGAAACTGAACGTGATTCAACTCCGATTAGGAAGTTTCATTGAACCCTAGTGTGCCATGCAAGAAAAACACTCTGCTTTTCAGAAACGGGCATTCTTGCACTCTACTGTGTTTCCTATAGAGCCAGTACAGTGAGCTAGCTCAGAACAAAAGAACTGTGCTTCCTACACAAACGGGGCATATCTAGTTCAACTCAGTATTGGAAACTATGTAAAACAGGAGCTTCTCTTCAGTCCAATACACTGTATTGGCTGGTAACAGACGCGAATGCTATTTGCACTGTGTATGGCCAGAATAGCACAAGAGTGCTGTTCTTAGCCTGAATGAACACTTGCTGCTAGAACTTGAAACTGAACGTGATTCAACTCCATTTAGGAAGTATCATTGAACCCTCTTGTGCCATGCAAAAAAAAAACACTCAGCGTTTGAAACGGGCATTCTTGCACTCTACTCTGTTTCCTAAAGGGCCAGAACAGTGAGCTAGCTCAGAACAAAAGAACTGTGCTTCCTACACAAACGGGGCATATCTAGTTCAATTCCGTATTGGAAACTTTATAAAATAGGAGGTTCTCTTCAGTCCAATACATTGTACTGGCTGGGAACAGACGCGAATGCTATTTGCACTATGTATGGGTGAAAAGCACAAGAGTGCTGTTCTTAGCCTGATTGAACACTTTCTGCTAGAATTTGAAACTGAACGTGATTCAAGTCCGTTTAGGAAGTTTCATTGAACCCTAGTGTGCCATGCAAGAAAAACACTCTGCTTTTGAAAAACGGGCATTCTTGCTCTCTACTGTGTTTCCTATAGAGCCAGTACAGTGAGCTAGCTCAGAACAAAAGAACTGTGCTTCCTACACAAACTGGGCATATCGAGTTCAACTCAGTATTGGAAACTAAGTAAAACAGGAGCTTCTCTTCAGTCCAATAAACTTTCAGGCTGGGAACAGACGCGAATGCTATTTGCACTGTGTATGGCCAGAATAGCACAAGAGTGCTGTTCTTAACCTGAATGAACACTTGCTGCTTGAACTTGAAACTGAACGTGATTCAACTCAGTTCAGGAATTTTCATTGAACCCTAATGTGCCATTCAAGAAAAGCACTGTGCTTTTGAGAAACGGGCATTCTTGCACTCTACTGTGTTTCCTATAGGGCCAGTACAGTGAGCTAGCTCAGAACAAAAGAACTGTGCTTCCTACACAAACGGGGCATATCTAGTTCAACTCAGTATTGGAAACTAAGTACAACAGGAGCTTCTCTTCAGTCCAATACATTGTACTGGCTGGGAGCGGACGCGAATGCTATTTTCACTGTGTATGGCCAGAATAGCACAAGAGTGCTGTTCTTAGGCTGAATGAACACTTTCTGCTAGAACTTGAAACTGAACGTGATTCAACTCCGTTTAGGAAGTTTCATTGAACCCTAGTGTGCCATGAAAGTAAAACACTCTGCTTTTGAGAAACGGGCATTCTTGCACTCTACTGTGTTTCCTAAAGAACCAGTACAGTGAGGTAGCTCAGAACAAAAGAACTGTGCTTCCTACACAAACGGGGCATATCTAGTTCAACTCAGTATTGGAAACTTTGTAAAACAGGAGCTTCTCTTCAGTCCAATACACTGTACTGGCTGGAAAAAGACGTGGATGCTATTTGCACTGTGTATGGGAGAAAAGCACAAGAGTGCTGTTCTTAGCCTGAATGAACACTTGCTGCTAGAACTTGAAACTGAACGTGATTCAACTACGTTTAGGAAGTTTCATTGAACCCTAGTGTGCCATGCAAGAAAAACACTCTGCTTTTGAGAAAGGGGCATTCTTGCACTCTACCGTGTTTCCTACAGTGCCAGTAGAGTGAGCAAGGTCAGAACAAAAGAACTGTGCGACCTACACAAACGGGGAATATCTAGTTCAACTCAGTATTGTAAACTAAGTAAAGCAGGAGCTTCTCTTCAGTCCAATACACTGTACTAGCTGGGAACAGACACGAATACTATTTGCACTGTGTATGGACAGAATAGCATTAGAGTGCTGTTCTTAGCCTGAATGAACACTTGCTGTTAGAACAGGAAACTGAACGTGATTCAACTCCGATTAGGAAGTTTCATTGAACCCTAGTGTGCCATGCAAGAAAAACACTCTGCTTTTCAGAAACGGGCATTCTTGCACTCTACTGTGTTTCCTATAGAGCCAGTACAGTGAGCTAGCTCAGAACAAAAGAACTGTGCTTCCTACACAAACGGGGCATATCTAGTTCAACTCAGTATTGGAAACTATGTAAAACAGGAGCTTCTCTTCAGTCCAATACACTGTATTGGCTGGTAACAGACGCGAATGCTATTTGCACTGTGTATGGCCAGAATAGCACAAGAGTGCTGTTCTTAGCCTGAATGAACACTTGCTGCTAGAACTTGAAACTGAACGTGATTCAACTCCATTTAGGAAGTATCATTGAACCCTCTTGTGCCATGCAAAAAAAAAACACTCAGCGTTTGAAACGGGCATTCTTGCACTCTACTCTGTTTCCTAAAGGGCCAGAACAGTGAGCTAGCTCAGAACAAAAGAACTGTGCTTCATACACAAACGGGGCATATCTAGTTCAATTCCGTATTGGAAACTTTATAAAATAGGAGGTTCTCTTCAGTCCAATACATTGTACTGGCTGGGAACAGACGAAAATGCTATTTGCACTATGTATGGGTGAAAAGCACAAGAGTGCTGTTCTTAGCCTGATTGAACACTTTCTGCTAGAATTTGAAACTGAACGTGATTCAAGTCCGTTCAGGAAGTTTCATTGAACCCTAGTGTGCCACGCAAGAAAAACAGTCTCCTTTCAAACGGGCATTCTTGCACTCAACTGTTTTTCCTATAGGGCCAGAACAGTGAGCTAGCTCAGAACAAAAGGACTGTGCTTCCTACACAAACGGGGCATATCTAGTTCAACTCAGTATTGGAAACTAAGTAAAGCCGGAGCTTCTCTTCAGTCCAATAAACTGTTCAGGCTGGGAACAGACGCGAATGCTATTTGCACTGTGTATGGCCAGAATAGCACAAGAGTGCTGTTCTTAACCGGAATGAACACTTGCTGCTTGAACTTGAAACTGAACATGATTCAACTCAGTTCAGGAATTTTCATTGAACCCTAATGTGCCATTCAAGAAAAGCACTGTGCTTTTGAGAAACGGGCATTCTTGCACTCTACTGTGTTTCCTATAGGGCCAGTACAGTGAGCTAGCTCAGAACAAAAGAACTGTGCTTCCTACACAAACGGGGCATATCTAGTTCAACGCAGAATTGGAAACAAAGTAAAACAGGAGCTTCTCTTCAGTCCAATACACTGTACTGCCTGTGAACAGACGCGAATGCTATTTGCACTGTGTATGGCCAGAATAGCACAAGAGTGCTGTTCTTAGCCTGAATGAACACTTTCTGATAGAACTTGAAACAAGGTGATTCAACTCAGTTTAGGAAGTTTCATTGAACCCTAGTGTGCCATGAAAGTAAAACACTCTGCTTTTGAGAAACGGGCATTCTTGCACTCTACTGTGTTTCCTAAAGAACCAGTACAGTGAGGTAGCTCAGAACAAATGAACTGTGCTTCCTACACAAACAGGGCATATCTAGTTCAACTCAGTATTGGAAACATTGTAAAACAGGAGCTTCTCTTCAGTCCAATACACTGTACTGGCTGGGAACAGACGTGGATGCTATTTGCACTGTGTATGGGAGAAAAGCACAAGAGTGCTGTTCTTAGCCTGAATGAACACTTGCTGCTAGAACTTGAAACTGAACGTGATTCAACTACGTTTAGGAAGTTTCATTGAACCCTAGTGTGCCATGCAAGAAAAACACTCTGCTTTTGAGAAAGGGGCATTCTTGCATTCTACCGTGTTTCCTACAGGGCCAGTAGAGTGAGCAAGGTCAGAACAAAAGAACTATGCTACCTACACATCGGGGAATATCTAGTTCAACTCAGTATTGTAAACTAAGTAAAGCAGGAGCTGCTCTTCAGTCCAATACACTGTACGAGCTGGGAACAGACACGAATACTATTTGCACTGTGTATGGACAGAATAGCATTAGAGTGCTGTTCTGAGCCTGAATGAACACTTGCTGCTAGAACTTGAAACTGAACGTGATTCAACTCCGATTAGGAAGTTTCATTGAACCCTAGTGTGCCATGCAAGAAAAACACTCTGCTTTTCAGAAACGGGAATTCTTGCACTCTACTGTGTTTCCTATAGAGCCAGTACAGTGAGCTAGCTCAGAACAAAAAAACTGTGCTTCCTACACAAACGGGGCATATCTAGTTCAACTCAGAATTGGAAACAAAGTAAAACAGGAGCTTCTCTTCAGTCCAATACACTGTACTGCCTGGGAACAGACGCGAATGCTATTTGCACTGTGTATGGCCAGAATAGCACAAGAGTGCTGCTCTTAGCCTGAATGAACACTTTCTGCTAGAACTTGAAACTGAACGTGATTCAACTCCGTTTAGGAAGTTTCTTGAACCCTAGTGTGCCATGAAAGTAAAACACTCTGATTTGGAGAAACGGGCATTCTTGCACTCTACTGTGTTTCCTAAAGAACCAGTACAGTGAGGTAGCTCAGAACAAAAGAACTGTGCTTCCTACACAAACGGGGCATATCTAGTTCAACTCAGTATTGGAAACTTTGTAAAACAGGAGCTTCTCTTCAGTCCAATACACTGTACTGGCTGGGAACAGACGTGGATGCTATTTTCACTGTGTATGGGAGAAAAGCACAAGAGTGCTGTTCTTAGCCTGAATGAACACTTGCTACTAGAACTTGAAACTGAACGTGATTCAACTACGTTTAGGAAGTTTCATTGAACCCTAGTGTGCCATGCAAGAAAAACACTCTGCTTTTGAGAAAGGGGCATTCTTGCACTCTACCGTGTTTCCTACAGGGCCAGTAGAGTGAGCAAGGTCAGAACAAAAGAACTGTGCTACCTACACAAATGGGGAATATCTAGTTCAACTCAGTATTGTAAACTAAGTAAAGCAGGAGCTTCTCTTCAGTCCAATACACTGTACTAGCTGGGAACAGACACGAATACTATTTGCACTGAATATGGACAGAATAGCATTAGAGTGCTGTTCTTTGCCTGAATGAACACTTGCTGCTAGAACTTGAAACTGAACGTGATTCAACTCCGATTTGGAAGTTTCATTGAACCCTAGTGTGCCATGCAAGAAAAACACTCTGCTTTTCAGAAACGGGCATTCTTGCACTCTACACTGTTTCCTAAAGGGCCAGAACAGTGAGCTAGCTCAGAACAAAAGAACTGTGCTTCCTACACAAACGGGGCATATCTAGTTAAATTCCGTATTGGAAACTTTATAAAATAGGAGGTTCTCTTCAGTCCAATACATTGTACTGGCTGGGAACAGACGTGAATGCTATTTGCACTATGTATGGGTGAAAAGCACAAGAGTGCTGTTCTTAGCCTGAATGAACACTTTCTGCTAGAATTTGAAACTGAACGTGATTCAAGTCCGTTTAGGAAGTTTCATTGAACCCTAGTGTGCCATGCAAGAAAAACACTCTGCTTTTGAGAAACGGGCATTCTTGCACTCTACTGTGTTTCCTATAGAGCCAGTACAGTGAGCTAGCTCAGAACAAAAGAACTGTGCTTCCTACACAAACGGGGCATATCTAGTTCAACTCAGTATTGGAAACTAAGTAAAACATGAGCTTCTCTTCAGTCCAATACACTGTACTGCCTGGGAACAGACGCGAGTGCTATTTGCACTGTGTATGGCCAGAATAGCACAAGAGTGCTGTTCTTAGCCTGAATGAACACTTGCGGCTACAACTTGAAACTGAACGTGATTCAACTCCGTTTACGAAGTTTCATTGAACCCTAGTGTGCCATGCAAGAAAAACACTCTGCTTTTGAGAAACGGGCATTCTTGAACTCTACTGTGTTTCCTAAAGGGCCAGAACAGTGAGCTACCTCAGAACAAATGAACTGTGCTTCCAACACAAACGGGGCATATCTAGTTCAACTCTGTATTTGAAACTAAGTAAAATATGAGCATCTCTTCAGTCCAGTACACTGTACTGGCTGGGAACAGACGCGAATTCTATTTGCACTGTGTATGGCCAGAATAGCACAAGAGTACTGTTCTTAGCCTGAATGAAAACTTACTGCTAGAACTTGAAACTCAACGTGATTCAACTCCGTTTAGGAAGTTTCATTGAACCCTAGTGTGCCATGCAAGAAAAACAGTCTCCTTTCAATCGGGCATTCTTGCACTCAACTGTTTTTCCTTTAGGTCCAGAACAGTGAGCTAGCTCAGAACAAAAGAACTGTGCTTCCTACACAAACGGGGCATATCTAGTTCAACTCAGTATTGGAAACTAAGTAAAGCCGGAGCTTCTCTTCAGTCCAATAAACTTTCAGGCTGGGAACAGACGCGAATGCTATTTGCACTGTGTATGGCCAGAATAGCACAAGAGTGCTGTTCTTAACCTGAATGAACACTTGCGGCTTGAACTTGAAACTGAACGTGATTCAACTCAGTTCAGGAATTTTCATTGAACCCTAATGTGCCATTCAAGAAAAGCACTGTGCTTTTGAGAAACGGGCATTCTTGCACTCTACTGTGTTTCCTATAGGGCCAGTACAGTGAGCTAGCTCAGAACAAAAGAACTGTGCTTCCTACCCAAACGGGGCATATCTAGTTCAACTCAGTATTGGAAACTTTATAAAACAGGAGCTTCTCTTCAGTCCAATACACTGTACTGGCTGGGAAAAGAGGTGGATGCTATTTGCACTGTGTATGGGAGAAAAGCACAAGAGTGCTGTTCTTAGCCTGAATGAACACCTGCTGCTAGAACTTGAAACTGAACGTGATTCAACTACGTTTAGGACGTTTAATTGAACCCTAGTGTGCCATGCAAGAAAAACACTCTGCTTTTGAGAAAGGGGCATTCTTGCACTCTACCGTGTTTCCTACAGGGCCAGTAATAGAGCAAGGTCAGAACAATAGAACTGTGCTACCTACACAAACGGGGAATATCTAGTTCAACTCAGTATTGTAAACTAAGTAAAGCAGGAGCTTCTCCTCAGTCCAATACACTGTACTAGCTGGGAACAGACACGAATACTATTTGCACTGTGTATGGACAGAATAGCATTAGAGTGCTGTTCTTAGCCTGTATGAACACTTGCTGCTAGAACAGGAAACTGAACGTGATTCAACTCCGATTAGGAAGTTTCATTGAACCCTAGTGTGCCATGCAAGAAAAACACTCTGCTTTTCAGAAACGGGCATTCTTGCACTCTACTGTGTTTCCTATAGAGCCAGTACAGTGAGCTAGCTCAGAACAAAAGAACTGTGCTTCCTGCACAAACGGGGCATATCTAGTTCAACTCAGTATTGGAAACTATGTAAAACAGGAGCTTCTCTTCAGTCCAATACACTGTATTGGCTGGTAACAGACGAGAATGCTATTTGCACTGTGTATGGCCAAAATAGCACAAGAGTGCTGTTCTTAGCCTGAATGAACACTTGCTGCTAGAACTTGAAACTGAACGTGATTCAACTCCATTTAGGAAGTATCATTGAACCCTCTTGTGCCAAGCAAAAAAAAAAAACACTCAGCGTTTGAAACGGGCATTCTTGCACTCTACTCTGTTTCCTAAAGGGCCAGAACAGTGAGCTAGCTCAGAACAAAAGAACTGTGCTTCCTACACAAACGGGGCATATCTAGTTCAATTCCGTATTGGAAACTTTATAAAATAGGAGGTTCTCTTCAGTCCAATGCACTGTACTGGCTGGGAACAGACGCGAATGCTATTTGCACTATGTATGGGTGAAAAGCACAAGAGTGCTGTTCTTAGCCTGAATGAACACTTTCTGCTAGAATTTGAAACTGAACGTGATTCAAGTCCGTTTAGGAAGTTTCATTGAACCCTAGTGTGCCATGCAAGAAAAACACTCTGCTTTTGAGAAACGGGCATTCTTGCACTCTACTGTGTTTCCTATAGAGCCAGTACAGTGAGCTAGCTCAGAACAAAAGAACTGTGCTTCCTACACAAACGGGGCATATCTAGTTCAACTCAGTATTGGAAACTAAGTAAAACAGGAGCTTCTCTTCAGTCCAATACACTGTACTGGCTGGGAACAGGCGCGAATGCTATTTGCACTGTGTATGGTCAGAATAGCACAAGAATGCTGTTCTTAGCCTGAATGAACATTTGCTGCTAGAATTTTAAACTGAACGTGATTCAACTCCGTTTAGGAAGTTTCATTGATCGCTAGTGTGCCATGCAAGAAAAACACTCTGCTTTTGAAATGGGCATTCTTGAACTCAACTGCGTTTCCTAGAGGGCCAGAACAGTGAGCTAGCTCAGAACAAAAGAACTGTGCTTCCTACACAGATGAAGCATATCTAGTTGAACTCAGTATTGGAAACTAAGTAAAACAGGAGCTTCTCTTCAGTGCAATACACATTACTGGCTGGGAACAAACACGAATGCTATTTGCACTGTGTATGGCCAGAATAGCACAAGAATGCTGTTCTTAGCCTGAATGAACACTTGCTTCTAGAACTTGAAACTGAACGTGATTCAACTCCGTTTACGAAGTTTCATTGAACCCTAGTGTGCCATGCAAGAAAAACACTCTGCCTTTGAGAAACGGGCATTCATGCACTCTACAGTGTTTCCTATAGGGCCAGTACAGTGAGCTAGCTCAGAACAAAAGAACTGTGCTTCCCACACAAATGGGGCATATCTAGTTCAACTCTGTATTGGAAACTAAGTAAAACAGGAGCTTCTCTCAGTCCAATAAACTATTCAGGCTGGGAACAGACGCGAATGCTATTTGCACTGTGTATGGCCAGAATAGCACAAGAGTACACTTCTTTGCCTGAATGAACACTTGCTGCTAGAACTTGAAACTGAACGTGACTCAAGTCCGTTCAGGAAGTTTCAATGAACCCTAGTGTACCTTGCGAGAAAAACAATCTGCTTTTGAGAAACGGGCATTCTTGCACTCTACTTTGTTTCCTAAACAGCCAGTACAGTGAGCTAGATCAGAACAAAAGAACTGTGCTTCCTACAAAAACGGGGCATATCTCGTTCAACTCAGTATTGGAAACTAAGTAAAGGAGGGGCTTCTCTTCATTCCAATACACTGTACTGGCTGGTAACAGGCGCGAATGCTATTTGCACTGTGTATGGTCAGAATAGCACAAGAATGCTGTTCTTAGCCTGAATGAACATTTGCTGCTAGAATTTTAAACTTTACGTGATTCAACTCCGTTTAGGAAGTTTCATTGTACCCTAGTGGGCCATGCAAGGAAAACACTCTGCTTTAGAGAAACAGGCTTTCATGCTCCATACAGTGTTTCCTATAGGGCCAGAACAGTGAGCTAGCTCAGATCAAAAGAACTGTGCTTCCTACAGAAACGGGGCATATCTAGTTCAACTTAGTATTGGAAACTAAGTAAAACAGGAGCTGCTCTTGAGTCCAATACACTGTACTGGCTGGCAACAGATGCAAATGCTATTTGCACTAGTATGGACAGAATAGCACAAGAGTGCTGTTCTTAGCCTAATTGAATACTTGCTGCTAGAACTTGAAACGGAAGGTGATTCAACTCCGATTAGGAAGTTTCATTGAACCCTAGTGTGCCATGCAAGAAAAACACTCTGCTTTTCAGAAACGGGCATTCTTGCACTCTACTGTGTTTCCTATAGAGCCAGTACAGTGAGCTAGCTCAGAACAAAAGAACTGTGCTTCCTACACAAACGGGGCATATCTAGTTCAACTCAGTATTGGAAACTAAGTAAAACAGGAGCTTCTCTTCAGTCCAATACACTGTAATGGCTGGTAACAGACGCGAATGCTATTTGCACTGTGAATGGCCAGAATAGCACAAGCGTGTTGTTCTTAGGCTAATTGAATACTTGCTGCTAGAACTTGAAACTGAACGTGATTCAACTCCGATTAGGAAGTTCCATTGAACCCTAGTGTGCCATGCAAGAAAAACACTCTACTTTTGAAAAACGGGCATTCTTGCAATCTACTGTGTTTCCTATAGGGCCAGAACAGTGAGCTAGCTCAGAACAAAAGAACTGTGCTTAATACACAAACCGGGCATATCTAGTTCAACTCAGTATTGGAAACTAAGTAAAACAGGAGCTTCTCTTCAGTCCAATAAACTATTCAGGCTGGGAACAGACGCGAATGCTATTTGTACTGTGTATGGCCAGAATAGCACAAGAGTGCACTTCTTTGCCTGAATGAACACTTGCTGCTAGAACTTGAAACTGAACGTGATTCAAGTCCGTTCAGGAAGTTTCAATGAACCCTAGTGTGCCATGCGAGAAAAACAATCTGCTTTTGAGAAACGGGCATTCTTGCACTCTACTTTGTTTCCTAAACAGCCAATACAGTGAGAGAGATCAGAACAAAGAACTGTGCTTCCTACACAAACGGGGCATATCTCGTTCAACTCAGTATTGGATACTAAGTAAAACAGGGGCTTCTCTTCATTCCAGTACACTGTACTGGCTGGGAACAGGCGCGAATGCTATTTGCACTGTGTATGGTCAGAATAGCACAAGAATGCTGTTCTTAGCCTGAATGAACATTTGCTGCTAGAATTTTAAACTGAACGTGATTCAACTCCGTTTAGGAAGTTTCATTGATCGCTAGTGTGCCATGCAAGAAAAACACTCTGCTTTTGAAATGGGCATTATTGAACTCAACTGCGTTTCCTAGAGGGCCAGAACAGTGAGCTAGCTCAGAACAAAAGAACTGTGCTTCCTACACAGATGAAGCATATCTAGTTCAACCCAGTATTGGAAACTAAGTAAAACAGGAGCTTCTCTTCAGTGCAATACACATTACTGGCTGGGAACAAACACGAATGCTATTTGCACTGTGTATGGCCAGAATAGCACAAGAATGCTGTTCTTAGCCTGAATGAACACTTGCTGCTAGAACTTGAAACTGAACGTGATTCAACTCCGTTTACGAAATTTCATTGAACCCTAGTGTGCCATGCAAGAAAAACACTCTGCTTTTGAGAAACGGGCATTCATGCACTCTACAGTTTTTCCTATAGGGCCAGTACAGTGAGCTAGCTCAGAACAAAAGAACTGTGCTTCCCACACAAATGGGGCATATCTAGTTCAACTCTGTATTGGAAACTAAGTAAAACAGGAGCTTCTCTCAGTCCAATAAACTATTCAGGCTGGGAACAGACGCGAATGCTATTTGCACTGTGTATGGCCAGAATAGCACAAGAGTACACTTCTTTGCCTGAATGAACACTTGCTGCTAGAACTTGAAACTGAACGTGACTCAAGTCCGATCAGGAAGTTTCAATGAACCCTAGTGTGCATTGCGAGAAAAACAATCTGCTTTTGAGAAACGGGCATTCTTGCACTCTACTTTGTTTCCTAAACAGCCAGTACAGTGAGCTAGATCAGAACAAAAGAACTGTGCTTCCTACAAAAACGGGGCATATCTCGTTCAACTCAGTATTGGAAACTAAGTAAAAGAGGGGCTTCTATTCATTCCAATACACTGTACTGGCTGGTAACAGGCGCGAATGCTATTTGCACTGTGTATGGTCAGAATAGCACAAGAATGCTGTTCTTAGCCTGAATGAACATTTGCTGCTAGAATTTTAAACTTTACGTGATTCAACTCCGTTTAGGAAGTTTCATTGATCCCTAGTGTGCCATGCAAGAAAAACACTCTGCTTTTGAGAAACGGGCATTCATGCACTCTATAGTGTTTCCTATAGGGCCAGTACAGTGAGCTAGCTCAGAACAAAAGAACTGTGCTTCCTACATAAACGGGGCATATCTAGTTCAACTCAGTATTGGAAACTAAGTAAAACAGGTGCTTCTCTTCAGTCCAATACACTGTGTGGCTGGGAACAAACGCGAATGCTATTTGCACTGTGTATGGCCAGAATAGCACAAGAGTGCTGTTCTTAGCCTGAATGAACACTTGCTGCTAGAACTTTAAACTGAACGTGATTCAACTCCGTTTAGGAAGTTTCATTGTACCCTAGTGTGCCATGCAAGGAAAACACTCTGCTTTAGAGAAACAGGCTTTCATGCTCCATACAGTGTTTCCTATAGGGCCAGAACAGTGAGTTAGCTCAGATCAAAAGAACTGTGCTTCCTACAGAAACGGGGCATATCTAGTTCAACTTAGTATTGGAAACTAAGTAAAACAGGAGCTGCTCTTGAGTCCAATACACTGTACTGGCTGGCAACAGATGCAAATGCTATTTGCACTAGTATGGACAGAATAGCACAAGAGTGCTGTTCTTAGCCTAATTGAATACTTGCTGCTAGAACTTGAAACTGAAGGTGATTCAACTCCGATTAGGAAGTTTCATTGAACCCTAGTGTGCCATTCAAGAAAAACACTCTGCTTTTCAGAAACGGGCATTCTTGCACTCTACTGTGTTTCCTATAGAGCCAGTACAGTGAGCTAGCTCAGAACAAAAGAACTGTGCTTCCTACACAAACGGGGCATATCTAGTTCAACTCAGCATTGGAAACTAAGTAAAACAGGAGCTTCTCTTCAGTCCAATACACTGTACTGGCTGGGAACAGACGCGAATGCTATTTGCAATGTGTATGTCCAGAATAGCACAAGAATGCTGTTCTTAACCTGAATGAACACTTGCTGCTAGAACTTGAAACTGAACGTGATTCAACTCCATTTGGAAGTATCATTGAACCCTCTTGTGCCATGCAAAAAAAACACTCAGCGTTTGAAACGGGCATTCTTGCACTCTACTCTGTTTCCTATAGGGCCAGAACAGTGAGCTAGCTCAGAACAAAAGAACTGTGCTTCCTACACAAACGGGACATATCTAGTTCAATTCCGTATTGGAAACTTTATAAAATAGGAGGTTCTCTTCAGTGCAATACATTGTACTGGCTGGGAACAGACGCGAATGCTATTTGCACTATGTATGGGTGAAAAGCACAAGAGTGCTGTTCTTAGCCTGAATGAACACTTTCTGCTAGAATTTGAAACTGAACATGATTCAAGTCCATTTAGGAAGTTTCATTGAACCCTAGTGTGACATGCAAGAAAAACTCTCTGCTTTTGAGAAACGGGCATTCTTGCACTCTACTGTGTTTCCTATAGAGCCAGTACAGTGAGCTACCTCAGAACAAATGAACTGTGCTTCCAACACAAACGGGGCATATCTAGTTCAACTCTGTATTTGAAACTAAGTAAAATATGAGCATCTCTTCAGTCCAATACACTGTACTGGCTGGCAACAGACGCGTATGCTATTTGCACTGTGTATGGCCAGAATAGCACAAGAGTACTGCTCTTAGCCTGAATGAACACTTACTGCTAGAACTTGAAACTGAACGTGATTCAACTCCGTTTAGGAAGTTTCATTGAACCCTAGTGTGCCACGCAAGAAAAACAGTCTGCTTTTGAAACGGGCATTCTTGCACTCAACTGTTTTTCCTATAGGGCCAGAACAGTGAGCTAGCTCAGAACAAAAGGACTGTGCTTCCTACACAAACGGGGCATATCTAGTTCAACTCAGTATTGGAAACTAAGTAAAACAGGAGCTTCTCTTCAGTCCAAAACTCTGTTCTGGCTGGGAACAGACGCGAATGCTATTTGCACTGTGTATGGCCCGAATAGCACAAGAGTGCTGTTCTTAGCCTGAATGAACACTTGCTGCTAGAACTTGAAACTGAACGTGATTCAACTCCGTATAGGAAGTTTCATTGAACCCTAGTGTGCCATGCAAGAAAAACACTCTGCTTTTGAGAAACTGGCATTCTTGCACTCTGCAGTGTTTCCTATAGGGCCAGTACAATGAGCTAGCTCAGAACAAAAGCACCTGCTTCCTACACAAACGGGGCATATCTAGTTCAACTCAGTATTGGAAACTAAGTAAAGCCGGAGCTTCTCTTCATTCCAATACACTGTACTGGCTGGGAACAGGCGCGAATGCTATTTGCACTGTGTATGGTCAGAATAGCACAAGAATGCTATTCTTAGCCTGAATGAACATTTGCTGCTAGAAATTTAAACTGAACGTGATTCAACTCCGTTTAGAAAGTTTCATTGATCCCTAGTGTGCCATGCAAGAAAAACACTCTGCTTTTGAGAAACGGGCATTCATGCACTCTATAGTGTTTCCTATAGGGCCAGTACAGTGAGCTAGCTCAGAAAAAAAGAACTGTGCTTCCTACATAAACGGGGCATATCTAGTTCAACTCAGTATTGGAAACTAAGTAAAACAGGTGCTTCTCTTCAATCCAATACACTGTGTGGCTGGGAACAAAAGCGAATGCTATTTGCACTGTGTATGGCCAGAATAGCACAAGAGTGCTGCTCTTACCCTGAATGAACACTTGCTGCTAGAACTTGAAACTGAACGTGATTCAACTCCGTATAGGAAGTTTCATTGAACCCTAGTGTGCCATGCAAGAAAAACACTCTGATTTTGAGAAACAGGCATTCTTGCACTCTACTGTGTTTCCTATAGGGCCAGAACAGTGATCTAGCTCAGAACAAAAGAACCTGCTTCCTACTCAAACGGGGCATATCTAGTTCAACTCAGTATTGGAAACTAAGCAAAGCCGGAGCTTCTCTTCAGTCCAATAAACTGTTCAGGCTGGGAAGAGACACGAATGCTATTTGCACTGTGTATGGCCAGAATAGCACAAGAGTGCTGTTCTTAGCCTGAATGAACACTTGCTGCTAGAACTTGAAACTGAACGTGATTCAACTCCGTTTAGGAAGTTTCATTGTACCCTAGTGTGCCATGCAAGGAAAACACTCTGCTTTAGAGAAACGGGCTTTCATGCTCCATACAGTGTTTCCTATAGGGCCAGTACAGTGAGCTAGCTCAGATCAAAAGAACTGTGCGTCCTACAGAAACGGGGCATAACTAGTTCAACTTAGTATTGGAAACTAAGTAAAACAGGAGCTGCTCTTGAGTCCAATACACTGTACTGGCTGCCAACAGATGCAAATGCTATTTGCACTAGTATGGACAGAATAGCACAAGAGTGCTGTTCTTAGATTAATTGAATACTTGCTGCTAGAACTTGAAACTGAAGGTGATTCAACTCCGATTAGGAAGTTTCATTGAACCCTAGTGTGCCATTCAAGAAAAACACTCTGCTTTTCAGAAACGGGCATTCTTGCACTCTACTGTGTTTCCTATAGAGCCAGTACAGTGAGCTAGCTCAGAACAAAAGAACTGTGCTTCCTACACAAACGGGGCATATCTAGTTCAACTCAGAATTGGAAACAAAGTAAAACAGGAGCTTCTCTTCAGTCCAATACACTGTACTGCCTAGAAACAGACGCGAATGCTATTTGCACTGTGTATGGCCAGAATAGCACAAGAGTGCTGTTCTTAGCCTGAATGAACACTTTCTGCTAGAACTTGAAACTGAACGTGATTCAACTCCGTTTAGGAAGTTTCATTGAACCCTAGTGTGCCGTGAAAGTAAAACACTCTGCTTTTGAGGAACGGGCATTCTTGCACTCTACTGTGTTTCCTAAAGAACCAGTACAGTGAGGTAGCTCAGAACAAAAGAACTGTGCTTCCTACACAAACGGGGCATATCTAGTTCAACTCAGTATTGGAAACTTTGTAAAACAGGAGCTTCTCTTCAGTCCAATACACTGTACTGGCTGGGAACAGACCTGGATGCTATTTGCACTGTGTATGGGAGAAAAGCACAAGAGTGCTGTTCTTAGCCTGAATGAACACTTGCTGCTAGAACTTGAAACTGAACGTGATTCAACTACGTTTAGGAAGTTTCAATGAACCCTAGTGTGCCATGCAAGAAAAACACTCTGCTTTTGAGAAAAGGGCATTCTTGCACTCTACCGTGTTTCCTACAGGGCCAGTAGAGTGAGCAAGGTCAGAACAAAAGAACTGTGCTAACTACACAAACGGGGAATATCTAGTTCAACTCAGTATTGTAAACTAAGTAAAGCAGGAGCTTCTCTTCAGTCCAATACACTGTACTAGCTGGGAACAGACGCGAATGCTATTTGCACTGTGTATGGCCAGAATAGCACAAGAGTACTGTTCTTAGCCTGAATGAACACTTGCGGCTACAACTTGAAACTGAACGTGATTCAACTCCGTTTACGAAGTTACATTGAACCCTAGTGTGCCATGCAAGAAAAACACTCTGCTTTTGAGAAACGGGCATTCTTGAACTCTACTGTGTTTCCTAAAGGGCCAGAACAGTGAGCTACCTCAGAACAAATGAACTGTGCTTCCAACACAAACGGGGCATATCTAGTTCAACTCAGTATATGAAACTAAGTAAAATATGAGCATCTCTTCAGTCCAATACACTGTACTGCCTGGGAACAGACGCGAATGCTATTTGCACTGTGTATGGCCAGAATAGCACAAGAGTGCTGTTCTTAGCCTGAATGAACACTTTCTGCTAGAACTTGAAACTGAACGTGATTCAACTCTGTTTAGGAAGTTTCATTGAACCCTAGTGTGCCATGAAAGTAAAACACTCTGCTTTTGAGAAACGGGCATTCTTGTACTCTACTGTGTTTCCTAAAGAACCAGTACAGTGAGGTAGCTCAGAACAAAAGAACTGTGCTTCCTACACAAACGGGGCATATCTAGTTCAACTCAGTATTGGAAACTTTGTAAAACTGGAGCTTCTCTTCAGTCCAATACACTGTACTGGCTGGGAACAGACGTGGATGCTATTTGCACTGTGTATGGGAGAAAAGCACAAGAGTGCTGTTCTTAGCCTGAATGAACACTTGCTGCTAGAACTTGAAACTGAACGTGATTCAACTGCGTTTAGGAAGTTTCATTGAACCCTAGTGTGCCATGCAAGAAAAACACTCTGCTTTTGAGACACTGGCATTCTTGCACTCTGCAGTGTTTCCTATAGGGCCAGTACAATGAGCTAGCTCAGAACAAAAGCACCTGCTTCCTACACAAACGGGGCATATCTAGTTCAACTCAGTATTGGAAACTAAGTAAAACAGGAGCTTCTCTTCAGTCCAATAAACTGTTCAGGCTGGGAACAGACGCGAATGCTATTTGCACTGTGTATGGCCAGAATAGCACAAGAGTGCTGTTCTTAACCTGAATGAACACTTGCTGCTTGAACTTGAAACTGAACGTGATTCAACTCAGTTCAGGAATTTTCATTGAACCCTAATGTGCCATTCAAGAAAAGCACTGTGCTTTTGAGAAACGGGCATCCTTGCACTCTACTGTGTTTCCTATAGGGCCAATACAGTGAGCTAGCTCAGAACAAAAGATCAGTGGTTCCTACAGAAACGGGGCATATGTAGTTCAACTCAATATTGGAAACTAAGTACAACAGGAGCTTCTCTTCAGTCCAAAACTCTGTTCTGGCTGGGAACAGACGCGAATGCTATTTGCACTGTGTATGGCCCGAATAGCACAAGAGTGCTGTTCTTAGCCTGAATGAACACTTGCTGCTAGAACTTGAAACTGAACGTGATTCAACTGCGTTTAGGAAGTTTCATTGAACCCTAGTGTGCCATGCAAGAAAAACACTCTGCTTTTGAGAAAGGGGCATTCTTGCACTCTACCGTGTTTCCTACAGGGCCAGTAGAGTGAGCAAGGTCAGAACAAAAGAACTGTGCTACCTACACAAACGGGGAATATCTAGTTCAACTCAGTATTGTAAACTAAGTAAAGCAGGAGCTTCTCTTCAGTCCAATACACTGTACTAGCTGGGAACAGACACGAATACTATTTGCACTGTGTATGGCCAGAATAGCACAAGAGTGCTGTTCTTAGCCTGAATGAACACTTGCTGCTAGAACTTGAAACTGAACGTGATTCAACTCCGTTTAGGAAGTTTCATTGTACCCTAGTGTGCCATGCAAGGAAAACACTCTGCTTTAGAGAAACGGGCTTTCATGCTCCATACAGTGTTTCCTATAGGGCCAGTACAGTGAGCTAGCTCAGATCAAAAGAACTGTGCTTCCTACAGAAACGGGGCATATCTAGTTCAACTTAGTATTGGAAACTAAGTAAAACAGGAGCTGCTCTTGAGTCCAATACACTGTACTGGCTGGCAACAGATGCAAATGCTATTTGCACTAGTATGGACAGAATAGCACAAGAGTGCTGTTCTTAGCCTAATTGAATACTTGCTGTTAGAACTTGAAACTGAAGGTGATTCAACTCCGATTAGGAAGTTTCATTGAACCCTAGTGTGCCATTCAAGAAAAACACTCTGCTTTTCAGAAACGGGCATTCTTGCACTCTACTGTGTTTCCTATAGAGCCAGTACAGTGAGCTAGCTCAGAACAAAAGAACTGTGCTTCCTACACAAACGGGGCATATCTAGTTCAACTCAGTATTGGAAACTAAGTAAAACAGGAGCTTCTCTTCAGTCCAATACACTGTACTGGCTGGGAACAGACGCGAATGCTATTTGCACTGTGTATGTCCAGAATAGCACAAGAGTGCTGTTCTTAACCTGAATGAGCACTTGCTGCTAGAACTTGAAACAGAACGTGATTCAACTCCATTTAGGAAGTATCATTGAACCCTCTTGTGCCATGCAAAAAAAACACTCAGCGTTTGAAACGGGCATTCTTGCACTCTACTCTGTTTCCTATAGGGCCAGAACAGTGAGCTAGCTCAGAACAAAAGAACTGTGCTTCCTACACAAACGGGGCATATCTAGTTCAATTCCGCATTGGAAACTTTATAAAATAGGAGGTTCTCTTCAGTCCAATACATTGTACTGGCTGGGAACAGACGCGAATGCTTTTGCACTGTGTATGGCCAGAATAGCACAAGAGTGCTCTTCTTAGTCTGAATGAACACTTGCTGCTAGAACATGAAACTGAACGTGATTCAACTCCGTTTAGGAAGTTTCACTGAACCCTAGTGTGCCATGCAAGAAAAACACTCTGCTTTTGAAATGGGCATTCTTGCACTCTACTGTGTATCTTATAGAGCCAGTACAGTGAGCTAGCTCAGAACAAAAGAACTGTGCTTCCTACACAAACGGGGCATATCTAGTTCAACTCAGAATTGGAAACAAAGTAAAACAGGAGCTTCTCTTCAGTCCAATACACTGTACTGCCTGGGAACAGACGCGAATGCTATTTGCACTGTGTATGGCCAGAATAGCACAAGAGTGCTGTTCTTAGCCTGAATGAACACTTTCTGCTAGAACTTGAAACTGAACGTGATTCAACTCCGTTTAGGAAGTTTCATTGAACCCTAGTGTGCCATGAAAGTAAAACACTCTGCTTTTGAGAAACGGGCATTCTTGCACTCTACTGTGTTTCCTAAAGAACCAGTACAATGAGGTAGCTCAGAACAAAAGAACTGTGCTTCCTACACAAACGGGGCATATCTAGTTCAACTCAGTATTGGAAACTTTGTAAAACAGGAGCTTCTCTTCAGTCCAATAAACTGTACTGGCTGGGAACAGACCTGGATGCTATTTGCACTGTGTATGGGAGAAAAGCACAAGAGTGCTGTTCTTAGCCTGAATGAACACTTGCTGCTAGAACTTGAAATTGAACGTGATTCAACTACGTTTAGGAAGTTTCATTGAACCCTAGTGTGCCATGCAAGAAAAACACTCTGATTTTGAGAAAGGGGCATTCTTGCATTCTACCGTGTTTCCTACAGGGCCAGTAGAGTGAGCAAGGTCAGAACAAAAGAACTGTGCTACCTACACACACGGGGCATATCTAGTTCACCTCAGTATTGGAAACTAAGTAAAACAGGAGCTTCTCTTCAGTCCAATACACTGTACTGGCTGGGAACAGACGCGAATGCTATTTGTACTGTGTATGGCCAGAATAGCACAAGAGTGTTTTCTTAGCCTGAATGAACACTTGCTGCTAGAACTTGAAACTGAACGTGATTCAACTCCATTTAGGAAGTTTCACTGAACCCTCTTGTGCCATGCAAAAAAAACACTCAGCGTTTGAAACGGGCATTCTTGCACACTACTCTATTTCCTAAAGGGCCAGAACAGTGAGCTAGCTCAGAACAAAAGAACTGTGCTTCCTACACAAACGGGGCATGTCTAGTTCAACTCAGTATTAGAAACTAAGTAAAGCAGGAGCTTCTCTTCAGTCCAATACACTGTACTCCTGGGAACAGACGCGAATGCTATTTGCACTGTGTATGGACAGAAGAGCACAAGAATGCTGTTCTTAGCCTGAATGAACATTTGCTGCTAGAATTTTAAACTGACTGTGATTCAACTCTGTTTAGGAAGTTTCATTGAACCCTAGTGTGCCATGCAAGAAAAACACTCTGCTTTTGAAATGGGTATTCTTGAACTCAACTGTGTTTCCTAGAGGGCCAGAACAGTGAACTAGCTCAGAACAAAAGAACTGTGCTTCCTACACAAATGAAGCATATCTAGTTCAACTCAGTATTGGAAACTAAGTAAAACAGGAGCTTCTCTTCAGTGCAATACAAAGTACTGGCTGGTAACAGACACGAATGCTATTTGCACTGTGTATGGCCAGAATAGCACAAGAGTACTGTTCTTAGCCTGAATGAACACTTACTGCTAGAACTTGAAACTGAACGTGATTCAACTCCGTTTAGGAAGTTTCATTGAACCCTAGTGTGCCACGCAAGAAAAACAGTCTGCTTTTGAAACGGGCATTCTTGCACTCAACTGTTTTTCCTATAGGGCCAGAACAGTGAGCTAGCTCAGAACAAAAGGACTGTGCTTCCTACACAAACAGGGCATATCTAGTTCAACTCAGTATTGGAAACTAAGTAAAACAGGAGCTTCTCTTCAGTCCAAAACTCTGTTCTGATTGGGAACAGACGCGAATGCTATTTGCACTGTGTATGGCCCGAATAGCACAAGAGTGCTGTTCTTAGCCTGAATGAACACTTGCTGCTAGAACTTGAAACTGAACGTGATTCAACTCCGTATAGGAAGTTTCATTGAACCCTAGTGTGCCATGCAAGAAAAACACTCTGATTTTGAGAAACAGGCATTCTTGCACTCTACAGTGTTTCCTATAGGGCCAGTAGAGTGATCTAGCTCAGAACAAAAGAACCTCCTTCCTACACAAACGGGGCATATCTAGTTCAACTCAGTATTGGAAACTAAGTAAAGCCGGAGCTTCTCTTCAGTCCAATAAACTGTTCAGGCTGGGAACAGACACGAATGCTATTTGCACTGTGTATGGCCAGAATAGCAGAAGAGTTCTGTTCTTAGCCTGAATGAACACTTGCTGCTAGAACTTGAAACTGAACGTGATTCAACTCCGTTTAGGAAGTTTCATTGTACCCTAGTGTGCCATGCAAGGAAAACACTCTGCTTTAGAGAAACGGGCTTTCATGTTCCATACAGTGTTTCCTATAGGGCCAGTACAGTGAGCTAGCTCAGATCAAAAGAACTGTGCTTCCTACAGAAACGGGGCATATCTAGTTCAACTTAGTATTGGAAACTAAGTAAAACAGGAGCTGCTCTTGAGTCCAATACACTGTACTGGCTGGCAACAGATGCAAATGCTATTTGCACTAGAATGGACAGAATAGCACAAGAGTGCTGTTCTTAGCCTAATTGAATACTTGCTGCTAAAACTTGAAACTGAAGGTGATTCAACTCCGATTAGGAAGTTTCATTGAACCCTAGTGTGCCATGCAAGAAAAACACTCTGCTTTTCAGAAACGGGCATTCTTGCACTCTACTGTGTTTCCTATAGAGCCAGTACAGTGAGCTAGCTCAGAACAAAAGAACCTGCTTCCTACACAAACGGGGCATATATAGTTCAACTCAGTATTGGAAACTAAGTAAAACAGGAGCTTCTCTTCAGTCCAATACACTGTACTGGCTGGGAACAGACGCGAATGCTATTTGCACTCTGTATGGCCAGAATAGCACAAGAGTGCTGTTCTTAACTTGAATGAGCACTTGCTGCTAGAACTTGAAACTGAACGTGATTCAACTCCATTTAGGAAGTATCATTGAACCCTCTTGTGCCATGCAAAAAAAACACTCAGCGTTTGAAACGGGCATTCTTGCACTCTACTCTGTTTCATATAGGGCCAGAACAGTGAGCTAGCTCAGAACAAAAGAACTGTGCTTCCTACACAAACGCGGCATGTCTAGTTCAACTCAGTATTAGAAACTAAGTAAAGCAGGAGCTTCTCTTCAGTGCAATACACTGTACTCCTGAAAACAGACGCGAATGCTATTTGCACTGTGTATGGCCAGAATAGCACAAGAGTGCTGTTCTTAGCCTGAATGAACATTTGCTGCTAGAATTTTAAACTGACCGTGATTCAACTCTGTTTAGGAAGTTTCATTGAACTCTAGTGTGCCATGCAAGAAAAACACTTTGCTTTTGAAATGAGTATTCTTGAACTCAACTGTGTTTCCTAGAGTGCCAGAACAGTGAACTAGCTCAGAACAAAAGAACTGTGCTTCCTACACAAATGAAGAATATCTAGTTCAACTCAGTATTGGAAAGTAAGTAAAACAGGAGCTTCTCTTCACTGCAATACACAGTACTGGCTGGGAACAGACACGAATGCTATTTGCACTGTGTATGGCCAGAATAGCACAAGAATGCTGTTCTTAGCCTGAATGAACACTTGCTGCTAGAACTTGAAACTGAACGTGATTCAACTCCGTTTACGAAGTTTCATTGAACCCTAGTGTGCCATGCAATAAAAACACTCTGCTTTTGAGAAACGGGCATTCATGCACTCTACAGTGTTTCCTATAGGGCCAGTACAGTGAGCTAGCTCAGAATAAAAGAACTGTGCTTCCTACACAAACAGGGAATATCTAGTTCAACTCAGTATTGGAAACTAAGTAAAAAAGGAGTTTCTCTTCAGTCCAATACACTGTACTGGCTGGCAACAGATGTGAAAGCTATTTGCACTGTGTATGGCCAGAATAGCACAAGAGTGTTGTTCTTAGCCTAATTGAATACTTGCTGCTAGAACTTGAAACTGAACGTGATTCAACTCCGATTAGGAAGTTTCATTGAACGCTAGTGTGCCAAGCAAGAAAAACACTCTGCTTTTGAGAAATGGGCATTCTTGCACTCCACTGTGTTTCCTATATGGCCAGAACAGTGAGCTAGCTCAGAATAAAAGAACTGTGCGTCCTACACAAACGGGGCATATCTAGTTCAACTCAGTATGGGAAACTGAGTAAAACAGGAGCTTCTCTTCAGTCCAATAAACTATTCAGGCTGGGAACAGACGCGAATGCTATTTGCACAGTGTATGGCCAGAGAGCACAAGAGTGCACTTCTTTGCCTGAATGAACACTTGCTGCTAGAACTTGAAACTGAACGGGATTCAACTCCGTTTAGGGTGTTTCATTGTACCCTAGTGTGCCATGCAAGGAAAACACTCTGCTTTAGAGAAACGGGCTTTCATGCTCCATACAGTGTTTCCTATAGGGCCAGAACAGTGAGCTAGCTCAGAACAAAAGAACTGTGCTTCCTACACAAACGGGGCATATCTAGTTCAATTCAGTATTGGAAACTTTATAAAATAGGAGCTTCTCTTCAGTCCAATACACTGTACTGCCTGGGAACAGATGCGAATGCTATTTGTACTGTGTATGGCCAGAATAGCACAAGAGTGCTGTTCTTAGCCTGAATGAACACTTGCGGCTACAACTTGAAACTGAACGTGATTCAACTCCTTTTATGAAGTTTCATTGAACCCTAGTGTGCCATGCAAGAAAAACACTCTACTTTTGAGAAACGGGCATTCTTGCAATCTACTGTGTTTCCTATAGGGCCAGAACAGTGAGCTAGCTCAGACCAAAAGAACTGTGCTTCCAACAAAAACGGGGCATATCTAATGCAACTCAGTATTGGAAACTAAGTAAAGCAGGAGCTTCTCTTCAGTCCAATACACTGTACTGGCTAGGAACAGACACTATGCTATTTGCACTGTGTATGGCCAGAATAACACAAGAATGCTGTTCTTAGCCTGAATGAACACTTGCTGCAGGAACATGAAACTGAACGTGATCAAGTCCCTTGAGGAAGTTTCATTGAACCCTAGTGTGCCATGCAAGAAAAACACTCTGCTTTTGAGAAACGGGCATTCTTGAACTCTACAGTGTTTCCTAGAAGGCCAGAACAGTGAGCTAGCTCAGAACAAAAGAACTGTGCTTCCTACACAAACGGGGTATATCTAGTTCAACTCAGTATTAGAAACTAAGTAAAGCTGGAGCTTCTCTTCAGTCCAATACACTGTACTCCTGGGAACAGACACGAATGCTATTTGCACTGTGTATGGACAGAATAGCACAAGAATGCTGTTCTTAGCCTGAATGAACATTTGCTGCTAGAATTTTAAACTGACCCTGATTCAAGTCCGTTTAGGAAGTTTCATTGAACCCTAGTGTGCCATGCAAGGAAAACACTCTGCTTTTGAAATGGGTATTCTTGAACCCAACTGTGTTTCCTAGAGTGCCAGAACAGTGAGCTAGCTCAGAACAAAAGAACTGTGCTTCCTACACAGATGAAGCATATCTAGTTCAACTCAGTATTGGAAACTAATTAAAACAGGAGCTTCTCTTCAGTGCAATACACAGTACTGGCTGGGAACAGACACGAATGCTATTTGCACTGTGTATGGCCGGAATAGCACAAGAGTGTTGTTCTTAGCCTAATTGAATACTTGCTGCTAGAACTTGAAACTGAACGTGATTCAACTCCGTTTAGGAAGTTTCATTGAACCCTAGTGTGCCATGCAAGAAAAACACTCTGCTTTTGAGAAATGGGCATTCTTGCACTCTACTGTGTTTCCTATATGGCCAGAACAGTGAGCTAGCTCAGAACAAAAGAACTGTGCGTCCTACACAAACGGGGCATATCTAGTTCAACTCAGTATTGGAAACTAAGTAAAACAGGAGCTTCTCTTCAGTCCAATAACTATTCAGGCTGGGAACAGACACGAATGCTATTTGCACTGTGTATGGCCAGAATAGCACAAGAGTGCTGTTCTTAGCCTGAATGAACACTTGCTGCTAGAACTTGAAACTGAACGTGATTCAAGTCCGTTCAGGAAGTTTCAATGAACCCTAGTGTGCCATGCGAGAAAAACAATCTGCTTTTGAGAAACGAGCATTCTTGCACTCTACTTTGTTTCCTAAACAGCCAGTACAGTGAGCTAGATCAGAACAAAAGAACTGTGCTTCCTACATAAACGGGGCATATCTAGTTCAACTCAGTATTGGAAACTAAGTAAAACAGGAGCTTCTCTTCAGTCCAATACACTGTACTGGCTGGGAACAGATGTGAATGCTATTTGCACTGTGTATGGCCAGAATAGCACAAGAGTGTTGTTCTTAGCCTAATTGAATACTTGCTGCTAGAACTTGAAACTGAACGTGATTCAACTCCGATTAGGAAGTTTCATTGAACCCTAGTGTGCCATGCAAGAAAAACACTCTGCTTTTGAGAAACGGGCATTCTTGCAATCTACTGTGTTTCCTATAGGGCCAGAACAGTGAGCTAGCTCAGAACAAAAGACCTGTGCTTCCAATAAAAACGGGGCATATCTAATTCAACTCAGTATTGGAAACTAAGTAAAGCAGGAGCTTCTCTTCAGTCCAATACACTGTACTGGCTGGGAACAGACGCTATGCTATTTGCACTGTTTATGGCAAGAATAACACAAGAATGCTGTTCTTAGCCTGAATGAACACTTGCTTCAGGAACATGAAACTGAACGTGATCAACTCCCTTGAGGAAGTTTCATTGAACCCTAGTGTGCCATGCAAGAAAAACACTCTGCTTTTGAGAAATGGGCATTCTGGCACTCTACTGTGTTTCCTATATGGCCAGAACAGTGAGCTAGCTCAGAACAAAAGAACTGTGCTTCCTACAGAAACGGGGCATATCTAGTTCAACTCAGTATTGGAAACTAAGTAAAACAGGAGCTTCTCTTCAGTCCAATAAACTATTCAGGCTGGGAACAGACGCGAATGCTATTTGCACTGTGTATGGCCAGAATAGCACAAGAGTGTACTTCTTTGGCTGAATGAACACTTGCTGCTAGAACTTGAAACTGAACGTGATTCAAGTCCGTTCAGGAAGTTTCAATGAACCCTAGTGTGCCATGCGAGAAAAACAATCTGCTTTTGAGAAACGGGCATTCTTGCACTCTACATTGTTTCCTAAACAGCCAGTACAGTGAGCTAGATCAGAACAAAAGAACTGTGCTTCCTACACATACGGGGCACATCTCGTTCAACTCAGTATTGGAAACTAAGTAAAACAGGGGCTTCTCTTCAATCCAATACACTGTACTGGCTGGGAACAGGCGCTAATGCTATTTGCACTGTGTATGCTCAGAATAGCACAAGAATGCTGTTCTTAGCCTGAATGAACATATGCTGCTAGAATTTTATACTGAACGTGATTCAACTCCGTTTATGAAGTTTCATTGAACCCTAGAGTGCCATGCAAGAAAAACACTGTGCTTTTTAAATGGGCATTATTGAACTCTACTGTGTTTCCCAAAGGGCCAGAACAGTGAGCTAGCTCAGAACAAAAGAACTGTGCTTCCTACACAAACGGGGAATATCTAGTTCAACTCAGTATTGGAAAGTAAGTAAAGCAGGAGCTTCTCTTCAGTCCAATACACTGTACTGGCTGGGAACAGACGTGAATGCTGTTTGCACTGTGTATGTCCAGAATAGCACAAGAGTGCTATTCTTAGCCTGAATGAACACTTGCTGCTAGAACTTGAAACTGAACGTGATTCAACTCCGTATAGGAAGTTTCATTGAACCCTAGTGTGCCATGCAAGAAAAACACTCTGCTTATGAGAAACGGGCATTCATGCACTCTACAGTGTTTCCTATATGGTCAGTACAGTGAGCTAGCTCAGACAAATGAACTGTGCTTCTTACACAAACGGGGCATATCTAGTTCAACTCAGTATTGGAAACTTTGTAAAACAGGAGTTTCTCTTCAGTCCAATACACTGTACTGGCTGGGAACAGACGTGAATGCTATTTGCACTGTGTATGGGAGAAAAGTACAAGAGTGCTGTTCTTAGCCTGAATGAACACTTGCTGCTAGAACTTGAAACTGAACGTGATTCAACTCCGTATAGGAATTTTCATTGAACCCTAGTATGCCATGCAAGAAAAACACTCTGCTTTTGAGAAACGGGCATTCTTGCACTCTGCTGTGTTTCTAAAGAGCCAGTACAGTGAGCTAGATCAGAAATGAGAACTCTGCTTCCTACACAAACGGGGCAAATCTCGTTAAACTCAGTATTGGAAACTAAGTAAAACAGGAGCTTCTCTTCAGTCCAATACACTGTACTGGCTGGGAACAGACACGAATGCTATTTGCACTGTGTATGGCCAGAATAGCACAAGAATGCTGTTCTTTGCCTGAATGAATATTTGCTGCTAGAATTTTAAACTGAACATGATTCAACTCCGTTTAGGAACTTTCATTGATCCCAAGTGTGCCATGCAAGAAAAACACTCTGCTTTTGAAATGGGCATTCTTGAACTCAACTGTGTTTCCTAGAAGGCCAGAACAGTGAGCTAGCTCAGAACAAAAGAACTGTGCTTCCTACACAAACGGGGCATATCTAGTTCAACTCAGTATTGGAAACTAAGTAAAGCAGGAGCTTCTCTTCAGTCCAATACACTGTACTGGCTGGGAACAGACGCTATGCTATTTGCACTGTTAATGGCCAGAATAACACACGAATGCTGTTCTTAGCCTGAATGAACACTTGCTGCAGGAACAGGAAACTGAACGTGATCAACTCCCTTGAGGAAGTTTCATTGAACCCTAGTGTGCCATGCGAGAAAAACAATCTGCTTTTGAGAAACGGGCATTCTTGCACTCTACTTTGTTTCCTAAACAGCCAGTACAGTGAGCTAGATCAGAACAAAAGAACTGTGCTTCCTACACAAACGGGGCATATCTCGTTCAACTCAGTATTGGAAACTAAGCAAAAGAGGGGCTTCTCTTCATTCCAATACACTGTACTGGCTGGGAACAGGCGCGAATGCTATTTGCACTGTGTATGGTCAGAATAGCACAAGAATGCTGTTTTTAGCCTGAATGAACATTTGCTGCTAGAATTTTAAACTGAACGTGATTCAACTCCGTTTAGGAAGTTTCATTGATCGCTAGTGTGCCATGCAAGAATAACACTCTGCTTTTGAGAAACGGGCATTCATGCACTCTATAGTGTTTCTTATAGGGCCAGTACAGTGAGCTAGCTCAGAACTAAAGAACTGTGCTTCCTACATAAACGGGGCATATCTAGTTCAACTCAGTATTGGAAACTAAGTAAAACAGGAGCTTCTCTTCAGTCCAATACACTGTACTGGCTGGGAACAGATGTGAATGCTATTTGCACTGTGTATGGCCAGAATAGCACAAGAGTGTTGTTCTTAGCCTAATTGAATACTTGCTGCTAGAACTTGAAACTGAACGTGATTCAACTCCGATTAGGAAGTTTCATTGAACCCTAGTGTGCCATGCAAGAAAAACACTCTGCTTTTGAGAAACGGGCATTCTTGCAATCTACTGTGTTTCCTATAGGGCCAGAACAGTGAGCTAGCTCAGAACAAAAGAACTGTGCTTCCAATAAAAACGGGGCATATCTAATTCAACTCAGTATTGGAAACTAAGTAAAGCAGGAGCTTCTCTTCAGTCCAATACACTGTACTGGCTGGGAACAGAAGCTATGCTATTTGCACTGTTTATGGCAAGAATAACACAAGAATGCTGTTCTTAGCCTGAATGAACACTTGCTTCAGGAACATGAAACTGAACGTGATCAACTCCCTTGAGGAAGTTTCATTGAACCCTAGTGTGCCATGCAAGAAAAACACTCTGCTTTTGAGAAATGGGCATTCTGGCACTCTACTGTGTTTCCTATATGGCCAGAACAGTGAGCTAGCTCAGAACAAAAGAACTGTGCTTCCTACACAAACGGGGCATATCTAGTTCAACTCAGTATTGGAAACTAAGTAAAACAGGAGCTTCTCTTCAGTCCAATAAACTATTCAGGCTGGGAACAGACGTGAATGCTATTTGCACTGTGTATGGCCAGAATAGCACAAGAGTGTACTTCTTTGCCTGAATGAACACTTGCTGCTAGAACTTGAAACTGAACGTGATTCAAGTCCGTTCAGGAAGTTTCAATGAACCCTAGTGTGCCATGCGAGAAAAACAATCTGCTTTTGAGAAACGGGCATTCTTGCACTCTACTTTGTTTCCTAAACAGCCAGTACAGTGAGCTAGATCAGAACAAAAGAACTGTGCTTCCTACACATACGGGGCACATCTCGTTCAACTCAGTATTGGAAACTAAGTAAAACAGGGGCTTCTCTTCAATCCAATACACTGTACTGGCTGGGAACAGGCGCTAATGCTATTTGCACTGTGTATGCTCAGAATAGCACAAGAATGCTGTTCTTAGCCTGAATGAACATATGCTGCTAGAATTTTATACTGAACGTGATTCAACTCCGTTTATGAAGTTTCATTGAACCCTAGAGTGCCATGCAAGAAAAACACTGTGCTTTTTAAATGGGCATTATTGAACTCTACTGTGTTTCCCAAAGGGCCAGAACAGTGAGCTAGCTCAGAACAAAAGAACTGTGCTTCCTACACAAACGGGGAATATCTAGTTCAACTCAGTATTGGAAAGTAAGTAAAGCAGGAGCTTCTCTTCAGTCCAATACACTGTACTGGCTGGGAACAGACGTGAATGCTGTTTGCACTGTGTATGTCCAGAATAGCACAAGAGTGCTGTTCTTAGCCTGAATGAACACTTGCTGCTAGAACTTGAAACTGAACGTGATTCAACTCCGTATAGGAAGTTTCATTGAACCCTAGTGTGCCATGCAAGAAAAACACTCTGCTTATGAGAAACGGGCATTAATGCACTCTACAGTGTTTCCTATAGGGTCAGTACAGTGAGCTAGCTCAGACAAATGAACTGTGCTTCTTACACAAACGGGGCATATCTAGTTCAACTCAGTATTGGAAACTTTGTAAAACAGGAGTTTCTCTTCAGTCCAATACACTGTACTGGCTGGGAACAGACGTGAATGCTATTTGCACTGTGTATGGGAGAAAAGTACAAGAGTGCTGTTCTTAGCCTGAATGAACACTTGCTGCTAGAACTTGAAACTGAACGTGATTCAACTCCGTATAGGAATTTTCATTGAACCCTAGTATGCCATGCAAGAAAAACACTCTGCTTTTGAGAAACGGGCATTCTTGCACTCTGCTGTGTTTCTAAAGAGCCAGTACAGTGAGCTAGATCAGAAATGAGAACTCTGCTTCCTACACAAACGGGGCATATCTCGTTAAACTCAGTATTGGAAACTCAGTAAAACAGGAGCTTCTCTTCAGTCCAATACACTGTACTGGCTGGGAACAGACACGAATGCTATTTGCACTGTGTATGGCCAGAATAGCACAAGAATGCTGTTCTTTGCCTGAATGAATATTTGCTGCTAGAATTTTAAACTGAACGTGATTCAACTCCGTTTAGGAACTTTCATTGATCCCTAGTGTGCCATGCAAGAAAAACACTCTGCTTTTGAAATGGGCATTCTTGAACTCAACTGTGTTTCCTAGAAGGCCAGAACAGTGAGCTACCTCAGAACAAAAGAACTGTGCTTCTTACACAAACGGGGCATATCTAGTTCAACTCAGTATTGGAAACTAAGTAAAGCAGGAGCTTCTCTTCAGTCCAATACACTGTACTGGCTGGGAACAGACGCTATGCTATTTGCACTGTTAATGGCCAGAATAACACACGAATGCTGTTCTTAGCCTGAATGAACACTTGCTGCAGGAACAGGAAACTGAACGTGATCAACTCCCTTGAGGAAGTTTCATTGAACCCTAGTGTGCCATGCGAGAAAAACAATCTGCTTTTGAGAAACGGGCATTCTTGCACTCTACTTTGTTTCCTAAACAGCCAGTACAGTGAGCTAGATCAGAACAAAAGAAATGTGCTTCCTACACAAACGGGGCATATCTCGTTCAACTCAGTATTGGAAACTAAGTAAAACAGGGGCTTCTCTTCATTCCAATACACTGTACTGGCTGGGAACAGGCGCGAATGCTATTTGGACTGTGTATGGTCAGAATAGCACAGGAATGCTGTTCTTAGCCTGAATGAACATTTGCTGCTAGAATTTTAAACTGAATGTTATTCAATTCGGTTTAGGAAGTTTCATTGAACCCTAGTGTGCCATGCAAGAAAAACACTCTGCTTTTGAAATGGGCATTATTGAACTCTACTCTGTTTCCCAAAGGGCCAGAACAGTGATCTAGCCTAGAACAAAAGAACTGTGCGTCCTACACAAACGGGGCATATCTACTTCAACTCAGTATTGGAAACTAAGTAAAGCAGGAGCTTCTCTTCAGTCCAATACACTGTACTGGCTGGGAACAGACGTGAATGCTGTTTGCACTGTGTATGTCCAGAATAGCACAAGAGTGCTGTTCTTAGCTTGAATGAACACTTGCTGCTAGAACTTGAAACTGAACGTGATTCAACTCCATATAGGAAGTTTCATTGAACCCTAGTGTGCCATGCAAGAAAAACACTCTGCTTTTGAGAAACGGGCATTCATGCACTCTACAGTGTTTCCTATAGGGTCAGTACAGTGAGCTAGCTCAGAACAAATGAACTGTGCTTCTTACACAAACGGGGCATATATAGTTCAACTCAGTATTGGAAACTTTGTAAAACAGGAGTTTCTCTTCAGTCCAATACACTGTACTGGCTGGGGTCAGACGCGAATGCTATTTGCACTGTGTATGGGAGAAAAGTACAAGAGTGCTGCTCATAGCCTGAATGGTCACTTGCTGCTAGAACTTGAAACTGAACGGGATTCAACTCCGTTTAGGATGTTTCATTGAACCCTAGTGTGCCATGCAAGAAAAACACTCTGCTTTTGAGAAACGGGCATTCTTGCACTCTACTGTGTTTACTACAGAGCCACTACAGTGAGGTAGCTCAGAACAAAAGAACTGTGCTTCCAACACAAACGGGGCATATCTAGTTCAACTCAGTATTGGAAACTAAGTAAAACAGGAGCTTCTCTTCAGTGCAATACACTGTACTGGCTGGGAACAGACGCGAATGCTATTTGCACTGTGTATGGCCAGAATAGCACAAGAATGCTATTCTTAGCCTGAATGAACACTTGCTGCTAGAACTTTAAACTGAAAGTGATTCAACACCTGCTTTGGAAGTTTCACTGAACCCTAGTGTGCCGTGCAAAAAAAAACACTCTGCTTTTGAATCGGACATTCTTGCACTCTACTGTGTTTCTTATAGGGCCAGAACAGGAGCAAGCTCAGACCAAAGAACTGTGCTTCCTACACAAACGGCGCATATCTAGTTCAACTCAGTATTAAAAACTAAGTAAAGCAGGAGCTTCTCTTCAGTCCAATAAACTGTTCAGGCTGGGACCAGACACGAATGTTATTTGCACTGTGTATGGCCAGAATAGCACAAGACTGCTGTTCTTTGCCTGAATGAACACTTGCTGCTAGAACTTGAAACTGAACGTGATTCAACTCAGTTCAGGAAGTTTCATTGAACCCTAGTGTGCCACGCAAGAAAAACACTCTGCTTTTGAGGAAAGGGCATTCTTGCACTCTACTGTGTTTCCTAAAGAGCCAGTACAGTGAGCTGGATCAGAACAAAAGAACTGTGCTTCCTACACAAACGGGGCATGTCTAGTTCAACTCAGTATTGTAAACTAAGTAAAACAGGAGCTTCTCTTCAGTCCAATACACTGGACTGGCTGGGAACAGACGTGAATACTATTTGCACTATGTATGGCCAGAATAGCACAAGAGTGCTGTTCTTAGTCTGAATGAACACTTGCTGCTAGAACTTGAAACTGAACGTGATTCAAATCCGTTTAGGAAGTTTCATTGATCCCAAGTGTGCCATGTAGGAAAAACACTCTTCTTTTGAGAAACGTGCATTCTTGCACTCTACTGTGTTTCCTAAAGGGCCAGTACAGTGAGGTAGCTCAGAACAAAAGAACTGTGCTTCCAACACAAACGGGGCATATCTAGTTCAATTCAGTATTGGAAACTTTATAAAATAGGAGCTTCTCTTCAGTCCAATACACTGTACTGGCTGGGAACAGACGCGAATGCTATTTGCACTATGTATGGGAGAAAAGCACAAGTGTGCTGTTCTTAGCCTGAATGAACACTTGCTGCTATAACTTCAAACTGAACGTGATTCAAGTCCGTTTAGGAATTTTCATTGAACCCTAGTGTGCCATGCAAAAAAAACACTCTGCTTTGGAGAAACGGGCATTCTTGCAATCTACTGTGTTTCCTATAAACAGAACAGTGAGCTAGCTCAGAATAAAGAACTTTGCTTCCAACAAAAACGGGGCATATCTAGTTCAACTCAGTATTGGAAACTAAGTAAAGCAGGAGCCTCTCTTCAGTCCAAGACACTGTACTGCCTGGGAACAGACGCGAATGTAATTTGCAATGTGTATGGTCAGAATAGCACGAGAATGCTGTTCTTAGCCTGAATGAACAATTGCTGAAGGAACCTGAAACAGAACGTGATCAACTCCCGAGAGGAAGTTTCACTGAACCCTAGTGTGCAATGCAAAAAAAACACTCTGCTTTTGAGAAATGGGCATTCTTGCACTCTACTGTGTTTCCTAGAGGGCCAGTACAGTGAGCTAGCTCAGAACAAAAGAACTGTGCTTCCAAAACGAACGGGGCATATCTAGTTCAACTCAGTATTGGAAACCAATTAAAACAGGAGCTTCTCTTCCGTCCAATACACTGTACTGGCTGGAAACGGACATGAATGCTATTTGTACTGTGTATGGCCAGAATAGCACAAGAGTTCTGTTCTTAGCCTGAATGAACACTTGCTGCTAGAACTTGAAACTGAACGTGATTCAAGTCCATTTAGGAAGTTTCATTGAACCCTAGTGTGCCATGCAAGAAAAACACTCTGCTTTTGAGAAACGGGTATTCTTCCACTCTACTGTGTTGCCTAAAGAGCCAGTACAGTGAGCTAGATCAGAACAAAAGAACTGTGCTTCCTACACAAACAGGGCATATCTACTTCAACTCAGTATTGGAAACTAACTAAAACAGGAGCTTCTCTTCAGTCCAATACACTGTACTGGCTGGGAACAGATGCGAATGTTATTTGCACTGTGTATGGCCAGAATAGCACAAGAGTGCTGTTCTTAGCCTGAATGAACACTTGCTGCTAGAAATTTAAACTAAACATGATTCAACTCCCTTTAGGAAGTTTCATTGAACCTTAGTGTGCCATGCGAGAAAAACACTCTGCTTTTGAGAAACGGGCATTCTTGCACTCTTCTGTGTTTCCTCTAGGGCCAGTACAGTAGGCTAGCTCAGAAGAAAAGAACTGTGCTTCCTACACAAACGGGGCATATCTAGTTCAACTCAGTATTGGAAACTAAGTAAAACAGGAGCTTCTCTTCAGTCCAATGCACTGTACTGGATGGGAACAGACGCGAATGCTATTTGCACTGTGTATGGCCACAATAGCACAAGAGTGCTGTTCTTAGTCTGAATGAACACTTGCTGCTAGAACTTGAAACTGAACGTGATTCAATTCAAGTTAGGAAGTTTCATTGAACCCTAGTGTGCCATGCAAGAAAAACACTCTGCTTTGGAGAAACGGGCATTCTTGCAATCTACGGTGTTTCCTATAAGCAGAACAGTGAGCTAGCTCAGAAGAAAAGAACTTTGCTTCCAACAAAAACGGGGCATATCTAGAACAACTCAGTATTGGAAACTAAGTAAAGCAGGAGCTTCTCTTCAGTCCATGACACTATACTGCCTGGGATCAGACGCCAATGCTATTTGCACTGTGTATGGTCAGAATAGCACAAGAATGCTGTTCTTAGCCTGAATGAACACTTGCTGAAGGAACTTGAAACTGAACGTGATCAACTCCCGTGAGGAAGTTTCACTGAACCCTAGTGTGCAATGCAAGAAAAACACTCTGCTTTTGAGAATGGGCATTGTTGCACTCTACTGTGTTCCTATAGGACCAGTACAGTGAGCTAGCTCAGAAAAATAGAACTGTGCTTCCTACACAAACGGGGCATATGTATTTCAACTCAGTATTGGAAACAAAGTAAAACAGGAGCTTCTCTTCAGTCCAATACACTGCACTGGAAGGGAACAGAGGCGAATGCTATTTGCACTGTATATGGCCAGAATAACACAAGAGTTCTGTTCTGAGCCTGAATGAACATTTGCTGCTAGAAACTGAAACTGAAGGTGATTCAACTCCGTTTAGGAAGTTTCATTGAACCCTAATGTGCCATGCAAGAAAAACACTCTTCTTTTGAAAAACGGGCATTCTTGCACTCTTCTGTGTTTCCTATAGGAACAGAATTGTGAGCTAGCTCAGAACAAAAGAACTTAGCTTCCAACAAAAACGGGGCATATCTTGATCAACTCAGTATTGGAAACTAAGTAAAACAGGAGCTTCTCTTCAATCCAAGACACTGTACTGCCTGGGAACAGACGCGAATGCTATTTGCACTGTGTATGGTCAGAATAGCACAAGAATGCTGTTCTTAGCCTGAATGAACACTTGCTGCAATAACTTGAAACTGAACTTGATCAACTCCCGTGAGGAAGTTTCACTGAACCCAAATTTTCCATTGGAGAAAAACACTCTGTTTTTTACAACGGGTATTCTTGCACTCTACTTTGTTTCCTATGGGGCCAGTACATTGAGCTAGCTCATAACAAAAGAACTGTGCTTCCTACACAAACTGCGCATATCTAGATCAACTCAGTATTGGAAATTAAGTAAAACAGGAGCTGCTCTTCAGTCTAATACACTGTACTTGCTGAGAACAGACGCGAATGCTATTTGCACTGTGTATGGCCAGAATAGAACAAGAGTGCTGTTCTTAGGCTGAATGAACACTTGCTGCTAGAACTTGAAACTGTACGTGATTCAACTCCATTTAGGAAGTTTCATTGTACCCTAGTGTGCCATGCAAGAACAACACTCTGCTTTGTAGAAACGGGCATTCTTGCATTCTACTGTGTTCCTATAGGGCCAGTACAGTGAGCTAGCTCAGAAAAATAGAACTGTGCTTCCTACACAAACGGGGCATATGTAGTTCAACTCAGTATTGGAAACTAAGTAAAACAGGAGCTTCTCTTCAGTTCAATACACTGTACTGGATGGGAACAGACGCTAATGCTATTTGGACTGTGTATTGCCAGAATAGCACAAGAGTGCTGTTCTTAGCCTGTATGAACACTTGCTGCTAGAACTTGAAACTGAACGTGATTAAACTCGGTTTAGGAAGTTTCATTGAACCCTAGCGTGCCATGCGAGAAAAACACTCTGCTTTTGAGAAACGGGCATTCTTGCACTCTACTGTGTTTCCTATGGGGCCAGTAGAGTGAGCTAGCTCAGAAAAAAAGAACTGTGTTTCTTACACAAACGGGGCAGATCTAGTTCAACTCTCTATTGGAAACTAAGTAAAACAGGAGCTTCTCTTCAGTCCAATACACTGTACTGGATGGGAACAGAGGCGAATGCTATTTGCACTGTTTATGGCCAGAATAGCACAACAGTTCGGTTCTTAGCCTGAATAAACACTTGCTGCTAGAACCTGAAACTTAACATGATTCAACTCCGTTTAGGAAGTTTCATTGAACCCTAGTGCCATGCAAGAAAAATACTCTGATTGGGAGAAATGGGCATTCATGCACTCCTCTGTGTTCCTATATGGCCAGTACAGTGAGCTAGCTTAGAACAATAGAACTGTGCTTCCTACACAAACAGGGCATATATAGTTGAACTCTGTATTGGAAACTAAGTAAAACAGGAGCTTCTCTTCAGTCCAATACACTGTACTGGCTGGGACAGACGGGAATGCTATTTGGACTGTGTATGGCCAGAATAGCATAAGAGTGCTGTTCTTAGCCTGTATGAACACTTGCTGCCAGAACTTGAATCTGAACGTGATTAAACTCCGTTTAGGAAGTTTCATTGAACCCTAGTGTGCCATGAAGAAAAACATTCTGCTTTTGAGAAACTGACATTCGTGCACTCTACTGTGTTTCCTATAGGGCCCGTACAGTGAGCAAGCTCAGAACAAAAGAACTGTGCTTCCTACACAAACGGAGCATATCAACTTCAACTCAGTATTGGAAACTAAGTAAAGCAGGAGCTTCTCTTCAGTCCAATACACTGTCCAGGCTGTGAACAGACGAGAATACTATTTGCACTGTGTATTGCCAGAATAGCAAAAGAGTGTTGTTCTTAGCCTGAATGAACACTTCCTGCTAGAACTTGAAACTGAACGTGATTCAACTCCGATTAGGAAGTTTCATTGAACCCTAGTGTGCCATGCAAGAAAAACACTCTGCTTTTGAGAAACGGGCATTCTTGCACTCTACTGTGTTTCCTATAGGGCCAGTACAATGAGCTAGCTCAGAAAAAAGAACTGTGCTTCCTATACAAACGGGGCATATCTAGTTCAACTAAGTATTGGAAACTAAGTAAAACAGGAGCATCTCTTCATTTCATTAAACTGTACTGGATGGGAACAGAGGCGAATGCTATTTGCACTGTTTATGGCCAGAATAGCACAAGAGTTCTGTTCTTAGCCTGAATGAACACTTGCTGCTAGAACCTGAAACTGAACGTGATTCAACTCCATTAAGGAAGTTTCATTGAACCCTAATGTGCCATGCGAGAAAAACACTCTGTTTTTGACAAACGGGTATTCTTGCACTCTACTTTGTTTCCTATGGGGCCAGTACATTGACCTAGCTCATTACAAAAGAACTGTGCTTCCTACACAAACGGGGCATATCTAGTTCAACTCAGTATTGGAAACTAAATAAAACAGGAGCTTCTCTTCAGTCTAATACACTGTACTTGCTGAGAACAGACGCGAATGCTATTTGCACTGTGTATGGCCAGAATAGCCCAAGAGTGCTGTTCTTAGCCTGAATGAACACTTGCTGTAGAACTTTAAACTGAACGTGATTCAACTCGGTTTAGGAAGTATCATTGAAGCCTAGTGTGCCATGCAAGAAATTCACTCTGCTTTTCAGAAACGGGCATTCTTGCACTCTACTGTGTTTCCTATAGGGCCAGTACAGTGAGCTAGCTCAGAACAAAAGAACTGTGCTTCCTATACAAACAGGGCATGTCTAGTTCAACTAAGTATTGGAAACTAAGTAAAACATGAGCATCTCTTCATTTCATTAAACTGTACTGGATGGGAACAGAGGCGAATGCTATTTCAACTGTTTATGGCCAGAATAGCACAAGAGTACTGTTCTTAGCCTGAATGAACAATTGCTGCTAGAATTTGAACCTGAACGTGATTCAACTCCATTTAGGAAGTTTCATAGAACCCTAGTGTGCCATGCAAGAAAAACACTCTGCCCTTTAGAAACAGGCATTCTTGCACTCTACAGTGTTTCCTATAGGGCCAGTACAGTAGGCTAGCTCAGAACAAAAGAACTGTGCTTCCTACAAAAACGGGGCATATCTAGTTCAACTCAGTATTGGAAACTAAGTAAAGCAGGAGCTTCTCTTCAGTCCAATAAACTGTTCAGGCTGGGAACAGACACGAATGCTATTTGCACTGTGTATGTCCAGAATAGCACAAGAGTGCTGTTCTTTGCCTGAATGAACACTTGCCGCCAGAACTTGAAACTGAACGTGATTCAACTCCGTTCAGGAATTTTCATTGAACCCTAGTGTGCCATTCAAGAAAAGCACTGTGATTTTGAGAAACGGGCATTGTTGCACTCTACTGTGTTTCCTATAGGGCCAGTACAGTGAGCTAGCTCAGAACAAAAGAACTGTGCTTCCTACACAAACGGAGCATATCTAGTTGAACTCACTATTGGAAACTAAGTAAAACAGGAGCTTCTCTTCAGTCCAATACACTGTACTGGCTGGGAACAGACGCGAATGCTATTTGCACTGTGTATGACCAGAATAGAACAAGAGTGCTGTTCTTAACCTGAATGAACACTTCCTGCTAGAACTTGAAACTGAACGTGATTCAAATCCGTTTAGGAAGTTTCCTTGAACCCTAGTTTGCCATGCAAGAAAAACACTCAGCTCTTTAGAAACAGTCATTTTTGAACTCTACTGTGTTTCCTATAGGGCCAGTACAGTGAGCTAGCTCACAACAAAAGAACTGTGCTTCCTACACAAAGGGGGCACATCTAGTTCAACTCAGAATTGGAAACTAAGTAAAGCAGGAGCTTCTCTTCAATCCAATACACTTTACTTGCTGGGAACAGACGTGAGTGCTATTTGCACTGTTTATGGCCAGAATAGCACAAGAGTGCTGTTCTTAGTCTGAATGAACACTTGCTGCTAAAACATGAAACTGAACGTGATTCAACTCCGTTTATGAAGTTTCATTGAACCCTAGTGTGCCTAGCGAGAAAAACACTCTGCTTTTGAGAAATGGGAATTCTTGCAGTCTACTGTGTTTCCTAAATAGCCAATACAGTGAGCTAGATCAGAACAAAAGAACTGTGCTTCGCACACAAACGGGGCATATCTAGTTCAACTAAGTATTGGAAACTAAGTAAAACAGGAGCTTCTCTTCAGTCCAATACACTGTACTGGCTGGGAACGAACGCGAATGCTATTTGTAATGTGTATGGCGAGAAACACACAAGAGTCTTGTTCTTAGCCTGAACGAACACTTGCTACTATAAATTGAAACTGAATGTGATTCAACTACGATTAGGAAGTTTCATTGAACCCTAGTGTGCCATGCAAGAAAAAAACTCTGCTTTTGAGAAACAGGCATTCTTGCACTCTACTGTGTTTTCTATAGTGCCAGTACAGTGAGCTAGCTCAGAACAAAAGAACTGTGCTTCCTACACAAACGGGGCATATCTAGTTCAACTGAGTATTGGAAACTAAGTTAAACTGGAGCTTCTCTTCTGTCCAATACACTGTACTGGCTGGGAACAGACGCGAATGCTATTTGCACTGTGTATGGCCAGAATAGAACAAGAGTGCTGTCCTTATTCTGAATGAACACTTGCTGCTAGAACTTGAAACTGAACGTGATTCAACTCAGATTAGGAAGTTTCATTGAACCCTAGTGTGCCATGCAAAAAAACACTCTGCTTTTGAGAAACGGGCATTCTCGCAATCTACTGTGTTTCCTATATGGCCAGAACAGTTAGCTAACTCAGAACAAAGAACTGTGCTTCCAACAAAAATGAGGCATATCTAGTTCAACTCAATATTGGAAACTAAGTAAAGCAGTTGCTTCTCTTCAGTCCAATACACTGTTCAGGCTGGGAACAGACGCAAATGCTATTTGCACTGTGTATGGCCAGAATAGCAGAAGAATGCTGTTCTTAGCCTGAATGAACACTTGCTGCTAGAACTTTAAAGTGAAAGTGATTCAACTCCGATTAGGAATTTTCATTGAACCCTGGTGTGCCATGCAAGAAAAACACTCTGCTTTTGAAACAGGCATTCTTGCACTCTACTGTGTTTCCTATAGGGCCAGACAGTGAGCTAGCTCAGAACAAAAGAACTGTGCTTCCTACACAAACGGGGCATATCTAGTTAACTCAGTATTGGAAACTAAGTAAAACAGGAGCTTCTCTTCAGTCCAATACACTGTACTGGCTGGGAAGAGACGCGAATGCTATTTGCACTGTGTATGTCCAGAATAGCACAAGAATGCTGTTCATAGCGTGAATGAGCACTTGCTTCTAGAACTTTAATCTGAAAGTGATTCAACACCGTTTAGGAAGTTACATTGAACCCTAGTGTGCCATGCAAGAAAAAGACTCTGCTCTTTAGAAACACGCATTCTTGCCCTCTACTGTGTTTCCTATAGGTCCAGTACAGTGAGCTAGCTCAGTCAAAAGAACTGTGCTTCCTGCACAAACGGGGCATATCTAGTTCAAGTCAGTATTGGAAACTAAGTAAAGCAGGAGCTTCTCTTCAGTCCAATAAACTGTTCAGGCTGGGAACAGACGCGAACGCTATTTGCACCATGTATGGCCAGAATAGCACAAGAGTGCTGTTCTTTGCCTGAATGAACATTTGCTGCTAGAACTTGAAACTGAACGTGATTCAACTCAGTTGTGGATTTTCACTGAACCCTAGTGTGCCATTCAAGAAAAGCACTGTGCTTTTGAGAAACGGGCATTCTTGCACTCTACTGTGTTTCCTATAGGGCCAGTACAGTGAGCTAGCTCAGAACAAAAGAACTGTGCTTCCTACACAAACGGGGCATATCTAGTTCAACTGAGTATTGGAAACTAAGTAAAATTGGAGCTTCTCTTCAGTCCAATACACTGTACTGGCTGGGAACAGACGCGAATGCTATTTGCACTGTGTATGGCCAGAATAGAACAAGAGTACTGTCCTTATTCTGAATGAACACTTGCTGCTAGAACCTGAATCTGAACGTGATTCAACTCAGATTAGGAAGTTTCATTGAACCCTAGTGTGCCATGCAAAAAAACACTCTGCTTTTGAGAAACGGGCATTCTCGCAATCTACTGTGTTTCCTATATGGCCAGAACAGTGAGCTAACTCAGAACAAAGAACTGTGCTTCCAACAAAAATGAGGCATATCTAGTTCAACTCAATATTGGAAACTAAGTAAAGCAGTTGCTTCTCTTCAGTCCAATACACTGTTCAGGCTGGGAACAGACACAAATGCTATTTGCACTGTGTATGGCCAGAATAGCAGAAGAATGCTGTTCTTTGCCTGAATGAACACTTGCTGCCAGAACTTTAAAGTGAAAGTGATTCAACTCCGATTAGGAAGTTTCATTGAACCCTAGTGTGCCATGCAAGAAAAACACTCTGCTTTTTAAACAGGCATTCTTGCACTCTACTGTGTTTCCTATAGGGCCAGAACAGTGAGCAAGCTCAGAACAAAAGAACTGTGCTTCCTACACAAACGGAGCATATCTACTTCAACTCAGTATTGGAAACTAAGTAAAGCAGGAGCTTCTCTTCAGTCCAATACACTGTCCAGGCTGGGAACAGACGAGAATACTATTTGCACTGTGTATTGCCAGAATAGCAAAAGAGTGTTGTTCTTAGCCTGAATGAACTCTTGCTGCTAGAACTTGAAACTGAACGTGATTCAACTCCGTTTAGGAATTTTCATTGAACCCTAGTGTGCCATGCAAGAAAAACACTCTGCTTTGGAGAAAGTGGCATTCGTGCACTCTATTGTGTTCCTATAGGGCCAGTACTGTGAGCTAGCTCAGAACAATAGAACTGTGCTTCCTACACAAACGGAGCATATGTAGTTCAACTCAGTGTTGGAAACTATTAAAACTGGAGCTTCTCTTCAGTCCAATACACAGTACTGGCTGGCAACAGATGCGAATGCTATTGCACTGTATATGGCCAGAATAGCACAAGAGTGCTGTTCTTAGCCTGAATGAACACTTGCTGCTACAACTTGAAACAGAACGTGATTCAACTCCGTTTAGGAAGTTTCATTGAACCCTAGTGTGCAATGCAAGAAAAACACTCTGCTTTTGAGAAACGGGCATTCTTGCACTCTTCTGTCTTTCCTATAGGGCCAGTACAGTGAGCTAGCTCAGAACAAAAGAACTGTGCTTCCTACACAAACGGGGCATATCTAGTTCAACTCAGTATTGGAAACTAAGTAAAACAGGAGCTACTCTTCAGTTCAATACACTGTACTGGCTGTGAACAGACGCGAAAGCTATTTGCACTGTGTATGGCCAGAATAGCACAAGAGTGCTGTTCATAGCCTGAATGAACACTTGCTGCTAGAACTTGAAACTGAACGTGATTTAACTCCGCTTAGGAAGTTTCATTGAACGCTAGTGTGCCATTCAAGAAAAGCACTGTGATTTTGAGAAACGGGCATTGTTGCACTCTACTGTCCTTCCTATAGGGCCAGTACAGTGAGCTAGCACAGAACAAAAGAACTGTGCTTCCTACTCAAACGGGGCATATCTAGTTCAAATCAGTATTGGAAACTCAGTAAAACAGAAGCTTCTCTTCAGTCCAATACACTGTACTGGCTGGAAAGAGATGCGAATGCTATTGCACTGTGTATGGCCAGAATTGCACAAGAGTGCTGTTCATAGCCTGATTGAATACTTGGTGCTAGAACATGAAACTGAACGGAATTCAACTCCGATTAGGAAGTTTCATTGTACCCTAGTGTGCCATGCAAGAAAAACACTCTGCTTTTGAGAAACGGGCATTCTTGCAATCTACTGTGTTTCCTATAGTGCCAGAACAGTGAGCTAGCTCAGAACAAAAGTACTGTGCTTCCTACAAAAACGAGGCATATCTAGTTCAACTCAGTATTGGAAACTAAGTAAAGCAGGAGATTCTCTTCAGTCCAATAGACTGTACTGGCTGGGAACAGACGCAAATGCTATTTCACTGTGTATGGCCAGAATAGCATAATAGTTCTGTTCTATCCTGAATGAACACTTGCTGCTAGAACTTGAAACTGAACATGATTAAACTCCGTTTAGGAAGTTTCATTGAACCGTGGTGTGCCATGCAAGAAAAACACTCTGCTTTTGAGAAACGGGCATTTTTGCACTCTACTGTGTTTTCTATAGGGCCATTAAAGTGACCTAGCTCAGAACAAAAGAACTGTGCATATTACACAAACGGGTCATATCTAGTTCAACTCAGTATTTGAAACTAAGTAAAACAGGAGCTTCTCTTCTGTCCAATACACTGTACTGGCTGGGAACAGACGCGAATGCTATTTGCACTGTGTATGGCCAGAATAGTACAAGAATGCTGTTCTTAGCCTGAATGAACACTTTCTGCTAGAACTTGAAACTTAACGTGATTCAACTCCGTTTATGAAGTTTCATTGAACGCTAGTGTGCCATGGAAGAAAAACACTCTGCTTTTGAGAAACAGGCATTCAGTACTCTACTGTGTTTCCTATAGGGCCAGTACAGTGTGCTAGCTCAGAACAAAAGAACTGAGCGTCCTACACAAACAGGGCATATCTAGTTCAACTCAGTATTGGAAACTAAGTAAAACAGGAGCTTCTCTTCAGTCCAATACACTGTACTGGCTTGGAACAGACACGAATGCTATTTGCACTGTGTATGGCCAGAATAGCACAAGAGTTCTGTTCTTAGCCTGAATGAACACTTCCTGCTTGAACTTGAAACTGAACGTGATTCAACTCCATTTAGGAAGTTTCATTGAACCCTAGTGTGCGATGCAAGAAAAACACTCTGCTCTTTAGAAACAAGCATTTTTGCTCACTACTGTGTTTCCTATAGGGCCAGTACAGTGAGCTAGCTCAGGCAAAAGAACTGTGCTTCCTACACAAACGGGGCATATCTAGTTCAACTCAGTATTGGAAACTAAGTAAAGCAGGAGCTTCTCTTCAGTCCAATAAACTGTTCAGGTTGGGAACAGCACTGTGTATGGCCAGAATAGCAGAAGAGTGCTGTTCTTTGCATGAATGAACACTTGCTGCTAGAACTTGAAACTGAACGTGATTCAACACAGTTGTGGAATTTTCATTGAACCCTAGGGTGCCATTCAAGAAAAGCACTGTGTTTTTCAGAAACGGGCATTCTAGCACTCTACTGTGTTTCCTATAGGGCCAGTACAGTGAGCTAGCTCAGAACAAAAGAACTGTGATTCCTGCACGAACGAGGCATATCTAGTTCAACTCAGTTTTGGAAACTTAGTAAAACTGGAGCTTCTCTTCAGTCCAATACACTGTACTGGCAGGGAACAGACGCGAATGCTATTTGCACTGTGTATGGCCAGAATAGCACAAGAATACTGTTCTTAGGCTGAATGAAAACTTTTTGCAGGAACTTGAAACTGAACATGATCAACTGCCTTGAGGACATTTCATTGAACCCTAGTGTGCCATACAAGAAAAACACTCTGCTTTTGAGAAATGGGCATTCTTGCACTCTTCTGTGTTTTCTATAGAGCCAGTACAGTGAGCTAGCTCAGAACAAAAGAACTGTGCTTCCTACACAAACGGGGCATATCTAGTTCAACTCAGTATTGGAAACTAGGTAAAACAGGAGCTTCTATTCAGTCCAATACACTGTACGGGCTGGGAACAGACGCGAATGCTATTTGCTCTGTGTATGGCCAGAATAGCACAAGAGTGCTGTTCTTAGCCTGAAAGAACACTTGCTGCTAGAACTTGAAACTGAACGTGACTCAACTCCATTCAGGAATTTTCATTGAACCCTAGTGTGCCATGCAAGAAAAACACTTTGCTTTTGAGAAACGGGCATTCTTGCACTCTACTGTGTTTCCCATAGGGCCAGTACAGTGAGCTAGCTAAGAACAAAACAACTGTGCTTCCTACCCAAACGGGGCATATCTAGTTCAACTCAGTATTGGAAACTAAGTAAATCAGGAGCATCTCTTCAGTCCATTACACTGTACTGGCTGGAAACACACACGAAAGCTATTTGCACAGTGAATGGCCAGAAAGCACAAGAGTGCTGTTCTTAGCCTGAATGAACACTTGCTGCCTGAACCTTAAATTGAACGTGATTCAACTCCATTTATGATTTTTCATTGAACTCTAATGTGCCATGCGAGAAAAACAGGCTGCCTTTGAGAAAAGGGCATTCTTGCACTCTACTGTGTTTCCTAAAGTGCCAGTACAGTGAGCTAGCTCAGAACAAAAGAACTGTGATTCCTACACAATCGGGGCATATCTAGTTCTACTCAGTATGGGAAACTAAGTAAAACAGGACCTTCTCTTCAATCCAATACACTGTACTGGCTGGGACCAGACGCAAATGCTATTTGTACTGTGTATGGCCAGAATAGCACAAGAGTGCTGTTCTTAGCCTGAATGAAAACTTGCTGCTAGAACTTGAAACTTAACGTGATCAACTCCCTTTAGGAAGTTTCATTGAACCCTAGTGTGCCATGGAAGAAAAACACTCTTCTTTTGATAAATGGGAATTCTTGCACTCTACTGTGTTTCCTATAAGGCCAGTAGAGTGAGCTAGCTCAGAACAAAAGAACTGTGCTTCCTACACAAACGGGGCATATCTAGTTCAACTCAGTATTGGAAACTAAGTAAAACAGGAGTTTCTCTTCAGTCCAATGCACTGTACTGGCTGGGAACGGACGCGAATGCTATTTGCACTGTGTATGGCCAGAAGAGCACAAGAGTGCTGTTCTTAGCCTGAATGAACACTTGCTGCTAGAACTTGAAATTGAACGTGATTCAACTCCGTTCAGGAATTTTCATTGAACCCTAGTGTGCCATGCAAGAAAAACACTCTGCTTTTGAGAATCGGGCATGCTTGCACTCTACTGTGTTTCCAAAGGGGCCAGTACAGTGAGCTAGCTCAGAACAAAAGAACTGGGCTTCCGACACAATCGGGGCATATCTAGTTAAACTCAGTATTGGAAACTAAGTAAAACTGGAGCTTCTATTCAGTCCAATACACTGTACTGGCTGGGAACAGACATGAATGCTATTTGCACTGTGTATGGCCAGAATAGCACAAGAGTGCTGTTCTTAAGCTGAATGAACACTTGCTGCTAGAACTTGAAACTGAACGTGATTCAACTCCGATTAGGAAGTTTCATTGAAGCCTAGAGTGCCATGCAAAAAAACACTCTGCTTTTGAGAAACGGGCATTCATGCAATCTACTGTGTTTCCTATAGAAAGAGAACAGTGAGCTAGCTCAGAAAAAGAACTGTGCTTCCAACAAAAACGAGGCATATCTAGTTCAACTCAGTATTGGAAACTACGTAAAACTGGAGCTTCTTTTCAGTGCAATAAACTGTACTGGCTTGGAACAGACGCGAATGCTATTTGCACTGTGTATGGCCAGAAGAGCAAAAGAGTGCTGTTCTTAGGCTGAATGAACACTTGCTGCTAGAACTTGAAACTGAACGTGATTCAACTCCGTTTAAGAAGTTTCATGGAACCCTAGTGTGCCATGCAAGGAAAACACTCTGCTTTGGAGAAACGGGCATTCTTGCACTCTACTGTGTTCCTATAGGGCCAGTACAGTGAGCTAGCTCAGAAAAATAGAACTGTGCTTCCTACACAAACGGGGCATATGTAGTTCAACTCAGTATTGTTAACTAAGTAAAACAGGAGCTTCTCTTCTGTCCAATACACTGTACTGGCTGGGAACAGACGCGAATGCTATTTGCACTGTGTATGCCCAGAATAACACAAGAGTGCTGTTTTTAGCCTGAATGAACACTTGCTGCTAGAACTTGAAACTGAACGTGATTCAACTCTGCTAAGGAAATTTCATTGAACTCTAGTGTGCCAAGCAAGAAAAACACTCTGCTTTTGAGAAACGGGCTTTCTTGCACTGTACTGTGTTTCGTATAAGGCCAGTACAGTGAGCTAGCTCAGAACAAAAGAACTGTGCTTCCAACAAAACCGGCATATCTAGTTCAACTCAGTATGGGAAATTAAGTAAAACAGGAGCTTCTCTTCAGTCTAATACACTGTACTGGCTGGGAACAGACGCGAATGCTATTTGCACTGTGTATGGCCAGAATAGCACAAGAGTGCTGTTCTTAGCCTGAGTGAAAACTTGCTGTGAGAACTTGAAACTGAACGTGATTCAACTCGGTTTAGTAAGCTTCATTTAACACTAGTGTGCAATGCACGAAAAACAATCTGCTTTTGAGAAACGGGCATTCTTGCACTCTACTGTGTTTCCTATAAGGCCAGTACAGTGAGCTAGCTCAGAACAAAAGAACTGTGCTTCCTACACAAACGGGGCATATCTAGTTCAACTCAGTATTGGAAACTAAGTAAAACAGGAGCTTCTCTTCAGTCACATAAACTGTACTGGCTGGGAACGGACGTGAATGCTATTTGTACTGTGTATGGCAAGAATCGCACAAGAGTTCTGTTCTTAGCCTGAATGAACACTTGCTGCTAGAACTTGAAACTGAACGTGATTCAACTCCATTCAGGAATTTTCATTGAACCCTAATGTGCTATGCAAGAAAAACACTGTGCTTTTGAGAAACTGGCATTCTTGCACTCTACTGTGTCCTATAGGGCCAGTACAGTGAGCTAGCTCAGAACAAAACAACTCTGCTTCCTACACAAACGGGGCATATCTAGTTCAACTCAGTATTGGAAACTAAGTAAAACAGGAGCTTCTCTTCAGTCTAATACACTGTACTGGCTGGGAACAGACGCGAATGCTATTTGCACTGTGTATGGCCAGAATAGCACAAGAGTGCTGTTCTAAGCATGAAAGAACACTTGCTGCTAGAACTTGAAAATGAACGTGATTCAACTCTGCTTCGGAAGTTTCATTGAACCCTAGTGTGCCATGCAAGAAAAACACTCTGCTTTTGAGAAACGGGCATTCTTGCACTCTACTGTGTTTCCTATAGGGCCAGTACAGTGAGCTAGTTCAGAACAAAACAACTGTGCTTCTACACAAAAGGGGCAATCTTTTTCAACTCACTATTGGAAACTAAGTAAAGCAGGAGCTTCTCTTCAGTCCAATACAGTATACTGGCTCGGACCAGACGCGAATGCTATTTGCACTGTGTATGGCGAGAATAGCACAAGAGTGCTGTTCTTAGCCTGAGTGAAAACTTGCTGTGAGAACTTGAAACTGAACGGGATTCAACTCCGTGTAGTAAGCTTCATTGAACCCTAGTATGCCATGCACGAAAAACACTCTGCTTTTGAAACGGGCATTCTTGCACTCTACTTTGTTTCCTAAAGTGCCAGTACAGTGAGCTAGCTCAGAACAAAAGAACTGTGCTTCCTACACAATCAGGGCATATCTAGTTCTACTCAGTATGGGAAACTAAGTAAAACAGGAGCTTCTCTTCAATCCAATACACTGTACTGGCTGGGACCAGACGCAAATGCTATTTGCAATGTGTAAGGCCAGAATAGCACAAGAGTGCTGTTCTTAGCCTGAATGAACACTTGCTGCTAGAAATTTAAACTGAACGTGATTCAACTCCGTTTAGGAAGTTTCATTGAAACCTAGTGGGCCATGCATGAAAAACACTCTACTTTGGAGAAACGGATTTTCTTGCACTCTACTGTGTTCCTATAGGGCCAGTACAGTGAGCTAGCTCAGAATATAAGAACTGTGCTTCCTACACAAACGAGGCATATCTAGTTCAACCCAGTATTGGAAACTAAGTAAAACAGGAGCTTCTCTTCAGTCACATACACTGTACTGGCTGGGAACGGACGTGAATGCTATTTGTACTGTGTATGGCGAGAATCGCACAAGAGTTCTGTTCTTAGCCTGAATGAAAACTTGCTGCGAGAACTTCAAACTGAACGTGATTCAACTCCGTTCAGGAAGTTTCAAAGACCCCTAGTGTGCCATGCAAGAAAAACACTCTGCTTTTGAGAAACAAGCATTCTTGCAATCTACTGAGATTCCTATAGGGCTAGTACAGTGAGCTAGCTCAGAACAAAAAAACTGTGCTTCCTACACAAAAGGGGCATATCTATTTCAATTCAGTATTGGATACTAAGTAAAACAGGAGTTTCTCTTCAGTCCAATACACTGTACTGCCTGGGAACAGATGCGAATGCTATTTGTACTGTGTATGGCCAGAATAGCAAAAGAGTGCTTTTCTTAGCCTGAATGAACACTTGAAACTAGAAGTTGAAACTGAACGTGATTCAACTCGGTTTACGAAGTTTCATTGAACCCTAGTGTGTCATGCAAAAAAAACACTCTGCTTTTGAGAAACGGGCATTCTTGCACTCTACTGTGTTTCCAAAAGGGCCAGTACAGTGAGCTAGCTCAGAACAAAGAACTGTGCTTCCTACACCAACAGGGCATATCTAGTTCAACTCAGTATGGGAAACTAAGTAAAACAGGAGCTTCTCTTCAGTCCAATACACTGTACTGGCTGGGAACAGACGCGAATGCTATTTGCACTGTGTATGGCCAGAAAAGCACAAGAGTGCTGTTCTTAGTCTGAATGAACACTTGCTGCTAGAACATGAAACTGAACGTGATTCAACACCGTTTAGGAAGTTTCATTGAACCCTCGTGTGCCATGCAAGAAAAACACTGTGCTTTAGAGAAACGGGCATTCTTGCACTCTACTGTGTTTCCTTAATAGCCAGTACAGTGAGCTAGATCAGAACAAAAGAACTATGCTTCCTACATAAACAAAGCATATCTAGTTGAACTCAGTATTGGAAACTAAGTAAAACAGGAGCTTCTCTTCAGTGCAATACACTGAACTGGCTGGGAACAAACGCGAATGCTATTTGCACTGTGTATGGCCAGAATAGCACAAGAGTGCTGTTCTTAGCCTGAATGAACACTTGCTGCTAGAAATTTAAACTGAACGTGATTCAACTCCGTTTAGGAAGTTTCATTGAACCCTAGTGGGCCATGCATGAAAAACACTCTACTTTGGAGAAACGGATTTTCTTGCACTCTACTGTGTTCCTATAGGGCCAGTACAGTGAGCTAGCTCAGAAAAATAGAACTGTGCTTCCTACACAAACGGGGCATATGTAGTTCAACTCAGTATTGGAAACTAATTAAAACAGGAGCTTCTCTTCAGTCCAATACACTCTACTGGCTGGGAATAGACACGAATGCTATTTGCACTGTGTATGGCCAGAATAGCACAAGAGTGTTGTTCTTAGCCTGAATGAACACTTGCTGCTAGAAATTGAAACTGAACGTGATTCAACTCCGTATAGGATGTTTCATTGTACCCTAATGTGCCATGCGAGAAAAACACTCTGCTTTTGAGAAACGGGTATTCTTGCACTCTACTGTGTTTCCTATAGGGCCAGAACAGTGAGCTAGCTCAGAAAAAAAGAACTGTGCTTCCTACACAAATGGGGCATATCTAGTTCAACTCAGTATTGGAAACTAAGTAAAACAGGAGCTTCTTTTCAGTCCAATAAACTGTACTGGCTGGGAACAGACGCGAATGCTATTTGCACTGTGTATGGCCAGAAGAGCACAAGAGTGCTGCTCTTAGGCTGAATGAACATTTGCTGCTAGAACTTGAAACTGAACGGGATTCAACTCCGTTTAGGAAGTTTCATTGAACCCTAGTGTGCCCTGCAAGAAAAATACTCTGCTTTGGAGAAAGGGACAATCATGCACTCTGCTGTGTTCCTATAGGTCAGTACAGTGAGCTAGCTCAGAAAAATAGAACTGTGCTTCCTACACAAACGTAGCATATGTCATTCAACTCAGTATTGGAAACTAAGTAAAACAGGAGCTTCTCCTCAGTGCAATACACTGTACTGGCTGGGAACAGACGCGAATGCTATTTGCACTGTGTTTGGCCAGAATAGCACAAGAGTGCTGTTCTTAGCCTGCATAAACACTTGCTGCTAGAACTTGAAAATTAACATGATTCAACTCCGCTTAGGAAGTGTCATTGAACCCTTGTGTGCCATGCAAGAAAAACACTCTGCTTTTGAGAAACGGGCATTCTTGCACTCTACTGTGTTTCCTATGGGGCCAGAACAGTGAGCTAGCTCAGAACAAAAGAATTGTGCTTCCTACACAAACGGGTCATATCTACTTCAACTCAGTATTGGAAACTAAGTAAAACAGGAGCTTCTCTTCAGTCCAATATACTGTACTGGCTGGGAACAGACGCGAAAGCTATTTGCACTGTGTATGGCCAGAAGAGCACAAGAGTGCTGTTCTTAGACTGAATGAACACTTGCTGCTAGAACTTGAAACTGAACGTGTTTCAACTCCGTTTTGGAAGTTCCATTGAACCCTAGTGTGCCATGCAAGAAAAACACTCTGCTTTGAAGAAACGGGCATTCTTGCACTCTACTGTGTTCCTATAGGGCCAGTACAGTGAGCTAGCTCAGAAAAATAGAACTCTGCTTCCTACACAAACGGGGCATATGTAGTTCAACTAAGTATTGGAAACTAAGTAAAACAGGAGCTTCTCTGCAGTCCAATACACTCTACTGACTGGGAACAGATGCGAATTCTATTTGGACTGTGTATTGCCAGAATAGCACAAGAGAGCTGTTCTTAGCCTGTATGAACACTTGCTGCTGGCAATTGAAACTGAACGTGATTCAACTCCGTATAGGAAGTTTCATTGAACCCTAGTGTGCCATGCTAGAAAAACACTCTGCTTTGGAGAAACGGGCTTTCTTGCACTCTACTGTATTCCTATAGGTCCAGTACACTGAGCTAGCTCAGAACAAAAGAACTGTGCTTCCTACAGAAACGGGGTATATCTACTTCAACTCAGTATTGTTAACTAAGTAAAACAGGAGCTTCTCTTCAGTCCAATACACTGTACAGGTTGAGAACAGACGCGAATGCTATTTGCACTGTGTATGGCCAGAATAGCACAAGAGTTCTGTTCTTAGCCTGAATGAACACTTGCTGCTAGAACTTGAAACTGAACGTGATTCAACTCCGTTTAGGAAGTTTCATTGAACCCTAGTGTGCCATGCAAGAAAAACACTCTGCTTTGGAGAAACGGGCATTCTTGCACTCTACTGTGTTCCTATAGGGCCAGTAGAGTGAGCTAGCTCAGAAAAATAGAACTGTGCTTCCTACACAAACGGGTCATATGTAGTTCAACTTAGTATTGGAAACTAAGTAAAACAGGAGCTTCTCTTCAGTCCAATACACTGTACTGGCTGGGAACAGATGCGAATGCTATTTGGACTGTGTATTGCCAGAATAGCACAAGAATGCTGTTCTTAGCCTGTATGAACACTTGCTGCTAGAAATTGAAACTGAACGTGATTCAACTCCGCATAGGAAGTTTCTTTGAACCCTAATGTGCCATGCGAGAAAAACACTCTGCTTTTGAGAAATGGGCATTCTTGTACTCTATTGTGTTCCTATAGGGCCAGTACAGTGAGCTAGCTCAGAACAAAAGAACTGTGCTTCCTACACAAACAGGGAATATCTATTTCAACTCAGTATTGGAAACAAAGGAAAACAGGAGCTTCTCTTCAGTACAATACACTGTACTGGCTGGAAACAGACGGGAATGCTATTTGCACTGTGTATGGCCAGAATAGCACAAGAGTGCTGTTCTTAGCCTGAATGAACACTTACTGCTAGAAATTTAAACTGAACGTGATTCAAGTCTGTTTAAGAAGTTTCATTGAACCCTAGTGTGCCATGCAAGAAAAACACTCTGCTTTGGAGAAACGGGCTTTCTTGCACTCTACTGTGTTCCTATAGGGCCAGTACAGTGAGATAGCTCAGAACAAACTAACTGTGCTTCCTACACAAACGGGGCATATGTAGTTCAACTCAGTATTGGAAACTACGTAAAACAGGAGCTTCTCTTCAGTCCAATACACTGTACAAGCTGAGAACAGACACGAATGCTATTTGCACTGTGTATGGCCAGAATAGCACAAGAGTTCCTTTCTTAGCCTGAATGAACACTTGCTGCTAGAACTTGAAACTGAACGTGATTCAACTCCGCTTAGGAAGTGTCATTGAACCCTAGTATGCCATGCAAGAAAAACACTCTGCTTTTGAAAAACGGGCATTTATGCACTCTACTGTGTTTCCTATAGGGACAGAACAGTGAGCTAGCTCAGAACAAAAGATCTGTGTTTCCTACACATGGGGCATATCTAGTTCAACTCAGTATTGGAAACTAAGTAAAACAGGAGCTTCTCTTCAGTGCAATACACTGTACTGGCTGGGAACAGACGCGAATGCTATTTGCACTGTGTATGGCCAGAATAGCACAAGAGTGCTGTTCTTAGCCTGAATGAACACTTGCTGCTAGAACTTGAAACTGAACGTGATTCAACTCCGTTAAGGAAGTGTCATTGTACCCTAGTGTGCCATGCAAGAAAAACACACTGCTTTGGAGAAACGGGCATTCTTGCACTCTACTGTGTTCCTATAGGGCCAGTACAGTGAGCTAGCTCAGAAAAATAGAACTGTGCTTCCTACACAAACGGGGAATATGTAGTTCAACTCAGTATTGGAAACTAAGTAAAACAGGAGCTTCACTTCAGTCCAATACACTGTACTGGCTGGGAACAGATGCGAATGCTATTTGGACTGTGTATTGCCAGAATAGCACAAGAATGCTGTTCTTAGCCTGTATGAACACTTGCTACTAGAAATTGAAACTAAACGAGATTCAACTCCGTTTAGGAAGTTTCATTGAACCCTAATGTGCCGTGCGAGAAAAACACTCTGCTTTTGAGAAACGGGCATTCTTGCACTCTATTGTGTTCCTATAGGGCCAGTACAGTGAGCTAGCTCAGAACAAAAGAACTGTGCTTCCTACACAAACAGGGAATATCTATTTCAACTCAGTATTGGAAACAAAGTAAAACAGGAGCTTCTCTTCAGTACAATACACTGTCCAGGCTGGGAACAGAGGGGAATGCTATTTGCACTGTGTATGTCCAGAATAGCACAAGAGTGCTGTTCTTAGCCTGAATGAACACTTACTGCTAGAAATTTAAACTGAACGTGATTCAACTCCGTTTAAGAAGTTTCATTGAACCCTAGTGTGCCATGTAAGAAAAACACTCTGCTTTGGAGAAACGGGCTTTCTTGCACTCTACTGTGTTCCTATAGGGCCAGTACAGTGAGCTAGCTCAGAACAAAAGAACTGTGCTTCCTACACAAACGGGGCATATGTAGTTCAACTCAGTATTGGAAACTAAGTAAAACAGGAGCTTCTCTTCAGTCCAATACACTGTACAGGCTGGGAACAGACACGAATGCTATTTGCACAGTGTATGGCCAGAATAGCACAAGAGTTCCTTTCTTAGCCTGAATGAACACTTGCTGCTAGAACTTGAAACTGAACGTGATTCAACTCTGCTTAGGAAGTGTCATTGAACCCTAGTGTGCCATGCAAGAAAAACACTCTGCTTTTGAAAAACGGGCATTAATGCACTCTACTGTGTTTCCTTTAGGGCCAGAACAGTGAGTTAACTCACAACAAAAGATCTGTGCTTCCTACACATGGGGCATATCTAGTTCAACTCAGTATTGGAAACTAAGTAAAACAGGAGCTTCTCTTCAGTGCAATACACTGTACTGGCTGGGAACAGACGCGAATGCTATTTGCACTGTGTATGGCCAGAATAGCACAAGAGTGCTGTTCTTAGCCTGAATGAACACTTGCTGCTAGAACTTGAAACTGAACGTGATTCAACTCAGTTAAGGAAGTGTCATTGTACCCTAGTGTGCCATGCAAGAAAAACACACTGCTTTGGAGAAACGGGCATTCTTGCACTCTACTGTGTTTCTTGTATGGCCTGTACAGTGAGCTAGCTAAGAACAAAATAAATGTGCTTCCTACACAAACGGGGCATATCTAGTTCAACTCATTATTGGAAACTAAGTAAAACAGGAGCTTCTCTTCAGTCCAATACACTGTACAGGCTGGGAACACACGCGAATGCTATTTGCACTGTGTATGGCCAGAAGAGCACAAGAGTTCTGTTCTTAGCATGAATAACCACTTGCTACAAGAACTTGAAACTGAACGTGATTCAACTCCGTTTAGGAAGTTGTATTGAACCCTAGTAGGCCTTATAAGAAAAACACTCTGCTTTTGAGAAACAGGCACTCTTGCACTCTACTGTGTTTCCTATAGGGCCAGAACAGTGAGCTAGCTCAGAACAAAAGAACTGTGCTACCTACACAAATGGGGCATATCTAGATCAACTCAGTATTGGAAAGTAAGTAAAACAGGGGCTTCTCTTCAGTCCAATACTGTATTTGCTGGGAACAGACGCGAGTTCTATATGCCCTGTTTATGGCCAGAATAGCACAATAGTGGTGTTCTTACCCTGAATTAACACTTAATGCTAGAACTTGAAACCCAATGTGAATCAACTCCGTTTAGGAAGTTGTATTGAACCCTAGTAGACCTTATAAGAAAAACACTCTGCTTTTGAGAAACAGACACTCCTGCACTCTACTGTGTTTCCTATAGGGCCAGTACAGTGAGCTAGCTCAGAACAAGAGAACTGTGCTTCCTACACAAACGGGGCATATCTAGTTCAACTCAGTATTGGAAACTAAGTAAAACAGGAAATTCTCTTCAGTCCAATAACTGTATTTGCTGGGAACAGACACGAGTGCTATTTGCACTGTTTATGGCCAGAATAGCACAATAGTGGTGTTCTTACCCTGAATTAACACTTAATGCTAGAACTTGAAACTGAAAGTGCATCAACTCCGTTTAGGAAGTTGTATTGAACCCCAGTCGGCCTTACAAGAAAAACACTCTCCTTTTGAGAAGCAGGCACGCTTGCACTCTACTGTGTTTTCTATAGGGCCAGTACAGTGAGCTAGCTCAGAACAAAAGAACTGTGCTTCCTACACAAACGGGGCATATCTAGTTCAACTCATTATTGGAAAGTAAGTAAAACAGGGGCTTCTCTTCATTCCTATACTGTATTTGCTGGGAACAGACGCGAGTGCTATTTGCACTGTTTATGGCCAAAATAGCACAATAGTGGTGTTCTTACCCTGAATTAACACTTAATGCTAGAACTTGAAACTGAATGTGAGTCAACTCCGTTTAGGAAGTTATATTGAACACTAGTAGGCCTTATAAGAAAAACACTCTGCTTTTGAGAAACAGGCACTCTTGCACTCTACTGTGTTTCCTTAGGGCCAGTACAGTGAGCAGCTCAGAACAAGAGACTGTTCTTCCTACACAAATGGGGCATATCTAGTTCAACTCAGTATTGGAAACTAAGTAAAAGAGGAGCTTCTCTTCAGTCTAATACATTGTATTTGCTGGGAAGAGACGCGAGTGCTATTTGCCCAGTTTATGGCCAGAATAGCACAATAGTGGTGTTGTTTCCCTGAATTAACACTTAATGCTAGAATTTGAAACTGAATGTGAATCACCTCCGTTTAGGAAGTTGTATTGAAACCTAGTAGGCCTTATAAGAAAAACACTCTGCTTTTGAGAAACAGGCACTCTTGCACTCTACTCTTTTTCCTACAGATCCAGTACAGTGAGCTAGCTCAGAACAAGAGAACTGTGCTTCCTACACAAACGGGGCTTATCTAGTTCAACTCAGTATTGGAAACTACGTAAAACAGAGCTTCTCTTCAGTCCAATACACTGTATTTGCTGGGAACCGACGCGAGTGCTATTTGCACTGCTTATGGCCAGAATAGCACAATAGTGGTGTTCTTACCCTGAATTAACACTTAATGCTAGAACTTGAAACTGAATGTGAATCAACTCCGTTTAGGATGTTTTATTGAACCCCATTCGGCCTTATAAGAAAAACACTCTGCTTTGAGAAACAGGCACTCTTGCCCTCTACTGTGTTTCCTTAGGTCCAGTACAGTGAGCTAGCTCAGAACAAGAGAACTGTGCTTCCTACACAAACGGGGCATATCTAGTTCAACTCAGTATTGGAAAGTAAGTAAAACAGGAGCTTCTCTTCAGTCCAATACACTTTACTTGCTGGGAACAGACGCGAGTGCTATTTGCACTGTTTATGGCCAGAATAGCACAATAGTGGTGTTCTTACCCTGAATTAACACTTAATGCTAGAACTTGAAACTGAATGTGAATCACCTCCGTTTAGGAAGTTGTATTGAAACCTAGTAGGCCTTATAAGAAAAACACTCTGCTTTTGAGAAACAGGCACTCTTGCACTCTACTGTGTTTCCTATAGGGCCAGTACAGTAAGCTAGCTCAGAATAAGTGAACTGTGCTTCCTAAACAAACGGGGCATATCTACTTCAACTCAGTATTGGAAACTAAGTAAAACAGGAGCTTCTCTTCAGTCTAATACACTGTATTTGCTGGGAAGAGACAAGTGTGCTATTTGCACAGTTTATGGACAGAATAGCACAATAGTGTTGTTCTTACCCTGAATTAACACTTAATGCTAGAACTTGAAACTGAATGTGAATCAACTCCGTTTAGAAAGTTTTATTGAACCCCAGTCGACCTTACAAGAAAAACACTCTGCTTTTGAGAAACAGGCACGCTTGCACTCTACTGTGTTTCCTATAGGGCCAATACAGTGAGCTAGCTCAGAACAAGAGAACAGTGCTTCCTACACAAACGGGGCATATCTAGTTCAACTCAGTATTGGAAACTAAGTAAAACAGGAGCTTCTCTTCAGTCCAATACACTGTATTTGCTGGGAACAGACGCGAGTGCTATTTGCAATTTTTATGGCCAGAATAGCACAATAGTGGGGTTCTTACCCTGAATTAACACTTAATGCTAGAGCTTGAAACTGAATGTGAATCAACTCCGTTTAGGAAGTTGTATTGAACCCCAGTCGGACTTACAAGAAAAACACTCTGTTTTGAGAAACAGGCACTCTTGCACTCTACTGTGTTTCCTATAGGGCCAGTACAGTGAGCTAGCTCAGAAGAATAGAACTGTGCTTCCTAAACAAACGGGGCATATCTAGTTCAACTCAGTATTGGAAACTAAGTAAAACAGGAGCTTCTCTTCAGTCCAATACACTGTATTTGCTGGGAACAGACACGAGTGCTATTTGCACTGTTTATGGCCAGAATAGCACAATAGTGGTGTTCTTACCCTGAATTAACACTTAATGCTAGAACTTGAAACTGAATGTGAATCAACTCCATTTAGGAAGTTGTATTGAACCCTAGTAGGCCTTATAATAAAAACACTCTTCTTTTGAGAAACAGGCACTCTTGCACTCTACTGTGTTTCCTTAGGGCCAGTATAGTGAGCAGCTCAGAACAAGAGAACTGTGCTTCCTACAAAAACGGGGCATATCTAGTTCAACTCAGTATTGGAAACTAAGTAAAAGAGGAGCTTCTCTTCATTCTAATACACTGTATTTGCTGGGAAGAGAAGCTAGTGCTATTTGCCCAGTTTATTGCCAGAATAGCACAATAGTGGTGTTCTTACCCTGAATTAACAATTAATGCTAGAAATTAAAACTGAATGTGAATCAACTCGGTTTAGGGAGTTGTATTGAACCCTAGTTGGCCTTATAAAAAACACTCTGCATTTGAGAAACAGGCACCCGTGCACTCTGCTGTGTTTCCTAGAGGGCCAGTATAGTGAGCTAGCTCAGAACAAAAGAACTGTTCTTCCTACACAAATGGGGCATATCTAGTTCAACTCAGTATTGGAAACTAAGTAAAAGAGGAGCTTCTATTCAGTCTAATACACTGTATTTGCTGGGAAGAGACGCCAGTGCTATTTGCCCAGTTTATGGCTAGAATAGCACAATAGTGGTGTTCTTACCCTGAATTAACACTTAATGCTAGAACTTGAAACTGAATGTGAATCAACTCCGTTTAGGAAGTTTTATTGAACCCCATTCGGCCTTATAAGAAAAACACTCTGCTTTGAGAAACAGGCACTCTTGCCCTCTACTGTGTTTCCTTAGGTCCAGTACAGTAAGGTAGCTCAGAACAAGAGAACTGTGCTTCCTACACAAACGGGGCATATCTAGTTCAACTCAGTATTGGAAACTAAGTAAAACAGGAGCTTCTCTTCAGTCCAATACACTTTACTTGCTGGGAACAGACGCGAGTGCTATTTGCACTGTTTATGGCCAGAATAGCACAATAGTGGTGTTCTTACCCTGAATTAACACTTAATGCTAGAATTTGAAATTGAATGTGAATCACCTCCGTTTAGGAAGTTGTATTGAAACCTAGTAGGCCTTTTAAGAAAAACACTCTGCTTTTGAGAAACAGGCACTCTTGCACTCTACTCTTTTTCCTACAGGGCCAGTACAGTGAGCTAGCTCAGAACAAGAGAACTATGCTTCCTACACAAACGGGGCTTATCTAGTTCAACTCAGTATTGGAAACTAGGTAAAACAGGTGCTTCCCATCAGTCTAATACACTGTATTTGGTGGGAAGAGACGCGAGTGCTATTTGCACAGTTTATGGCCAGAATAGCACAATAGTGGTGTTCTTACCCTGAATTAACACTTAATGCTAGAAAATGAAACTGAATGTAAATCAATTCCGTTTAGGATGTTGTATTGAACCCCAGTCGGCCTTATAAGAAAAACACTCTGCTTTTGAGAAACAGGCACTCTTGCACTCTACTGTGTTTCCTATAGGGCCAGTACATTGAGCTCGCTCAGAACAACAAAACTGTGCTTCCTACACAAACGGGGCATATCTAGTTCAACTCAGTATTGGAAACTAAGTAAAACAGGAGCTTCTCTTCAGTCCAATACACTTTACTTGCTGGGAACAGACGCGAGTGCTATTTGCACTGTTTATGGCCAGAATAGCACAATAGTGGTGTTCTTACCCTGAATTAACAATTAATGCTAGAACTTGAAACTGAATGTGAATCACCTCCGTTTAGGAAGTTGTATTGAAACCTAGTAGGCCTTATAAGAAAAACACTCTGCTTTTGAGAAACAGGCACTCTTGCACTCTACTGTGTTTCCTATAGGGCCAGTACAGTGAGCTAGCTCAGAACAAGAGAACTGTGCTTCCTACACAAACGGGGCATATCTAGTTCAACTCAGTATTGGAAACTAAGTAAAACAGGAGCTTCTCTTCAGTCCAATACACTTTACTTGCAAGGAACAGACGCGAGTGCTATTTGCACTGTTTATGGCCAGAATTGCACAATAGTGGTGTTCTTACCCTGAATTAACACTTAATGCTAGAACTTGAAACTGAATGTGAATCAACTCCTTTTAGGAAGTTTTATTGAACACCAGTCGGCCTTACAAGAAAAACACTCTGCTTTTGAGAAACAGGCACTCTTGCACTCTACTGTGTTTCCTATAGGGCCAGTACAGTGAGCTAGCTCAGCACAAGAGAACTGTGCTTGCTACACAAACAGGGCATATCTAGTTCAACTCAGTATTGGAAACTAAGTAAAACAGGAGCTTTTCTTCAGTCCAATACACTGTATTTACTGGAACAAACGCGAGTGCTATTTGCAATTTTTATGGCCAGAATAGCACAATAGTGGGGTTCTTAACCTGAATTAACACTTAATGATAGAACTTGAAACTGATTGTGAATCAACTCCGTTTAGGAAGTTGTATTGAACCCCAGTCGGCCTTACAAGAAAAACACTCTGCTTTTGAAAAACAGGCACCCTTGCACTCTACTGTGTTTCTTATAGGTCCAGTACAGTGAGCTAGCTCAGAAAAAGAGAACTGTGCTTCCTACACAAACGGGGCATATCTAGTTCAACTCAGTATTGGAAACTACGTAAAACAGGTGCTTCTCTTCTGTCCAATACACTGTATTTGCTGGGCACAGACGCGAGTGCTATTTGCACTGTTTATGGCCAGAATAGCACAATAGTGGTGTTCTTACCCTGAATTAACACTTAATGCTAGAACTTGATACAGAATGTGAATCAACTCCGTTTAGGAAGTTGTATTGAACCCTAGTAGGCCTTATAACAAAAACACTCTGCTTTTGAGAAACAGGCACTCTTGCACTCTACTGTGTTTCCTATAGGGCCAGTACAGTGAGCTAGCTCAGAACAAGAAAACTGTGAATCCTATACAAACGGGACATATCTTGTTCAACTCAGTATTGGAAACTAAGTAAAACAGGAGCTTCTCTTCAGTCCAATACACTGTATTTGCTAGGAACAGACGCGAGTGCTATTTGCACTGTTTATGGCCAGAATAGCACAATAGTGGTGTTCTTACCCTGAATTAACACTTAATGCTAGAACTTGAAACTGAATGTGAATCAACTCCGTTTAGGAAGTTGTATTGAACCCCTGTGGGCCTTACAAGAAAAACACTCTGCTTTTGAGAAACAGGCACTCTTGCACTCTACTGTGTTTCCCATAGGGCCAGTACATGAGCTAGCTCAGAAGAAGAGAACTGTGCTTGCTACACAAACAGGGCATATCTAGTTCCACTCAGGATTGGAAACTAAGTAAAACAGGAGCTTCTCTTCAGTCCAATACACTGTATTTGCTGGGAACAGATGTGAGTGCTATTTGCACTGTTTATGGCCAGAATAGCACAATAGTGGGGTTCTTACCCTGAATTAACACTTAATGGTAGAACTTGAAACTGAATGTGAATCAACTCCGTTTAGGAAGTTGTATTGAACCCCAGTCGGCCTTACAAGAAAAACACTCAGCTTTTGAGAAACAGGCACTCTTGCACTCTACTGTGTTTCCCATAGGGCCAGTACAGTGAGCTAGCTCAGAAGAAGAGAACTGTGCTTGCTACACAAACAGGTCATATCTAGTTCAACTCAGTATTGGAAACTAAGTAAAACAGGAGCTTCTCTTCAGTCCAATACACTGTATTTGCTGGGAACAGACGCGAGTGCTATTTGCAATTTTCATGGCCAGAATAGCACAATAGTGGGGTTCTTACCCTGAATTAACACTTAATGATAGAACTTGAAACTGAATGTGAATCAACTCCATTTACGAAGTTGTATTGAACCCCAGTCGGCCTTACAAGAAAAACTCTCTGCTTGTGAGAAACTGGCACTCTTGCACTCTACTGTGTTTCCTATAGGGCCAGTACAGTGAGCTAGCTCAGAACAAGAGAACTGTGCTTCCTACACAAACGGGGCATATCTAGTTCAACTCAGTATTGGAAACTAAGTAAAACAGGAGCTTCTCTTCTGTCCAATACACTTTATTTGCTGGGAACAGACGCGAGTGCTATTTGCACTGTTTATGGCCAGAATAGCACAATAGTGGTGTTCTTACCCTGAATTAACACTTAATGCTAGAACTTGAAACTGAATGTGAATCAACTCCGTTTAGGAAGTTGTATTGAACCCCAGGCGGCCTTACAAGAAAAACACTCTGTTTTGAGAAACAGGCACTCTTGCACTCTACTGTGTTTCCTATAGGGCCAGTACAGTGAGCTAGCTCAGAACAAGAGAACTGTGCTTCCTACACAAACGGGGCATATCTAGTTCAACTCAGTATTGGAAACTAAGTAAAACAGGAGCTTCTCTTCAGTCCAATACACTGTATTTGCTGGGAAGAAACAAGAGTGCTATTTGCACAGTTTATGGCCAGAATAGCACCATTGTGTTGTTCTTACCATGAATTAACACTTAATGCTAGAACTTGAAACTGAATGTGAATCAACTCCGTTAGGAAGTTTTATTGAACCCCAGTCGGCCTTACAAGAAAAACACTCTGCTTTTGAGAAACAGGCACGCTTGCACTCTACTGTGTTTCCTATAGGGCCAATACAGTGAGCTAGCTCAGAACAAGAGAACAGTGCTTCCTACACAAACGGAGCATATCTAGTTCAACTCAGTATTGGAAACTAAGTAAAACAGGAGCTTCTCTTCAGTCCAATACACTATTTTTGCTGGGAACAGATGCGAGTGCTATTTGCACTGTTTATGGCCAGAATAGCACAATAGTGGTGTTCTTACCCTGAATTAACACTTAATGCTAGAACTTGAAACTGAATGTGAATCAACTCCGTTTAGGAAGTTGTATTGAACCCCAGTCGGCCTTACAAGAAAAACACTCTGCTTTTGAGAAATAGGCACTCTTGCACTCTACTGTGTTTCCCATAGGGCCAGTACATGAGCTAGCTCAGAAGAAGAGAACTGTGCTTCCTACACAAACAGGGCATATCTAGTTCAACTCAGTATTGGAAACTAAGTAAAACAGGAGCTTCTCTTCAGTCTAATACACTGTATTTACTGGAACAGACGCGAGTGCTATTTGCAATTTTTATGGCCAGAATAGCACAATAGTGGGGTTCTTAACCTGAATTAACACTTAATGATAGAACTTGAAACTGAATGTGAATCAACTCCGTTTAGGAAGTTGTATTGAACCCCAGTCGGCCTTACAAGAAAAACACTCTGCTTTTGAGAAACAGGCACCCTTGCACTCTAGTGTGTTTCTTATAGGGCCAGTACAGTGAGCTAGCTCAGAACAAGAGAACTGTGCTTCCTACACAAACGGGGCATATCTAGTTCAACTCAGTATTGGAAACTACGTAAAACAGGTGCTTCTCTTCTGTCCAATACACTGTATTCGCTGGGAACAGACGCGAGTGCTATTTGCACTGTTTATGGCCAGAATAGCACAATAGTGGTGTTCTTACCCTGAATTAACACTTAATGCTAGAACTTGAAACTGAATGTGAATCAACTCCGTTTAGGAAGTTGTATTGAACCCTAGTAGGCCTTATAAGAAAAACACTCTGCTTTTGAGAAACAGGCACTCTTGCACTCTACTGTGTTTCCTATAGGGCCAGTACAGTGAGCTAGCTCAGAACAAGAAAACTGTGAATCCTATACAAACGGGGCATATCTTGTTCAACTCAGTATTGGAAACTAAGTAAAACAGGAGCTTCTCTTCAGTCCAATACACTGTATTTGCTAGGAACAGACGCGAGTGCTATTTGCACTGCTTATGGCCAGAATAGCACAATAGTGGTGTTCTTACCCTGAATTAACACTTAATGCTAGAACTTGAAACTGAATGTGAATTAACTCCGTTTAGGATGTTTTATTGAACCCCATTCGGCCTTATAAGAAAAACACTCTGCTTTGAGAAACAGGCACTCTTGCCCTCTATTGTGTTTCCTTAGGTCCAGTACAATGAGCTAGCTCAGAACAAGAGAACTGTGCTTCCTACACAAACGGGGCATATCTAGTTCAACTCAGTATTGGAAACTAAGTAAAACAGGAGCTTCCCTTCAGTCTAATACACTGTATTTGGTGGGAAGAGACGCGAGTGCTATTTGCACAGTTTATGTCAGAATAGCACAATAGTGGTGTTCTTACCCTGAATTAAAACTTAATGCTAGAACTTGAAACTGAATATGAATCAACTCCGTTTAGGAAGTTGTATTGAACCCTAGTCGGCCTCATAAAAAACACTCTGCTTTTGGGAAACAGGAACCCTTGCACTCTGCTGTGTTTCCTAGACGGCCAGTATAGTGAGCTAGCTCAGAACAAGAGAACTGTGCTTCCTACACAAACGGGGCATATCTAGTTCAACTCAGTATTGGACACTAAGTAAAACAGGACCTTCTCTTCTGTCCAATACACTGTATTTGCTGGGAACAGATGCGAGTGCTATTTGCACTGCTTATGGCCAGAATAGCACAATAGTTGTGTTTTTACTCTGAATTAACAATTAATGCTAGAACTTGAAACTGAATGTGAATCAACTCCGTTTAGGAAGTTGTATTGAACCCCAGTCGGCCTTACAAGAAAAACACTGTGCTTGGGAGAAACAGGCACTCTTGCACTCTACACTGTTTCCTACAGGGCCAGTACAGTGAGCTAGCTCAGAACAAGAGAACTGTGCTTCCTACACAAACGGGGCATATCTAGTTCAACTCAGTATTGGAAACTACGTAAAACAGGAGCTTCTCTTCTGTCCAATACACTGTATTTGCTGGGAACAGATGCGAGTGCTATTTGCACTGTTTATGGCCAGAATAGCACAATAGTGGTGTTCTTACCCTGAATTAACACTTAATGCTAGAACTTGAAACTGAATGTGAATCAACTCCGTTTAGGAAGTTGTATTGAACCCTAGTAGGCCTTATAAGAAAAACACTCTGCTTTTGAGAAACAGGCACTCTTGCATTCTACTCTGTTTCCTACAGGGCCAGTACAGTGAGCTAGCTCAGAACAAGAGAACTGTGCTTCCTACACAAACGGGGCATATCTAGTTCAACTCAGTATTGGAAACTAAGTAAAACAGGAGCTTCTCTTCAGTCCAATAACTGTATTTGCTGGGAACAGACACGAGTGCTATTTGCACTGTTTATGGCCAGAATAGCACAATAGTGGGGTTCTTACCCTGAATTAACACTTAATGCTAGAACTTGAAACTGAATGTGAATCAACTCCGTTTAGGAAGTTGTATTGAACCCTAGTAGGCCTTATAAGAAAAACACTCTGCTTTTGAGAAACAGGCAGTCTTGCACTCTACTGTGTTTCCTTAGGGCCAGTACAGTGAGCAGCTCAGAACAAGAGAACTGTGCTTCCTACATAAATGGGGCATATCTAGTTCAAGTCAGTATTGGAAACTAAGTAAAAGAGGAGCTTCTCTTCAGTCTAATACACTGTATTTGCTGGGAAGAGACGCGAGTGCTATTTGCCCAGTTTATGGCCAGAATAGCACAATAGTGGTGTTCTTACCCTGAATTAACACTTAATGCTAGAACTTGAAACTGAATGTGAATCAACTCCGTTTAGGATGTTTTATTGAACCCCATTCGGCCTTATAAGAAAAACACTCTGCTTTTGAGAAAAGGGCACTCTTGCACTCTACTGTGTTTCCTATAGGGCCAGTACAGTGAGACAGCTCAGAACAAGAGAACTGTGCTTCCTACACAAAAGGGGCATATCTAGTACAACTCAGTATTGGAAACTAAGTAAAAGAGGAGCTTCTCTTCAGTCTAATACACTGTATTTGCTGGGAAGAGACGCGAGTGCTATTTGCAGAGTTTATGGCCAGAATAGCACAATAGTGGTGTTCTTACCCTGAATTAACACTTAATGCTAGAACTTGAAACTGAATGTGAATCAACTCCGTTTAGGAAGTTGTATTGAACCCCAGTCGGCCTTACAAGAAAAACACTCTGTTTTGAGATACAGGCACTCTTGCACTCTACTGTGTTTCCTATAGGGCCAGTACAGTGAGCTAGCTCAGAAGAAGAGAACTGTGCTTGCTACACAAACAGGGCATATCTAGTTCAACTCAGTGTTGGAAACTAAGAAAAACAGGGCTTCTCTTTAGTCCAATACACTGTATTTGCTGGGAACAGACGCGAGTGCTATTTGCAATTTTTATGGCCAGAATAGCACAATAGTGGGGTTCTTACCCTGAATTAACACTTAATGATAGAACTTGAAACTGAATGTGAATCAACTCCGTTTACGAAGTTGTATTGAATACCAGTCGGCCTTTCAAGAAAAACTCCCTGCTTGTGAGAACCTGGCACTCTTGCACTCTACTGTGTTTCCTATAGGGCCAGTACAGTGAGCTAGCTCAGAACAAAAGAACTGTGCTTCCTACACAAACGGGGCATATCTAGTTCAACTCAGTATTGGAAACTAAGTAAAACAGGAGCTTCTCTTCTGTCCAATACACTTTATTTGCTGGGAACAGACGCGAGTGCTATTTGCACTGTTTATGGCCAGAAAAGCACAATAGTGGTGTTCTTACCCTGAATTAACACTTAATGCTAGAACTTGAAACTGAATGTGAATCAACTCCGTTTAGGAAGTTGTATTGAACCCCAGTCGGCCTTACAAGAAAAACACTCTGTTTTGAGAAACAGGCACTCTTGCACTCTACTGTGTTTCCTATAGGGCCAGTACAGTGAGCTAGCTCAGAACAAGAGAACTGTGCTTCCTACACAAACGGGGCATATCTAGTTCAACTCAGTATTGGAAACTAAGTAAAACAGGAGCTTCTCTTCAGTCCAATACACTGTATTTACTGGGAACAGACGCGAGAGCTATTTGCACTGTTTATGGCCAGAATTGCACAATAGTGGTGTTCTTACCCTGAATTAACACTTAATGCTAGAACTTGAAACTGAATGTGAATCAACTCCTTTTAGGAAGTTTTATTGAACCCCAGTCGGCCTTACAAGAAAAACACTCTGCTTTTGAGAAACAGGCACTCTTGCACTCTGCTGTGTTTCCTATAGGGCCAGTACAGTGAGCTAGCTCAGAACAAGAGAACTCTGCTTCCTACACAAACGGGGCATATCTAGTTAAACTCAGTATTGGAAACTAAGTAAAACAGGAGCTTCTCTTCAGTCTAATACACTGTATTTGCTGGGAAGAGACAAGAGTGCTATTTGCACAGTTTATGGCCAGAATAGCACAATAGTGTTGTTCTTACCCTGAATTAACACTTAATGCTAGAACTTGAAACTGAATGTGAATCAATTCCGTTTAGGAAGTTGTATTGAACCCCAGTCGGCCTTACAAGAAAAACACTCTGCTTTTGAGAAACAGGCACTCTTGCACTCTACTGTGTTTCCCATAGGGCCAGTACATGAGCTAGCTCAGAAGAAGAGAACTGTGCTTGCTACACAAACAGGGCATATCTAGTTCAACTCAGTATTGGAAACTAAGTAAAACAGGAGCTTCTCTTCAGTCCAATACACTGTATTTACTGGAACAGACGCGAGTGCTATTTGCAATTTTTATGGCCAGAATAGCACAATAGTGGGGTTCTTAACCTGAATTAACACTTAATGATAGAACTTGAAACTGAATGTGAATCAACTCCGTTTAGGAAGTTGTATTGAACCCCAGTAAGCCTTACAAGAAAAACACTCTGCTTTTGAAAAACAGGCACCCTTGCACTCTACTGTGTTTCTTATAGGGCCAGTACAGTGAGCTAGCTCAGAACAAAAGAACTGTGCTTCCTACACAAACGGGGCATATCTAGTTCAACTCAGTATTGGAAACTAAGTAAAACAGGAGCTTCTCTTCTGTCCAATACACTGTATTTGCTGGGCACAGACGCGAGTGCTATTTGCACTGTTTATGGCCAGAATAGCACAATAGTGGTGTTCTTACCCTGAATTAACACTTAATGCTAGAACTTGAAACTGAATGTGAATCAACTCCGTTTAGGAAGTTGTACTGAACCCTAGTAGGCCTTATAAGAAAAACACTCTGCTTTTGAGAAACAGGCACTCTTGCACTCTACTGTGTTTCCTATAGGGACAGTACAGTGAGCTAGCTCAGAACAAGAAAACTGTGAATCCTACACAAACGGGGCATATCTTGTTCAACTCAGTATTGGAAACTAAGTAAAACAGGAGCTTCTCTTCAGTCCAATACACTGTATTTGCTAGGAACAGACGCGAGTGCTATTTGCACTGCTTATGGCCAGAATAGCACAATAGTGGTGTTCTTACCCTGAATTAACACTTAATGCTAGAACTTGAAACTGAATGTGAATCAACTCTGTTTAGGAAGTTGTATTGAACCCTAGTAGGCCTTATAAGAAAAACACTCTGCTTTTGAGAAACAGGCAGTCTAGCACTCTACTGTGTTTCCTTAGGGCCAGTACAGTGAGCAGCTCAGAACAAGAGAACTGTGCTTCCTACACAAATGGGGCATATCTAGTTCAACTCAGTATTGGAAACTAAGTAAAAGAGGAGCTTCTCTTCAGTCTAATACACTGTATTTGCTGGGAAGAGACGCGAGTGCTATTTGCCCAGTTTATGGCCAGAATAGCACAATAGTGGTGTTCTTACCCTGAATTAACACTTAATGCTAGAACTTGAACCTGAATGTGAATCCACTCCGTTTAGGATGTTTTATTGAACCCCATTCGGCCTTATAAGAAAAACACTCTGCTTTGAGAAACAGGCACTCTTGCCCTCTACTGTGTTTCCTTAGGTCCAGTACAGTGAGACAGCTCAGAACAGGAGAACTGTGCTTCCTACACAAAAGGGGCATATCTAGTTCAACTCAGTATTGGAAACTAAGTAAAACAGGAGCTTCTCTTCAGTCCAATACACTGTATTTGCTGGGAACAGACGCGAGTGCTATTTGCACTGCTTTTGGCCAGAATAGCACAATAGTTGTGTTTTTACTCTGAATTAACAATTAATGCTAGAACTTGAAACTGAATGTGAATCAACTCCGTTTAGGAAGTTGTATTGAACCCCTGTCGGCCTTACAAGAAAAACACTGTGCTTGTGAGAAACAGGCACTCTTGCACTCTACTCTGTTTCCTACAGGGCCAGAACAGTGAGCTAGCTCAGAACAAGAGAACTGTGCTTCCTACACAAACGGGGCTTATCTAGTTCAACTCAGTATTGGAAACTAAGTAAAACAGGAGCTTCCCTTCAGTCTAATACACTGTATTTGGTGGGAAGAGACGCGAGTGCTATTTGCACAGTTTATGGCCAGAATAGCACAATAGTGGTGTTCTTACCCTGAATTAACACTTAATGCTAGAAATTGAAACTGAATGTGAATCAACTCCGTTTACGATGTTGTATGAACCCCAGTTGGCCTTATAAGAAAAACACTCTTTTTTGAGAAACAGGCACTCTTGCACTCTACTGTGTTTCCTGTAGGGCCAGTACAGTGAGATAGATCAGAACAAGAGAACTGTGCTTCCTACACAAAAGGGGCATATCTAGTTCAACTCAGTATTGGAAACTAAGTAAAAGAGGAGCTTCTCTTCAGTGTAATACACTGTATTTGCTGGGAAGAGACGCGAGTGTTATTTGCACAGTTTATGGCCAGAATAGCACAATAGTGGTGTTCTTACCCTGAATTAACACTTAATGCTAGAACTTGAAACTCAATGTGAATCAACTCCGTTTAGGAAGTTGTATTGAACCCTAGTTGGCCTTATAAAAAACATTCTGCTTTTGTGAAAGAGGCACCCTTTCACTCTGCTGTGTTTCCTAGAGGGTCAGTACAGTGAGCTAGCTCAGAACAAGAAAACTGTGAATCCTACACAAACGGGGCATATCTAGTTCAACTCAGTATTGGAAACTAAGTAAAACAGGAGCTTCTCTTCAGTCCAATACACTTTATTTGCTGGGAAGAGACGCGAGTGCTATTTGCACTGTTTATGGCCAGAATAGCACAATAGTGGTGTTCTTACCCTGAATTAACACTTAATGCTAGAACTTGAAACTGAATGTGAATCAACTCCGTTTAGGAAGTTGTATTGAACCCCAGTCGGCCTTACAAGAAAAACACTCTGCTTTTGAGAAACAGGCACTCTTGCACTCTACTGTGTTTCCCATAGGGCCAGTACAGTGAGCTAGCTCAGAAGAAGAGAATTGTGCTTGCTACACAAACAGGCCATATCTAGTTCAAATCAGTATTGGAAACTAAGTAAAACAGGAGCTTCTCTTCAGTCCATTACACTGTATTTCCTGGGCACAGACGCGAGTGCTATTTGCACTGTTTATGGCCAGAATAGCACAATAGTGGGGTTCTTACCCTGAATTAACACTTAATGCTAGAACTTGAAACTGAATGTGAATCAACTCCGTTTAGGAAGTTGTATTGAACCCTAGTAGGCCTTATAAGAAAAACACTCTGCTTTTGAGAAACAGGCACTCTTGCACTCTACTGTGTTTCCTATAGGGACAGTACAGTGAGCTAGCTCAGAACAAGAAAACTGTGAATCCTACACAAATGGGGCATATCTAGTTCAACTCAGTATTGGAAACTAAGTAAAACAGGAGCTTCTCTTCTGTCCAATACACTTTATTTGCTGGGAACAGACGCGAGTGCTATTTGCACTGTTTATGGCCAGAATAGCACAATAGTGGTGTTTTTACCCTGAATTAACACTTAATGCTAGAACTTGAAACTGAATGTGAATCAACTCCGTTTAGGAAGTTGTTTTGAACCCCAGTCGGCCTTACAAGAAAAACACTCTGTTTTGAGAAACAGGCACCCTTTCACTCTGCTGTGTTTCCTAGAGGGTCAGTACAGTGAGCTAGCTCAGAACAAGAGAACTGTGCTTCCTACACAAACGGGGCATATCTAGTTCAACTCAGTATTGGAAACTAAGTAAAACAGGAGCTTCTCTTCAGTCCAATACACTTTATTTGCTGGGAACAGACGCGAGTGCTATTTGCACTGTTTATGGCCAGAATAGCACAATAGTGGTGTTCTTACCCTGAATTAACACTTAATGCTAGAACTTGAAACTGAATGTGAATCAACTCCTTTTAGGAAGTTGTATTGAACACCAGTCGGCCTTACAAGAAAAACACTCTGCTTTTGAGAAACAAGCACTCCTGCACTCTGCTATGATTCCTATAGGGCCAATACAGTGAGCTAGCTCAGAACAAGAGAACTGTGCTTCCTACACAAACGGGGCATATCTAGTTAAACTCAGTATTGGAAACTAAGTAAAACAGGAGCTTCTCTTCAGTCTAATACACTGTATTTGCTGGAAGGAGACAAGAGTGCTATTTGCACAGTTTATGGCCAGAATAGCACAATAGTGTTGTTCTTACCCTGAATTAACACTTAATGCTAGAACTTGAAACTGAATGTGAATCAACTCCGTTTAGGAAGTTTTATTGAACCCCAGTCGGCCTTACAAGAAAAACACTCTGCTTTTGAGAAACAGGCACGCTTGCACTCTACTGTGTTTCCTTTAGGGCCAATACAGTGAGCTAGCTCAGAACAAGAGAAAGGTGCTTCCTACACAAACGGGGCATATCTAGTTCAACTCAGTATTGGAAACTAAGTAAAACAGGAGCTTCTCTTCAGTCCAATACACTGTATTTGCTGGGAACAGATGCGAGTGCTATTTGCACTGTTTATGGCCAGAATAGCACAATAGTGGTGTTCTTACCCTGAATTAACACTTAATGCTAGAACTTGAAACTGAATGTGAATCAACTCCGTTTAGGAAGTTGTATTGAACCCCAGTCGGCCTTACAAGAAAAACACTCTGCTTTTGAGAAACAGGCACTCTTGCACTCTACTGTGTTTCCCATAGGGCCAGTACAGTGAGCTAGCTCAGAAGAAGAGAACTGTGCTTTCTACACAAACAGGGCATATCTACTTCAACTCAGTATTGGAAACTAAGTAAAACAGGAGCTTCTCTTGAGTCCAATACACTGTATTTACTGGGAACAGACGCGAGTGCTATTTGCAATTTTTATGGCCAGAATAGCACAATAGTGGGGTTCTTACCCTGAATTAACACTTAATGATAGAACTTGAAACTGAATGTGAATCAACTCCTTTTAGGAAGTTGTATTGAACCCCAGTCGGCCTTACAAGAAAAACTCTCTGCTTGTGAGAAACTGGCACTCTTGCACTCTACTGTGTTTCCTATAGGGCCAGTACAGTGAGCTAGCTCAGAAAAAGAGAACTGTGCTTCCTACACTAACGGGGCATATCTAGTTCAACTCAGTATTGGAAACTAAGTAAAACAGGAGCTTCTCTTCTGGCCAATACACTTTATTTGCTGGGAACAGACGCGAGTGCTATTTGCACTGTTTATGGCCAGAATAGCACAATAGTGGTGTTCTTACCCTGAATTAACACTTAATGCTAGAACTTGAAACTGAATGTGAATCAACTCCGTTTAGGAAGTTGTATTGAACCCCAGTCGGCCTTACAAGAAAAACACTCTGTTTTGAGAAACAGGCACTCTTGCACTCAACTGTGTTTCCTATAGGGCCAGTACAGTGAGCTAGCTCAGAACAAGAGAACTGTGCTTCCTAAACAAACGGGGCATATCTAGTTCAACTCAGTATTGGAAACTAAGTAAAACAGGAGCTTCTCTTCAGTCCAATACACTGTATTTGCTGGGAACAGACGCGAGTGCTATTTGCACTGTTTATGGCCAGAATAGCACAATAGTTGTGTTCTTACCCTGAATTAACACTTAATGCTAGAACTTGAAACTGAATGTGAATCAACTCCTTTTAGGAAGTTGTATTGAACACCAGTCGGCCTTACAAGAAAAACATTCTGCTTTTAACAAACAGGCACTATAGCACTCTGCTGTGTTTCCTAGAGGGCCAGTACAGTGAGATAGCTCAGAACAAGAGAACTGTGCTTCCTACACAAACGGGGCATATCTAGTTAAACTCAGTATTGGAAACTAAGTAAAACAGGAGCTTTTCTTCAGTCTAATACACTGTATTTGCTGGGAAGTGACAAGAGTGCTATTTGCACAGTTTATGGCCAGAATAGCACAATAGTGTTGTTCTTACCCTGAATTAACACTTAATGCTAAAACTTGAAACTGAATGAGTCAACTCCGTTTAGGAAGTTTTATTGAACCCCAGTCGGCCTTACAAGAAAAACACTCTGCTTTTGAGAAACAAGCACCCTTGCACTCTACTGTGTTTCCTATAGGGCCAATACAGTGAGCTAGCTCAGAAAAAGAGAACAGTGCTTCCTACACAAACGGGGCATATCTAGTTCAACTCAGTATTGGAAACTAAGTAAAACAGGAGCTTCTCTTCAGTCCAATACACTGTATTTGCTGTGAAGAGACGCGAGTGCTATTTGCCCAGTTTATGGCCAGAATAGCACAATAGTGGGGTTCTTACCCTGAATTAACACTTAATGCTAGAACTTGAAACTGAATGTGAATCAACTCCGTTTAGGATGTTTTATTGAACCCCATTCGGCCTTATAAGAAAAACACTCTGCTTTGAGAAACAGGCACTCTTGCCCTCTACTGTGTTTCCTTAGGGCCAGTACAGTGAGCAGCTCAGAACAAGAGAACTGTGCTTCCTACACAAATGGGGCATATCTAGTTCAACTCAGTATTGGAAACTAAGTAAAACAGGAGCTTCTCTTCAGTCCAATACACTTTACTTGCTGGGAACAGACGCGAGTGCTATTTGCACTGTTTATGGCCAGAATAGCACAATAGTGGTGTTCTTACCCTGAATTAACACTTAATGTTAGAACTTGAAACTCAATGTGAATCAACTCCGTTTAGGAAGTTGTATTGAACCCTGTCGGCCTTATAAAAAGCATTCTGCTTTTGGGAAACAGGCACCCTTTCACTCTGCTGTGTTTCCTAGAGGGCCAGTACAGTGAGCTAGCTCAGAACAATAGAACTGTGCTTCCTACACAAACGGGGCATATCTACTTCAACTCAGTATTGGAAACTAAGTAAAACAGGAGCTTCTCTTCTGTCCAATACACTTTATATGCTGGGAACATACGCGAGTGCTATTTGCACTGTTTATGGCCAGAATTGCACAATAGTGGTGTTCTTACCCTGAATTAACACTTAATGCTAGAACTTGAAACTGAATGTGAATCAACTCCTTTTAGGAAGTTGTATTGAACCCCAGTCGGCCTTACAAGAAAAACTCTCTGCTTGTGAGAAACTGGCACTCTTGCACTCTACTGTGTTTCCTATAGGGCCAGTACAGTGAGCTAGCTCAGAAAAAGAGAACTGTGCTTCCTACACTAACGGGGCATATCTAGTTCAACTCAGTATTGGAAACTAAGTAAAACAGGAGCTTCTCTTCTGGCCAATACACTTTATTTGCTGGGAACAGACGCGAGTGCTATTTGCACTGTTTATGGCCAGAATAGCACAATAGTGGTGTTCTTACCCTGAATTAACACTTAATGCTAGAACTTGAAACTGAATGTGAATCAACTCCGTTTAGGAAGTTGTATTGAACCCCAGTCGACCTTACAAGAAAAACACTCTGTTTTGAGAAACAGGCACTCTTGCACTCAACTGTGTTTCCTATAGGGCCAGTACAGTGAGCTAGCTCAGAACAAGAGAACTGTGCTTCCTAAACAAACGGGGCATATCTAGTTCAACTCAGTATTGGAAACTAAGTAAAACAGGAGCTTCTCTTCAGTCCAATACACTGTATTTGCTGGGAACAGACGCGAGTGCTATTTGCACTGTTTATGGCCAGAATAGCACAATAGTTGTGTTCTTACCCTGAATTAACACTTAATGCTAGAACTTGAAACTGAATGTGAATCAACTCCTTTTAGGAAGTTGTATTGAACACCAGTCGGCCTTACAAGAAAAACATTCTGCTTTTAACAAACAGGCACTATAGCACTCTGCTGTGTTTCCTAGAGGGCCAGTACAGTGAGATAGCTCAGAACAAGAGAACTGTGCTTCCTACACAAACGGGGCATATCTAGTTAAACTCAGTATTGGAAACTAAGTAAAACAGGAGCTTTTCTTCAGTCTAATACACTGTATTTGCTGGGAAGTGACAAGAGTGCTATTTGCACAGTTTATGGCCAGAATAGCACAATAGTGTTGTTCTTACCCTGAATTAACACTTAATGCTAAAACTTGAAACTGAATGAGTCAACTCTGTTTAGGAAGTTTTATTGAACCCCAGTCGGCCTTACAAGAAAAACACTCTGCTTTTGAGAAACAAGCACCCTTGCACTCTACTGTGTTTCCTATAGGGCCAATACAGTGAGCTAGCTCAGAAAAAGAGAACAGTGCTTCCTACACAAACGGGGCATATCTAGTTCAACTCAGTATTGGAAACTAAGTAAAACAGGAGCTTCTCTTCAGTCCAATACACTGTATTTGCTGTGAAGAGACGCGAGTGCTATTTGCCCAGTTTATGGCCAGAATAGCACAATAGTGGTGTTTTTACCCTGAATTAACACTTAATGCTAGAACTTGAAACTGAATGTGAATCAACTCCGTTTAGGAAGTTGTATTGAACCCCAGTCGGCCTTACAAGAAAAACACTCTGCTTTTGAGAAACAGGCACCCTTTCACTCTGCTGTGTTTCCTAGAGGGTCAGTACAGTGAGCTAGCTCAGAACAAGAGAACTGTGCTTCCTACACAAACGGGGCATATCTAGTTCAACTCAGTATTGGAAACTAAGTAAAACAGGAGCTTCTCTTCAGTCCAATACACTTTATTTGCTGGGAACAGACGCGAGTGCTATTTGCACTGTTTATGGCCAGAATAGCACAATAGTGCTGTTCTTACCCTGAATTAACACTTAATGCTAGAACTTGAAACTGAATGTGAATCAACTCCTTTTAGGAAGTTGTATTGAACACCAGTCGGCCTTACAAGAAAAACACTCTGCTTTTTAGAAACAAGCACTCCTGCACTCTGCTATGATTCCGATAGGGCCAATACAGTGAGCTAGCTCAGAACAAGAGAACTGTGCTTCCTACACAAACGGGGCATATCTAGTTAAACTCAGTATTGGAAACTAAGTAAAACAGGAGCTTCTCTTCAGTCTAATACACTGTATTTGCTGGAAGGAGACAAGAGTGCTATTTGCACAGTTTATGGCCAGAATAGCACAATAGTGTTGTTCTTACCCTGAATTAACACTTAATGCTAGAACTTGAAACTGAATGTGAATCAACTCCGTTTAGGAAGTTTTATTGAACCCCAGTCGGCCTTACAAGAAAAACACTCTGCTTTTGAGAAACAGGCACGCTTGCACTCTACTGTGTTTCCTTTAGGGCCAATACAGTGAGCTAGCTCAGAACAAGAGAAAGGTGCTTCCTACACAAACGGGGCATATCTAGTTCAACTCAGTATTGGAAACTAAGTAAAACAGGAGCTTCTCTTCAGTCCAATACACTGTATTTGCTGGGAACAGATGCGAGTGCTATTTGCACTGTTTATGGCCAGAATAGCACAATAGTGGTGTTCTTACCCTGAATTAACACTTAATGCTAGACCTTGAAACTGAATGTGAATCAACTCCGTTTAGGAAGTTGTATTGAACCCCAGTCGGCCTTACAAGAAAAACACTCTGCTTTTGAGAAACAGGCACTCTTGCACTCTACTGTGTTTCCCATAGGGCCAGTACAGTGAGCTAGCTCAGAAGAAGAGAACTGTGCTTTCTACACAAACAGGGCATATCTACTTCAACTCAGTATTGGAAACTAAGTAAAACAGGAGCTTCTCTTGAGTCCAATACACTGTATTTACTGGGAACAGACGCGAGTGCTATTTGCAATTTTTATGGCCAGAATAGCACAATAGTGGGGTTCTTACCCTGAATTAACACTTAATGATAGAACTTGAAACTGAATGTGAATCAACTCCATTTAGGAAGTTATTGATCCCCAGTCGGCCTTACAAGAAAAACTCTCTGCTTGTGAGAAACTGGCACTCTTGCACTCTACTGTGTTTCCTATAGGGCCAGTATTGTGAGCTAGCTCAGAAAAAGAGAACTGTGCTTCCTACACTAACGGGGCATATCTAGTTCAACTCAGTATTGGAAACTAAGTAAAACAGGAGCTTCTCTTCTGTCCAATACACTTTATTTGCTGGGAACAGACGCGAGTGCTATTTGCACTGTTTATGGCCAGAATAGCACAATAGTGGTGTTCTTACCCTGAATTAACACTTAATGCTAGAACTTGAAACTGAATGTGAATCAACTCCGTTTAGGAAGTTGTATTGAACCCCAGTCGGCCTTACAAGAAAAACACTCTGTTTTGAGAAACAGGCACTCTTGCACTCAACTGTGTTTCCTATAGGGCCAGTACAGTGAGCTAGCTCAGAACAAGAGAACTGTGCTTCCTAAACAAACGGGGCATATCTAGTTCAACTCAGTATTGGAAACTAAGTAAAACAGGAGCTTCTCTTCAGTCCAATACACTGTATTTGCTGGGAACAGACGCGAGTGCTATTTGCACTGTTTATGGCCAGAATAGCACAATAGTTGTGTTCTTACCCTGAATTAACACTTAATGCTAGAACTTGAAACTGAATGTGAATCAACTCCTTTTAGGAAGTTGTATTGAACACCAGTCGGCCTTACAAGAAAAACATTCTGCTTTTAACAAACAGGCACTATAGCACTCTGCTGTGTTTCCTAGAGGGCCAGTACAGTGAGATAGCTCAGAACAAGAGAACTGTGCTTCCTACACAAACGGGGCATATCTAGTTAAACTCAGTATTGGAAACTAAGTAAAACAGGAGCTTCTCTTCAGTGTAATACACTGTATTTGCTGGGAAGTGACAAGAGTGCTATTTGCACAGTTTATGGCCAGAATAGCACAATAGTGTTGTTCTTACCCTGAATTAACACTTAATGCTAAAAATTGAAACTGAATGAGTCAACTCCGTTTAGGAAGTTTTATTGAACCCCAGTCGGCCTTACAAGAAAAACACTCTGCTTTTGAGAAACAAGCACCCTTGCACTCTACTGTGTTTCCTATAGGGCCAATACAGTGAGCTAGCTCAGAAAAAGAGAACAGTGCTTCCTACACAAACGGGGCATATCTAGTTCAACTCAGTATTGGAAACTAAGTAAAACAGGAGCTTCTCTTCAGTCCAATACACTGTATTTGCTGTGAAGAGACGCGAGTGCTATTTGCCCAGTTTATGGCCAGAATAGCACAATAGTGGGGTTCTTACCCTGAATTAACACTTAATGCTAGAACTTGAAACTGAATGTGAATCAACTCCGTTTAGGATGTTTTATTGAACCCCATTCGGCCTTATAAGAAAAACACTCTGCTTTGAGAAACAGGCACTCTTGCCCTCTACTGTGTTTCCTTAGGGCCAGTACAGTGAGCAGCTCAGAACAAGAGAACTGTGCTTCCTACACAAACGGGGCATATCTAGTTCAACTCAGTATTGGAAACTAAGTAAAACAGGAGCTTCTCTTCAGTCCAATACACTTTACTTGCTGGGAACAGACGCGAGTGCTATTTGCACTGTTTATGGCCAGAATAGCACAATAGTGGTGTTCTTACCCTGAATTAACACTTAATGTTAGAACTTGAAACTCAATGTGAATCAACTCCGTTTAGGAAGTTGTATTGAACCCTGTCGGCCTTATAAAAAACATTCTGCTTTTGGGAAACAGGCACCCTTTCACTCTGCTGTGTTTCCTAGAGGGCCAGTACAGTGAGCTAGCTCAGAACAAGAGAACTGTGCTTCCTACACAAACGGGGCATATCTACTTCAACTCAGTATTGGAAACTAAGTAAAACAGGAGCTTCTCTTCTGTCCAATACACTTTATATGCTGGGAACATACGCGAGTGCTATTTGCACTGTTTATGGCCAGAATTGCACAATAGTGGTGTTCTTACCCTGAATTTTAACACTTAATGCTAGAACTTGAAACTGAATGTGAATCAACTCCTTTTAGGAAGTTGTATTGAACACCAGTCGGCCTTACAAGAAAAACACTCTGCTTTTGAGAAACAGGCACTCTTGCACTCTGCTGTGTTTCCTATAGGGCCAGTACAGTGAGCTAGCTCAGAACAAGAGAACTGTGCTTCCTACAAAAACGGGGCATATCTAGTTCAACTCAGTATTGGAAACTAAGTAAAACAGGAGCTTCTCTTCAGTCCAATACACTGTATTTACTGGAACAGACTCGAGTGCTATTTGCAATTTTTATGGCCAGAATAGCACAAGAGTGGGGTTCTTAACCTGAATTAACACTTAATGATAGAACTTGAAACTGAATGTGAATCAACTCCGTTTAGGAAGTTGTATTGAACCCCAGTAAGCCTTACAAGAAAAACACTCTGCTTTTGAAAAACAGGCACCCTTGCACTCTACTGTGTTTCTTATAGGGCCAGTACAGTGAGCTAGCTCAGAACAAAAGAACTGTGCTTCCTACACAAACGGGGCATATCTAGTTCAACTCAGTATTGGAAACTAAGTAAAACAGGAGCTTCTCTTCTGTCCAATACACTGTATTTGCTGGGCACAGACGCGAGTGCTATTTGCACTGTTTATGGCCAGAATAGCACAATAGTGGTGTTCTTACCCTGAATTAACACTTAATGCTAGAACTTGAAACTGAATGTGAATCAACTCCGTTTAGGAAGTTGTATTGAACCCTAGTAGGCCTTATAAGAAAAACACTCTGCTTTTGAGAAACAGGCACTCTTGCACTCTACTGTGTTTCCTATAGGGACAGTACAGTGAGCTAGCTCAGAACAAGAAAACTGTGAATCCTACACAAACGGGGCATATCTTGTTCAACTCAGTATTGGAAACTAAGTAAAACAGGAGCTTCTCTTCAGTCCAATACACTGTATTTGCTAGGAACAGACGCGAGTGCTATTTGCACTGCTTATGGCCAGAATAGCACAATAGTGGTGTTCTTACCCTGAATTAACACTTAATGCTAGAACTTGAAACTGAATGTGAATCAACTCTGTTTAGGAAGTTGTATTGAACCCTAGTAGGCCTTATAAGAAAAACACTCTGCTTTTGAGAAACAGGCAGTCTAGCACTCTACTGTGTTTCCTTAGGGCCAGTACAGTGAGCAGCTCAGAACAAGAGAACTGTGCTTCCTACACAAATGGGGCATATCTAGTTCAACTCAGTATTGGAAACTAAGTAAAAGAGGAGCTTCTCTTCAGTCTAATACACTGTATTTGCTGGGAAGAGACGCGAGTGCTATTTGCCCAGTTTATGGCCAGAATAGCACAATAGTGGTGTTCTTACCCTGAATTAACACTTAATGCTAGAACTTGAACCTGAATGTGAATCCACTCCGTTTAGGATGTTTTATTGAACCCCATTCGGCCTTATAAGAAAAACACTCTGCTTTGAGAAACAGGCACTCTTGCCCTCTACTGTGTTTCCTTAGGTCCAGTACAGTGAGACAGCTCAGAACAGGAGAACTGTGCTTCCTACACAAAAGGGGCATATCTAGTTCAACTCAGTATTGGAAACTAAGTAAAACAGGAGCTTCTCTTCAGTCCAATACACTGTATTTGCTGGGAACAGACGCGAGTGCTATTTGCACTGCTTTTGGCCAGAATAGCACAATAGTTGTGTTTTTACTCTGAATTAACAATTAATGCTAGAACTTGAAACTGAATGTGAATCAACTCCGTTTAGGAAGTTGTATTGAACCCCTGTCGGCCTTACAAGAAAAACACTGTGCTTGTGAGAAACAGGCACTCTTGCACTCTACTCTGTTTCCTACAGGGCCAGAACAGTGAGCTAGCTCAGAACAAGAGAACTGTGCTTCCTACACAAACGGGGCTTATCTAGTTCAACTCAGTATTGGAAACTAAGTAAAACAGGAGCTTCCCTTCAGTCTAATACACTGTATTTGGTGGGAAGAGACGCGAGTGCTATTTGCACAGTTTATGGCCAGAATAGCACAATAGTGGTGTTCTTACCCTGAATTAACACTTAATGCTAGAAATTGAAACTGAATGTGAATCAACTCCGTTTACGATGTTGTATGAACCCCAGTTGGCCTTATAAGAAAAACACTCTTTTTTGAGAAACAGGCACTCTTGCACTCTACTGTGTTTCCTGTAGGGCCAGTACAGTGAGATAGCTCAGAACAAGAGAACTGTGCTTCCTACACAAAAGGGGCATATCTAGTTCAACTCAGTATTGGAAACTAAGTAAAAGAGGAGCTTCTCTTCAGTGTAATACACTGTATTTGCTGGGAAGAGACGCGAGTGTTATTTGCACAGTTTATGGCCAGAATAGCACAATAGTGGTGTTCTTACCCTGAATTAACACTTAATGCTAGAACTTGAAACTCAATGTGAATCAACTCCGTTTAGGAAGTTGTATTGAACCCTAGTTGGCCTTATAAAAAACATTCTGCTTTTGTGAAAGAGGCACCCTTTCACTCTGCTGTGTTTCCTAGAGGGTCAGTACAGTGAGCTAGCTCAGAACAAGAAAACTGTGAATCCTACACAAACGGGGCATATCTAGTTCAACTCAGTATTGGAAACTAAGTAAAACAGGAGCTTCTCTTCAGTCCAATACACTTTATTTGCTGGGAAGAGACGCGAGTGCTATTTGCACTGTTTATGGCCAGAATAGCACAATAGTGGTGTTCTTACCCTGAATTAACACTTAATGCTAGAACTTGAAACTGAATGTGAATCAACTCCGTTTAGGAAGTTGTATTGAACCCCAGTCGGCCTTACAAGAAAAACACTCTGCTTTTGAGAAACAGGCACTCTTGCACTCTACTGTGTTTCCCATAGGGCCAGTACAGTGAGCTAGCTCAGAAGAAGAGAATTGTGCTTGCTACACAAACAGGCCATATCTAGTTCAAATCAGTATTGGAAACTAAGTAAAACAGGAGCTTCTCTTCAGTCCATTACACTGTATTTCCTGGGCACAGACGCGAGTGCTATTTGCACTGTTTATGGCCAGAATAGCACAATAGTGGGGTTCTTACCCTGAATTAACACTTAATGCTAGAACTTGAAACTGAATGTGAATCAACTCCGTTTAGGAAGTTGTATTGAACCCTAGTAGGCCTTATAAGAAAAACACTCTGCTTTTGAGAAACAGGCACTCTTGCACTCTACTGTGTTTCCTATAGGGACAGTACAGTGAGCTAGCTCAGAACAAGAAAACTGTGAATCCTACACAAATGGGGCATATCTAGTTCAACTCAGTATTGGAAACTAAGTAAAACAGGAGCTTCTCTTCTGTCCAATACACTTTATTTGCTGGGAACAGACGCGAGTGCTATTTGCACTGTTTATGGCCAGAATAGCACAATAGTGGTGTTTTTACCCTGAATTAACACTTAATGCTAGAACTTGAAACTGAATGTGAATCAACTCCGTTTAGGAAGTTGTTTTGAACCCCAGTCGGCCTTACAAGAAAAACACTCTGTTTTGAGAAACAGGCACCCTTTCACTCTGCTGTGTTTCCTAGAGGGTCAGTACAGTGAGCTAGCTCAGAACAAGAGAACTGTGCTTCCTACACAAACGGGGCATATCTAGTTCAACTCAGTATTGGAAACTAAGTAAAACAGGAGCTTCTCTTCAGTCCAATACACTTTATTTGCTGGGAACAGACGCGAGTGCTATTTGCACTGTTTATGGCCAGAATAGCACAATAGTGGTGTTCTTACCCTGAATTAACACTTAATGCTAGAACTTGAAACTGAATGTGAATCAACTCCTTTTAGGAAGTTGTATTGAACACCAGTCGGCCTTACAAGAAAAACACTCTGCTTTTGAGAAACAAGCACTCCTGCACTCTGCTATGATTCCTATAGGGCCAATACAGTGAGCTAGCTCAGAACAAGAGAACTGTGCTTCCTACACAAACGGGGCATATCTAGTTAAACTCAGTATTGGAAACTAAGTAAAACAGGAGCTTCTCTTCAGTCTAATACACTGTATTTGCTGGAAGGAGACAAGAGTGCTATTTGCACAGTTTATGGCCAGAATAGCACAATAGTGTTGTTCTTACCCTGAATTAACACTTAATGCTAGAACTTGAAACTGAATGTGAATCAACTCCGTTTAGGAAGTTTTATTGAACCCCAGTCGGCCTTACAAGAAAAACACTCTGCTTTTGAGAAACAGGCACACTTGCACTCTACTGTGTTTCCTTTAGGGCCAATACAGTGAGCTAGCTCAGAACAAGAGAAAGGTGCTTCCTACACAAACGGGGCATATCTAGTTCAACTCAGTATTGGAAACTAAGTAAAACAGGAGCTTCTCTTCAGTCCAATACACTGTATTTGCTGGGAACAGATGCGAGTGCTATTTGCACTGTTTATGGCCAGAATAGCACAATAGTGGTGTTCTTACCCTGAATTAACACTTAATGCTAGAACTTGAAACTGAATGTGAATCAACTCCGTTTAGGAAGTTGTATTGAACCCCAGTCGGCCTTACAAGAAAAACACTCTGCTTTTGAGAAACAGGCACTCTTGCACTCTACTGTGTTTCCCATAGGGCCAGTACAGTGAGCTAGCTCAGAAGAAGAGAACTGTGCTTTCTACACAAACAAGGCATATCTACTTCAACTCAGTATTGGAAACTAAGTAAAACAGGAGCTTCTCTTGAGTCCAATACACTGTATTTACTGGGAATAGACGCGAGTGCTATTTGCAATTTTTATGGCCAGAATAGCACAATAGTGGGGTTCTTACCCTGAATTAACACTTAATGATAGAACTTGAAACTGAATGTGAATCAACTCCTTTTAGGAAGTTGTATTGAACCCCAGTCGGCCTTACAAGAAAAACTCTCTGCTTGTGAGAAACTGGCACTCTTGCACTCTACTGTGTTTCCTATAGGGCCAGTACAGTGAGCTAGCTCAGAAAAAGAGAACTGTGCTTCCTACACTAACGGGGCATATCTAGTTCAACTCAGTATTGGAAACTAAGTAAAACAGGAGCTTCTCTTCTGGCCAATACACTTTATTTGCTGGGAACAGACGCGAGTGCTATTTGCACTGTTTATGGCCAGAATAGCACAATAGTGGTGTTCTTACCCTGAATTAAGACTTAATGCTAGAACTTGAAACTGAATGTGAATCAACTCCGTTTAGGAAGTTGTATTGAACCCCAGTCGGCCTTACAAGAAAAACACTCTGTTTTGAGAAACAGGCACTCTTGCACTCAACTGTGTTTCCTATAGGGCCAGTACAGTGAGCTAGCTCAGAACAAGAGAACTGTGCTTCCTAAACAAACGGGGCATATCTAGTTCAACTCAGTATTGGAAACTAAGTAAAACAGGAGCTTCTCTTCAGTCCAATACACTGTATTTGCTGGGAACAGACGCGAGTGCTATTTGCACTGTTTATGGCCAGAATAGCACAATAGTTGTGTTCTTACCCTGAATTAACACTTAATGCTAGAACTTGAAACTGAATGTGAATCAACTCCTTTTAGGAAGTTGTATTGAACACCAGTCGGCCTTACAAGAAAAACATTCTGCTTTTAACAAACAGGCACTATAGCACTCTGCTGTGTTTCCTAGAGGGCCAGTACAGTGAGATAGCTCAGAACAAGAGAACTGTGCTTCCTACACAAACGGGGCATATCTAGTTAAACTCAGTATTGGAAACTAAGTAAAACAGGAGCTTTTCTTCAGTCTAATACACTGTATTTGCTGGGAAGTGACAAGAGTGCTATTTGCACAGTTTATGGCCAGAATAGCACAATAGTGTTGTTCTTACCCTGAATTAACACTTAATGCTAAAACTTGAAACTGAATGAGTCAACTCCGTTTAGGAAGTTTTATTGAACCCCAGTCGGCCTTACAAGAAAAACACTCTGCTTTTGAGAAACAAGCACCCTTGCACTCTACTGTGTTTCCTATAGGGCCAATACAGTGAGCTAGCTCAGAAAAAGAGAAGAGTGCTTCCTACACAAACGGGGCATATCTAGTTCAACTCAGTATTGGAAACTAAGTAAAACAGGAGCTTCTCTTCAGTCCAATACACTGTATTTGCTGTGAAGAGACGCGAGTGCTATTTGCCCAGTTTATGGCCAGAATAGCACAATAGTGGGGTTCTTACCCTGAATTAACACTTAATGCTAGAACTTGAAACTGAATGTGAATCAACTCCGTTTAGGATGTTTTATTGAACCCCATTCGGCCTTATAAGAAAAACACTCTGCTTTGAGAAACAGGCACTCTTGCCCTCTACTGTGTTTCCTTAGGGCCAGTACAGTGAGCAGCTCAGAACAAGAGAACTGTGCTTCCTACACAAATGGGGCATATCTAGTTCAACTCAGTATTGGAAACTAAGTAAAACAGGAGCTTCTCTTCAGTCCAATACACTTTACTTGCTGGGAACAGACGCGAGTGCTATTTGCACTGTTTATGGCCAGAATAGCACAATAGTGGTGTTCTTACCCTGAATTAACACTTAATGTTAGAACTTGAAACTCAATGTGAATCAACTCCGTTTAGGAAGTTGTATTGAACCCTGTCGGCCTTATAAAAAGCATTCTGCTTTTGGGAAACAGGCACCCTTTCACTCTGCTGTGTTTCCTAGAGGGCCAGTACAGTGAGCTAGCTCAGAACAAGAGAACTGTGCTTCCGACACAAACGGGGCATATCTACTTCAACTCAGTATTGGAAACTAAGTAAAACAGGAGCTTCTCTTCTGTCCAATACACTTTATATGCTGGGAACATACGCGAGTGCTATTTGCACTGTTTATGGCCAGAATTGCACAATAGTGGTGTTCTTACCCTGAATTAACACTTAATGCTAGAACTTGAAACTGAATGTGAATCAACTCCTTTTAGGAAGTTGTATTGAACCCCAGTCGGCCTTACAAGAAAAACTCTCTGCTTGTGAGAAACTGGCACTCTTGCACTCTACTGTGTTTCCTATAGGGCCAGTACAGTGAGCTAGCTCAGAAAAAGAGAACTGTGCTTCCTACACTAACGGGGCATATCTAGTTCAACTCAGTATTGGAAACTAAGTAAAACAGGAGCTTCTCTTCTGGCCAATACACTTTATTTGCTGGGAACAGACGCGAGTGCTATTTGCACTGTTTATGGCCAGAATAGCACAATAGTGGTGTTCTTACCCTGAATTAACACTTAATGCTAGAACTTGAAACTGAATGTGAATCAACTCCGTTTAGGAAGTTGTATTGAACCCCAGTCGGCCTTACAAGAAAAACACTCTGTTTTGAGAAACAGGCACTCTTGCACTCAACTGTGTTTCCTATAGGGCCAGTACAGTGATCTAGCTCAGAACAAGAGAACTGTGCTTCCTAAACAAACGGGGCATATCTAGTTCAACTCAGTATTGGAAACTAAGTAAAACAGGAGCTTCTCTTCAGTCCAATACACTGTATTTGCTGGGAACAGACGCGAGTGCTATTTGCACTGTTTATGGCCAGAATAGCACAATAGTTGTGTTCTTACCCTGAATTAACACTTAATGCTAGAACTTGAAACTGAATGTGAATCAACTCCTTTTAGGAAGTTGTATTGAACACCAGTCGGCCTTACAAGAAAAACATTCTGCTTTTAACAAACAGGCACTATAGCACTCTGCTGTGTTTCCTAGAGGGCCAGTACAGTGAGATAGCTCAGAACAAGAGAACTGTGCTTCCTACACAAACGGGGCATATCTAGTTAAACTCAGTATTGGAAACTAAGTAAAACAGGAGCTTTTCTTCAGTCTAATACACTGTATTTGCTGGGAAGTGACAAGAGTGCTATTTGCACAGTTTATGGCCAGAATAGCACAATAGTGTTGTTCTTACCCTGAATTAACACTTAATGCTAAAACTTGAAACTGAATGAGTCAACTCCGTTTAGGAAGTTTTATTGAACCCCAGTCGGCCTTACAAGAAAAACACTCTGCTTTTGAGAAACAAGCACCCTTGCACTCTACTGTGTTTCCTATAGGGCCAATACAGTGAGCTAGCTCAGAAAAAGAGAACAGTGCTTCCTACACAAACGGGGCATATCTAGTTCAACTCAGTATTGGAAACTAAGTAAAACAGGAGCTTCTCTTCAGTCCAATACACTGTATTTGCTGTGAAGAGACGCGAGTGCTATTTGCCCAGTTTATGGCCAGAATAGCACAATAGTGGGGTTCTTACCCTGAATTAACACTTAATGCTAGAACTTGAAACTGAATGTGAATCAACTCCGTTTAGGATGTTTTATTGAACCCCATTCGGCCTTATAAGAAAAACACTCTGCTTTGAGAAACAGGCACTCTTGCCCTCTACTGTGTTTCCTTAGGGCCAGTACAGTGAGCAGCTCAGAACAAGAGAACTGTGCTTCCTACACAAACGGGGCATATCTAGTTCAACTCAGTATTGGAAACTAAGTAAAACAGGAGCTTCTCTTCAGTCCAATACACTTTACTTGCTGGGAACAGACGCGAGTGCTATTTGCACTGTTTATGGCCAGAATAGCACAATAGTGGTGTTCTTACCCTGAATTAACACTTAATGTTAGAACTTGAAACTCAATGTGAATCAACTCCGTTTAGGAAGTTGTATTGAACCCTGTCGGCCTTATAAAAAACATTCTGCTTTTGGGAAACAGGCACCCTTTCACTCTGCTGTGTTTCCTAGAGGGCCAGTACAGTGAGCTAGCTCAGAACAAGAGAACTGTGCTGCCTACACAAACGGGGCATATCTACTTCAACTCAGTATTGGAAACTAAGTAAAACAGGAGCTTCTCTTCTGTCCAATACACTTTATATGCTGGGAACATACGCGAGTGCTATTTGCACTGTTTATGGCCAGAATTGCACAATAGTGGTGTTCTTACCCTGAATTAACACTTAATGCTGGAACTTGAAACTGAATGTGAATCAACTCCTTTTAGGAAGTTGTATTGAACACCAGTCGGCCTTACAAGAAAAACACTCTGCTTTTAAGAAACAGGCACTCTTGCACTCTGCTGTGTTTCCTATAGGGCCAGTACAGTGAGCTAGCTCAGAACAAGAGAACTGTGCTTCCTACAAAAACGGGGCATATCTAGTTCAACTCAGTATTGGAAACTAAGTAAAACAGGAGCTTCCCTTCAGTCTAATACACTGTATTTGGTGGGAAGAGACGCGAGTGCTATTTGCACAGTTTATGGCCAGAATAGCACAATAGTGGTGTTCTTACCCTGAATTAACACTTAATGCTAGAAATTGAAACTGAATGTGAATCAACTCCGTTTACGATGTTGTATGAACCCCAGTTGGCCTTATACGAAAAACACTCTTTTTTGAGAAACAGGCACTCTTGCACTCTACTGTGTTTCCTGTAGGGCCAGTACAGTGAGATAGCTCAGAACAAGAGAACTGTGCTTCCTACACAAAAGGGGCATATCTAGTTCAACTCAGTATTGGAAACTAAGTAAAAGAGGAGCTTCTCTTCAGTGTAATACACTGTATTTGCTGGGAAGAGACGCGAGTGTTATTTGCACAGTTTATGGCCAGAATAGCACAATAGTGGTGTTCTTACCCTGAATTAACACTTAATGCTAGAACTTGAAACTCAATGTGAATCAACTCCGTTTAGGAAGTTGTATTGAACCCTAGTTGGCCTTATAAAAAACATTCTGCTTTTGTGAAAGAGGCACCCTTTCACTCTGCTGTGTTTCCTCGAGGGTCAGTACAGTGAGCTAGCTCAGAACAAGAAAACTGTGAATCCTACACAAACGGGGCATATCTAGTTCAACTCAGTATTGGAAACTAAGTAAAACAGGAGCTTCTCTTCAGTCCAATACACTTTATTTGCTGGGAAGAGACGCGAGTGCTATTTGCACTGTTTATGGCCAGAATAGCATAATAGTGGTGTTCTTACCCTGAATTAACACTTAATGCTAGAACTTGAAACTGAATGTGAATCAACTCCTTTTAGGAAGTTGTATTGAACCCCAGTCGGCCTTACAAGAAAAACACTCTGCTTTTGAGAAACAGGCACTCTTGCACTCTACTGTGTTTCCCATAGGGCCAGTACAGTGAGCTAGCTCAGAAGAAGAGAATTGTGCTTGCTACACAAACAGGCCATATCTAGTTCAAATCAGTATTGGAAACTAAGTAAAACAGGAGCTTCTCTTCAGTCCAATACACTGTATTTCCTGGGCACAGACGCGAGTGCTATTTGCACTGTTTATGGCCAGAATAGCACAATAGTGGGGTTCTTACCCTGAATTAACACTTAATGCTAGAACTTGAAACTGAATGTGAATCAACTCCGTTTAGGAAGTTGTATTGAACCCTAGTAGGCCTTATAAGAAAAACACTCTGCTTTTGAGAAACAGGCACTCTTGCACTCTACTGTGTTTCCTATAGGGACAGTACAGTGAGCTAGCTCAGAACAAGAAAACTGTGAATCCTACACAAATGGGGCATATCTAGTTCAACTCAGTATTGGAAACTAAGTAAAACAGGAGCTTCTCTTCTGTCCAATACACTTTATTTGCTGGGAACAGACGCGAGTGCTATTTCCACTGTTTCTGGCCAGAATAGCACAATAGTGGTGTTTTTACCCTGAATTAACACTTAATGCTAGAACTTGAAACTGAATGTGAATCAAGTCCGTTTAGGAAGTTGTATTGAACCCCAGTCGGCCTTACAAGAAAAACACTCTGCTTTTGAGAAACAGGCACCCTTTCACTCTGCTGTGTTTCCTAGAGGGTCAGTACAGTGAGCTAGCTCAGAACAAGAGAACTGTGCTTCCTACACAAACGGGGCATATCTAGTTCAACTCAGTATTGGAAACTAAGTAAAACAGGAGCTTCTCTTCAGTCCAATACACTTTATTTGCTGGGAACAGACGCGAGTGCTATTTGCACTGTTTATGGCCAGAATAGCACAATAGTGCTGTTCTTACCCTGAATTAACACTTAATGCTAGAACTTGAAACTGAATGTGAATCAACTCCTTTTAGGAAGTTGTATTGAACACCAGTCGGCCTTACAAGAAAAACACTCTGCTTTTTAGAAACAAGCACTCCTGCACTCTGCTATGATTCCTATAGGGCCAATACAGTGAGCTAGCTCAGAACAAGAGAACTGTGCTTCCTACACAAACGGGGCATATCTAGTTAAACTCAGTATTGGAAACTAAGTAAAACAGGAGCTTCTCTTCAGTCTAATACACTGTATTTGCTGGAAGGAGACAAGAGTGCTATTTGCACAGTTTATGGCCAGAATAGCACAATAGTGTTGTTCTTACCCTGAATTAACACTTAATGCTAGAACTTGAAACTGAATGTGAATCAACTCCGTTTAGGAAGTTTTATTGAACCCCAGTCGGCCTTACAAGAAAAACACTCTGCTTTTGAGAAACAGGCACGCTTGCACTCTACTGTGTTTCCTTTAGGGCCAATACAGTGAGCTAGCTCAGAACAAGAGAAAGGTGCTTCCTACACAAACGGGGCATATCTAGTTCAACTCAGTATTGGAAACTAAGTAAAACAGGAGCTTCTCTTCAGTCCAATACACTGTATTTGCTGGGAACAGATGCGAGTGCTATTTGCACTGTTTATGGCCAGAATAGCACAATAGTGGTGTTCTTACCCTGAATTAACACTTAATGCTAGACCTTGAAACTGAATGTGAATCAACTCCGTTTAGGAAGTTGTATTGAACCCCAGTCGGCCTTACAAGAAAAACACTCTGCTTTTGAGAAACAGGCACTCTTGCACTCTACTGTGTTTCCCATAGGGCCAGTACAGTGAGCTAGCTCAGAAGAAGAGAACTGTGCTTTCTACACAAACAGGGCATATCTACTTCAACTCAGTATTGGAAACTAAGTAAAACAGGAGCTTCTCTTGAGTCCAATACACTGTATTTACTGGGAACAGACGCGAGTGCTATTTGCAATTTTTATGGCCAGAATAGCACAATAGTGGGGTTCTTACCCTGAATTAACACTTAATGATAGAACTTGAAACTGAATGTGAATCAACTCCATTTAGGAAGTTATTGAACCCCAGTCGGCCTTACAAGAAAAACTCTCTGCTTGTGAGAAACTGGCACTCTTGCACTCTACTGTGTTTCCTATAGGGCCAGTACAGTGAGCTAGCTCAGAAAAAGAGAACTGTGCTTCCTACACTAACGGGGCATATCTAGTTCAACTCAGTATTGGAAACTAAGTAAAACAGGAGCTTCTCTTCTGTCCAATACACTTTATTTGCTGGGAACAGACGCGAGTGCTATTTGCACTGTTTATGGCCAGAATAGCACAATAGTGGTGTTCTTACCCTGAATTAACACTTAATGCTAGAACTTGAAACTGAATGTGAATCAACTCCGTTTAGGAAGTTGTATTGAACCCCAGTCGGCCTTACAAGAAAAACACTCTGTTTTGAGAAACAGGCACTCTTGCACTCAACTGTGTTTCCTATAGGGCCAGTACAGTGAGCTAGCTCAGAACAAGAGAACTGTGCTTCCTAAACAAACGGGGCATATCTAGTTCAACTCAGTATTGGAAACTAAGTAAAACAGGAGCTTCTCTTCAGTCCAATACACTGTATTTGCTGGGAACAGACGCGAGTGCTATTTGCACTGTTTATGGCCAGAATAGCACAATAGTTGTGTTCTTACCCTGAATTAACACTTAATGCTAGAACTTGAAACTGAATGTGAATCAACTCCTTTTAGGAAGTTGTATTGAACACCAGTCGGCCTTACAAGAAAAACATTCTGCTTTTAACAAACAGGCACTATAGCACTCTGCTGTGTTTCCTAGAGGGCCAGTACAGTGAGATAGCTCAGAACAAGAGAACTGTGCTTCCTAAACAAACGGGGCATATCTAGTTCAACTCAGTATTGGAAACTAAGTAAAACAGGAGCTTCTCTTCAGTCCAATACACTGTATTTGCTGGGAACAGACGCGAGTGCTATTTGCACTGTTTATGGCCAGAATAGCACAATAGTTGTGTTCTTACCCTGAATTAACACTTAATGCTAGAACTTGAAACTGAATGTGAATCAACTCCTTTTAGGAAGTTGTATTGAACACCAGTCGGCCTTACAAGAAAAACATTCTGCTTTTAACAAACAGGCACTATAGCACTCTGCTGTGTTTCCTAGAGGGCCAGTACAGTGAGATAGCTCAGAACAAGAGAACTGTGCTTCCTACACAAACGGGGCATATCTAGTTAAACTCAGTATTGGAAACTAAGTAAAACAGGAGCTTCTCTTCAGTGTAATACACTGTATTTGCTGGGAAGTGACAAGAGTGCTATTTGCACAGTTTATGGCCAGAATAGCACAATAGTGTTGTTCTTACCCTGAATTAACACTTAATGCTAGAACTTGAAACTGAATGTGAATCAACTCCGTTTAGGAAGTTGTATTGAACCCTAGTAGGCCTTATAAGAAAAACACTCTGCTTTTGAGAAACAGGCACTCTTGCACTCTACTGTGTTTCCTATAGGGACAGTACAGTGAGCTAGCTCAGAACAAGAAAACTGTGAATCCTACACAAATGGGGCATATCTAGATAAACTCAGTATTGGAAACTAAGTAAAACAGGAGCTTCTCTTCTGTCCAATACACTTTATTTGCTGGGAACAGACGCGAGTGCTATTTCCACTGTTTATGGCCAGAATAGCACAATAGTTGTGTTTTTACCCTGAATTAACACTTAATGCTAGAACTTGAAACTGAATGTGAATCAACTCCGTTTAGGAAGTTGTATTGAACCCCAGTCGGCCTTACAAGAAAAACACTCTGCTTTTGAGACACAGGCAACCTTTCACTCTGCTGTGTTTCCTAGAGGGTCAGTACAGTGAGCTAGCTCAGAACAAGAGAACTGTGCTTCCTACACAAACGGGGCATATCTAGTTCAACTCAGTATTGGAAACTAAGTAAAACAGGAGCTTCTCTTCAGTCCAATACACTTTATTTGCTGGGAACAGACGCGAGTGCTATTTGCACTGTTTATGGCCAGAATAGCACAATAGTGGTGTTCTTACCCTGAATTAACACTTAATGCTAGAACTTGAAACTGAATGTGAATCAACTCCTTTTAGTAAGTTGTATTGAACACCAGTCGGCCTTACAAGAAAAACACTCTGCTTTTGAGAAACAAGCACTCCTGCACTCTGCTATGATTCCTATAGGGCCAATACAGTGAGCTAGCTCAGAACAAGAGAACTGTGCTTCCTACACAAACGGGGCATATCTAGTTAAACTCAGTATTGGAAACTAAGTAAAACAGGAGCTTCTCTTCAGTCTAATACACTGTATTTGCTGGAAGGAGACAAGAGTGCAATTTGCACAGTTTATGGCCAGAATAGCACAATAGTGTTGTTCTTACCCTGAATTAACACTTAATGCTAGAACTTGAAACTGAATGTGAATCAACTCCGTTTAGGAAGTTTTATTGAACCCCAGTCGGCCTTACAAGAAAAACACTCTGCTTTTGAGAAACAGGCACGATTGCACTCTACTGTGTTTCCTTTAGGGCCAATACAGTGAGCTAGCTCAGAACAAGAGAAAGGTACTTCCTACACAAACGGGGCATATCTAGTTCAACTCAGTATTGGAAACTAAGTAAAACAGGAGCTTCTCTTCAGTCCAATACACTGTATTTGCTGGGAACAGATGCGAGTGCTATTTGCACTGTTTATGGCCAGAATAGCACAATAGTGGTGTTCTTACCCTGAATTAACACTTAATGCTAGAACTTGAAACTGAATGTGAATCAACTCCGTTTAGGAAGTTGTATTGAACCCCAGTCGGCCTTACGAGAAAAACACTCTGCTTTTGAGAAACAGGCACTCTTGCACTCTACTGTGTTTCCTATAGGGCCAGTACAGTGAGCTAGCTCAGAAAAAGAGAACTGTGCTTCCTACACAAACGGGGCATATCTAGTTCAACTCAGTATTGGAAACTAAGTAAAACAGGAGCTTCTCTTCTGGCCAATACACTTTATTTGCTGGGAACAGACGCGAGTGCTATTTGCACTGTTTATGGCCAGAATAGCACAATAGTGGTGTTCTTACCCTGAATTAACACTTAATGCTAGAACTTGAAACTGAATGTGAATCAACTCCGTTTAGGAAGTTGTATTGAACCCCAGTCGGCCTTACAAGAAAAACACTCTGTTTTGAGAAACAGGCACTCTTGCACTCAACTGTGTTTCCTATAGGGCCAGTACAGTGAGCTAGCTCAGAACAAGAGAACTGTGCTTCCTAAACAAACGGGGCATATCTAGTTCAACTCAGTATTGGAAACTAAGTAAAACAGGAGCTTCTCTTCAGTCCAATACACTGTATTTGCTGGGAACAGACGCGAGTGCTATTTGCACTGTTTATGGCCAGAATAGCACAATAGTTGTGTTCTTACCCTGAATTAACACTTAATGCTAGAACTTGAAACTGAATGTGAATCAACTCCTTTTAGGAAGTTGTATTGAACACCAGTCGGCCTTACAAGAAAAACATTCTGCTTTTAACAAAAAGGCACTATAGCACTCTGCTGTGTTTCCTAGAGGGCCAGTACAGTGAGATAGCTCAGAACAAGAGAACTGTGCTTCCTACACAAACGGGGCATATCTAGTTAAACTCAGTATTGGAAACTAAGTAAAACAGGAGCTTCTCTTCAGTCTAATACACTGTATTTGCTGGGAAGTGACAAGAGTGCTATTTGCACAGTTTATGGCCAGAATAGCACAATAGTGTTGTTCTTACCCTGAATTAACACTTAATGCTAAAACTTGAAACTGAATGAGTCAACTCCGTTTAGGAAGTTTTATTGAACCCCAGTCGGCCTTACAAGAAAAACACTCTGCTTTTGAGAAACAAGCACCCTTGCACTCTACTGTGTTTCCTATAGGGCCAATACAGTGAGCTAGCTCAGAAAAAGAGAACAGTGCTTCCTACACAAACGGGGCATATCTAGTTCAACTCAGTATTGGAAACTAAGTAAAACAGGAGCTTCTCTTCAGTCCAATACACTGTATTTGCTGTGAAGAGACGCGAGTGCTATTTGCCCAGTTTATGGCCAGAATAGCACAATAGTGGGGTTCTTACCCTGAATTAACACTTAATGCTAGAACTTGAAACTGAATGTGAATCAACTCCGTTTAGGATGTTTTATTGAACCCCATTCGGCCTTATAAGAAAAACACTCTGCTTTGAGAAACAGGCACTCTTGCCCTCTACTGTGTTTCCTTAGGGCCAGTACAGTGAGCAGCTCAGAACAAGAGAACTGTGCTTCCTACACAAACGGGGCATATCTAGTTCAACTCAGTATTGGAAACTAAGTAAAACAGGAGCTTCTCTTCAGTCCAATACACTTTACTTGCTGGGAACAGACGCGAGTGCTATTTGCACTGTTTATGGCCAGAATAGCACAATAGTGGTGTTCTTACCCTGAATTAACACTTAATGTTAGAACTTGAAACTCAATGTGAATCAACTCCGTTTAGGAAGTTGTATTGAACCCTGTCGGCCTTATAAAAAACATTCGGCTTTTGGGAAACAGGCACCCTTTCACTCTGCTGTGTTTCCTATAGGGACAGTACAGTGAGCTAGCTCAGAACAAGAGAACTGTGCTTCCTACACAAACGGGGCATATCTACTTCAACTCAGTATTGGAAACTAAGTAAAACAGGAGCTTCTATTCTGTCCAATACACTTTATATGCTGGGAACATACGCGAGTGCTATTTGCACTGTTTATGGCCAGAATTGCACAATAGTGGTGTTCTTACCCTGAATTAACACTTAATGCTAGAACTTGAAACTGAATGTGAATCAACTCCTTTTAGGAAGTTGTATTGAACACCAGTCGGCCTTACAAGAAAAACACTCTGCTTTTGAGAAACAGGCACTCTTGCACTCTGCTGTGTTTCCTATAGGGCCAGTACAGTGAGCTAGCTCAGAACAAGAGAACTGTGCTTCCTACAAAAACGGGGCATATCTAGTTCAACTCAGTATTGGAAACTAAGTAAAACAGGAGCTTCTCTTCTGTCCAATACACTTTATTTGCTGGGAACAGACGCGAGTGCTATTTCCACTGTTTATGGCCAGAATAGCACAATAGTGGTGTTTTTACCCTGAATTAACACTTAATGCTAGAACTTGAAACTGAATGTGAATCAACTCCGTTTAGGAAGTTGTATTGAACCCCAGTCGGCCTTACAAGAAAAACACTCTGTTTTGAGAAACAGGCACTCTTGCACTCTACTGTGTTTCCTATAGGGCCAGTACAGTGAGCTAGCTCAGAACAAAAGAACTGTGCTTCCTACACAAATGGGGCATATCTAGTTCAACTCAGTATTGGAAACTAAGTAAAACAGGAGCTTCTCTTCAGTCCAATACACTGTATTTGCTGTGAAGAGACGCGAGTGCTATTTGCCCAGTTTATGGCCAGAATAGCACAATAGTGGGGTTCTTACCCTGAATTAACACTTAATGCTAGAACTTGAAACTGAATGTGAATCAACTCCGTTTAGGATGTTTTATTGAACCCCATTCGGCCTTATAAGAAAAACACTCTGCTTTGAGAAACAGGCACTCTTGCCCTCTACTGTGTTTCCTTAGGTCCAGTACAGTGAGCTAGCTCAGAACAAGAGAACTGTGCTTCCTACACAAAAGGGGCATATCTAGTTCAAATCAGTATTGGAAACTAAGTAAAACAGGAGCTTCTCTTCAGTCCAATACACTTTACTTGCTGGGAACAGACGCGAGTGCTATTTGCACTGTTTATGGCCAGAATAGCACAATAGTGGTGTTCTTACCCTGAATTAACACTTAATGCTAGAACTTGAAACTCAAAGTGAATCAACTCCGTTTAGGAAGTTGTATTGAACCCTAGTCGGCCTTATAAAAAACACTCTGCATTTGAGAAACAGGCACCCTTGCACTCTATTGTGTTTCCTAGAGGGCCAGTACAGTGAGCCAGGTCAGAAGAAGAAAACTGTGCTTCCTACACAAACGGGGCATATCTAGTTCAACTCAGTATTGGAAAATACGTAAAACAGGAGCTTCTGTTCTGTCCAATACACTGTATTTGCTGGGAACAGACGCGAGTGCTATTTGTACTGTTTATGGCGAGAATAGCACAAGAGTGGTGTTCTTACCCTGAATTAACACTTAATGCAAGAATTTGAAACTGAATGTGAATCAACTCCGTTTAGGAAGTTGTATTGAACCCTAGTAGGGCTTATAAGAAAAACACTCTGCCTTGAGAAACAGGCACTCTTGCACTCTACTGTGTTTCCTTAGGTCCAGTACAGTGAGCTAGCTCAGAACAAGAGAACTGTGCTTCCTACACAAACGGGGCATATCTAGTTCAACTTTATTGGAAACTAAGTAAAACAGGAGCTTCTCTTCAGTCCAATACACTTTACTTGCTGGGAACAGACACGAGTGCTATTTGCACTGTTTATGGCCAGAATAGCACAATACTGGTGTTCTTACCCTGAATTAACACTTAATGCTAGAAATTGAAACTGAATGTGAATCAACTCCGTTTAGGAAGTTTTATTGAACCCCAATCGGCCTTACAAGAAAAACACTCTGCTTTTGAGAAACAGGCACTCTTACACTCTACTGTGTTTTCTATAGGGCCAGTACAGTGAGCTAGCTCAGAACAAGAGAACTGTGCTTCCTACACAAACGGGGCATATCTAGTTCAACTCAGTATTGGAAACTAAGTAAAACAGGAGCTTCTCTTCTGTCCAATACACTTTATTTGCTGGGAACAGACGCGAGTGCTATTTCCACTGTTTATGGCCAGAATAGCACAATAGTGGTGTTCTTACCCTGAATTAACACTTAATGCTAGAACTTGAAACTGAATGTGAATCAACTCCGTTTAGGAAGTTGTATTGAACCCCAGTCGACCTTACAAGAAAAACACTCTGTTTTGAGAAACAGGCACTCTTGCACTCTACTGTGTTTCCTATAGGGCCAGTACACTGAGCTAGCTCAGAACAAGAGAACTGTGCTTCCTACACAAACGGGGCATATCTAGTTCAACTCAGTATTGGAAACTAAGTAAAACAGGAGCTTCTCTTCATTCCAATACACTGTATTTGCTGGGAACAGACGCGAGTGCTATTTGCACTGTTTATGGCCAGAATTGCACAATAGTGGTGTTCTTACCCTGAATTAACACTTAATGCTAGAACTTGAAACTGAATGTGAATCAACTCCTTTTAGGAAGTTGTATTGAACACCAGTCGGCCTTACAAGAAAAACACTCTGCTTTTGAGAAACAGGCACTCTTGCACTCTGCTGTGTTTCCTATAGGGCCAGTACAGTGAGCTAGCTCAGAACAAGAGAACTGTGCTTCCTACACAAACGGGGCATATCTAGTTAAACTCAGTATTGGAAACTAAGTAAAACAGGAGCTTCTCTTCAGTCTAATACACTGTATTTGCTGGGAAGAGACAAGAGTGCTATTTGCACAGTTTATGGCCAGAATAGCAAAATAGTGTTGTTCTTACCCTGAATTAACACTTAATGCTAGAACTTGAAACTGAATGTGAATCAACTCCGTTTAGGAAGTTTTATTGAACCCCAATCGGCCTTACAAGAAAAACACTCTGCTTTTGAGAAACAGGCACGTTTGCACTCTACTGTGTTTCCTATAGGGCCAATACAGTGAGCTAGCTCAGAACAAGAGAACAGTGCTTCCTACACAAACGGGGCATATCTAGTTCAACTCAGTATTGGAAACTAAGTAAAACAGGAGCTTCTCTTCAGTCCAATACACTATATTTGCTGGGAACACATGCGAGTGCTATTTGCACTGTTTATGGCCAGAATAGCACAATAGTGGTGTTCTTACCCTGAATTAACACTTAATGCTAGAACTTGAAACTGAATGTGAATCAACTCCGTTTAGGAAGTTGTATTGAACCCCAGTCGGCCTTACAAGAAAAACACTCTGCTTTTGAGAAACAGGCACTCTTGCACTCTACTGTGTTTCCCATAGGGCCAGTACAGTGAGCTAGCTCAGAAGAAGAGAACTGTGCTTGCTACACAAACAGGGCATATCTAGTTCAACTCAGTATTGGAAACGAAGTAAAACAGGAGCTTCTCTTCAGTCCAATACACTGTATTTACTGGAACAGACGCGAGTGCTATTTGCAATTTGTATGGCCAGAATAGCACAATAGTGGGGTTCTTACCCTGAATTAACACTTTATGCTAGAACTTGAAACTGAATGTGAATCAACTCCGTTTAGGAAGTTGTATTGAACCCTAGTAGGCCTTATAAGAAAAACACTCTGCTTTTGAGAAACAGGCACTCTTGCACTCTACTGTGTTTCCTATAGTGCCAGTACAGTGAGCTAGCTCAGAACAAGAAAACTGTGAATCCTACACAAACGGGGCATATCTTGTTCAACTCAGTATTGGAAACTAAGTAAAACAGGAGCTTCTCTTCAGTCCAATACACTGTATTTGCTAGGACCAGACGCGAGTGCTATTTGTACTGCTTATGGCCAGAATAGCACAATAGTGGTGTTCTTACCCTGAATTAACACTTAATGCTAGAACTTGAAACTGAATGTGAATTAACTCCGTTTAGGATGTTTTATTGAACCCCAGTCGGCCTTATAAGAAAAACACTCTGCTTTGAGAAACAGGCACTCTTGCCCTCTATTGTGTTTCCTTAGGTTCAGTACAATGAGCTAGCTCAGAACAAGAGAACTGTGCTTCCTACACAAACGGGGCATATCTAGTTCAACTCAGAATTGGAAACTAAGTAAAACAGGAGCTTCCCTTCAGTCTAATACACTGTATTTGGTGGGAAGAGACACGAGTGCTATTTGCACAGTTTATGTCCAGAATAGCACAATAGTGGTGTTCTTACCCTGAATTAACACTTAATGCTAGAAATTGAAACTGAATGTGAATCAACTCCGTTTAGGATGTTGTATTGAACCCCAGTCGGCCTTATAAGAAAAACAGTCTGCTTTTGAGAAACAGGCACTCTTGCACTCTACTATGTTTCCTATAATGCCAGTACAGTGAGATAGCTCAGAACAAGAGAACTGTGCTTCCTACACAAAAGGGGCATATCTAGTTCAACTCAGTATTGGAAACTAAGTAAAAGAGGAGCTTCTCTTCAGTCTAATATACTGTATTTGCTGGGAAGTGACGCGAGTGCTATTTGCACAGTTTATGGCCAGAATAGCACAATAGTGGTGTTCTTACCCTGAATTAAAACTTAATGCTAGAACTTGAAACTGAATGTGATTCAACTCCGTTTAGGAAGTTGTATTGAACCCTAGTCGGCCTTATAAAAACACTCTGCTTTTGGGAAACAGGCACCCTTGCACTCTGCTGTGTTTCATAGAGGGCCAGTATAGTGAGCTAGCTCAGAACAAGAGAACTGTGCTTCCTACACAAACGGGGCATATCTAGTTCAACTCAGTATTTGACACTAAGTAAAACAGGAGCTTCTCTTCTGTCCAATACACTGTATTTGCTGGGAACAGACGCGAGTGCTATTTGCACTGCTTATGGCCAGAATAGCACAATAGTTGTGTTTTTACTCTGAATTAACACTTAATGCTAGAACTTGAAACTGAATGTGAATCAACTCCGTTTAGGAAGTTGTATTGAACCCCAGTCGGCCTTACAAGAAAAACACTCTGTTTTGAGAAACAGGCACTCTTGCACTCTACTGTGTTTCCTATAGGGCCAGTACAGTGAGCTAGCTCAGAACAAATGAACTGTGCTTCCTACACAAATGGGGCATATCTAGTTCAACTCAGTATTGGAAACTAAGTAAAACAGGAGCTTCTCTTCAGTCCAATACACTGTATTTGCTGGGAAGAGACGCGAGTGCTATTTGCCCAGTTTATGGCCAGAATAGCACAATAGTGGTGTTCTTACCCTGAATTAACACTTAATGCTAGAACTTGAAACTGAATGTGAATCAACTCCGTTTAGAATGTTTTATTGAACCCCATTCGGCCTTACAAGAAAAACACTCTGCTTTTGAGAAACAGGCACTCTTGCACTCTACTGTGTTTCCTTAGTGCCAGTACAGTGAGCAGCTCAGAACAAGAGAACTGTGCTTCCTACACAAACGGGGCATATCTAGTTCAACTCAGTATTGGAAACTAAGTAAAAGAGGAGCTTCTCTTCAGTCTAATACACTGTATTTGCTGGGAAGAGACGCGAGTGCTATTTGCCCAGTTTATGGCCAGAATAGCACAATAGTGGTGTTCTTACCCTGAATTAACACTTAATGCTAGAACTTGAAACTGAATGTGAATCAACTCCGTTTAGGAAGTTGTATTGAACCCTAGTCGGCCTTATAAAAAAACACTCTGCATTTGAGAAACAGGCACCCTTGCACTCTACTGTGTTTCCTAGAGGGCCAGTACAGTGAGCCAGCTCAGAAGAAGAAAACTGTGCTTCCTACACAAACGGGGCATATCTAGTTCAACTCAGTATTGGAAAATACGTAAAACAGGAGCTTCTCTTCTGTCCAATACACTGTATTTGCTGGGAACAGACGCGAGTGCTATTTGTACTGTTTATGGCCAGAATAGCACAATAGTGGTGTTCTTACCCTGAATTAACACTTAATGCTAGAACTTGAAACTGAATGTGAATCAACTCCGTTTAGGAAGTTGTATTGAACCCTAGTAGGGCTTATAAGAAAAAAACTCTGCTTTTGAGAAACAGGCACTCTTGCACTCTACTGTGTTTCCTATAGGGCCAATACAGTGAGCTAGCTCAGAACAACAAAACTGTGCTTCCTACACAAACGGGGCATATCTTGTTCAACTCAGTATTGGAAATTAAGTAAAACAGGAGCTTCTCTTCAGTCCAATGCACTGTATTTGCTAGGAACCGACGCGAGTGCTATTTGCACTGCTTATGGCCAGAATAGCACAATAGTGGTGTTCTTACCCTGAATTAACACTTAATGCTAGAACTTGAAACTGAATGTGAATCAACTCCGTTTAGGATGTTTTATTGAACCCCATTCGGCCGTATAAGAAAAACACTCTGCTTTAAGAAACAGGCACTCTTGCCCTCTACTGTGTTTCCTTAGGTCCAGTATAGTGAGCTAGCTCAGAACAAGAGAACTGTGCTTCCTACACAAATGGGGCATATCTAGTTCAACTCAGTATTGGAAACTAAGTAAAACAGGAGCTTCTCTTCAGTCCAATACACTTTACTTGCTGGGAATAGACGCGAGTGCTATTTGCACTCTTTATGGCCAGAATAGCACAATAGTGGTGTTCTTACCCTGAATTAACACTTAATGCTAGAACTTGAAACTGAATGTGAATCAACTCCGTTTAGGAAGTTGTATTGAACCCCAGTCGGCCTTACAAGAAAAACACTCTGCTTTTGAGAAACAAGCACTCTTGCACTCTATTGTGTTTCCCATAGGGCCAGTACAGTGAGCTAGCTCAGAAGAAGAGAACTGTGCTTGCTACACAAACAGGGCATATCTAGTTCAACTCAGTATTGGAAACTAAGTAAAACAGGAGCTTCTCTTCAGTCCAATACACTGTATTTGCTGGGAACAGACGCGAGTGCTATTTGCAATTTTTATGGCCAGAATAGCACAATAGTGGGGTTCTTACCCTGAATTAACACTTAATGATAGAACTTGAAACTGAATGTGAATCAACTCCGTTTACGAAGTTATATTGAACCCCAGTCGGCCTTATAAAAAACACTCTACTTTTGGGAAACAGGCACCCTTGCACTCTGCTGTGTTTCCTAGAAGGCCAGTATAGTGAGCTAGCTCAGAACAAGAGAACTGTGCTTCCTACACAAACGGGGCATATCTAGTTCAACTCAGTATTGGACACTAAGTAAAACAGGAGCTTCTCTTCAGTCCAATACACTGTATTTGCTGGGAACAGACGCGAGTGCTATTTGCACTGATTGTGGCCAGAATAGCACAATAGTTGTGTTTTACTCTGAATTAACAATTAATGCTAGAACTTGAAACTGAATGTGAATCAACTCCGTTTAGGAAGTTCTATTGAACCCCAGTCGGCCTTACAAGAAAAACACTGTGCTTGTGAGAAACAGGCACTCTTGCACTCTACTCTGTTTCCTACAGGGCCAGTACAGTGAGCTAGCTCAGAACAAGAGAACTGTGCTTCCTACACAAACGGGGCATATCTATTTCAACTCAGTATTGGAAACTAAGTAAAACAGGAGCTTCTCTTCAGTCCAAAACACTGTATTTGCTGGGAACAGACGCGAGTGCTATTTGCACTGTTTATGGCCAGAATAGCACAATAGTGGTGTTCTTACCCTGAATTAACACTTAATGCTAGAACTTGAAACTGAATGTGAATCAACTCCTTTTAGGAAGTTGTATTGAACACCAGTCGGCCTTACAAGAAAAACACTGTGCTTTTGAGAAACAGGCACTCTTGCACTCTGCTGTGTTTCCTATAGGGCCAGTACAGTGAGCTAGCTCAGAACAAGAGAACTGTGCTTCCTACACAAACGGGGCATATCTAGATCAACTCAGTATTGGAAACTAAGTAAAACAGGAGCTTCTCTTCAGTCTAATACACTGTATTTGCTGGGAAGAAACAAGAGTGCTATTTGCACAGTTTATGGCCAGAATAGCACAATAGTGTTGTTCTTACCCTGAATTAACACTTAATGCTAGAACTTGAAACTGAATGTGAATCAACTCCGTTTAGGAAGTTTTATTGAACCCCAGTCGGCCTTTCAAGAAACACACTCTGCTTTTCAGAAACAGGCACGCTTGCACTCTACTGTGTTTCCTATAGGGCCAATACAGTGAGCTAGCTCAGAACAAAAGAACAGTGCTTCCTACCCAAACGAGGCATATCTAGTTGAACTCAGTATTGGAAACTAAGTAAAACAGGAGCTTCTCTTCAGTCAAATACACTATATTTGCTGGGAACAGATGCGAGTGCTATTTGCACTGTTTATGGCCAGAATAGCACAATAGTGGTGTTTTTACCCTGAATTAACACTTAATGCTAGAACTTGAAACTGAATGTGAATCAACTCCGTTTAGGAAGTTGTATTGAACCCCAGTCGGCCTTACAAGAAAAACACTCTGCTTTTGAGAAACAGGCACTCTTGCACTCGACTGTGTTTCCCATAGGGCCAGTACAGTGAGCTAGCTCAGAAGAAGAGAACTGTGCTTGCTACACAAACAGGGCATATCTAGTTCAACTCAGTATTGGAAACTAAGTAAAACAGGAGCTTCTCCTCAGTCCAATACACTGTATTTACTGGAACAGACGCGAGTGCTATTTGCAATTTTTATGGCCAGAATAGCACAATAGTGGATCTTACCCTGAATTAACACTTAATGATAGAACTTGAAACTGAATGTGAATCAACTCCGTTTAGGAAGTTGTATTGAACCCCAGTCGGCCTTACAAGAAAAATACTCTGCTTTTGAGAAACAGGCACCCTTGCACTCTACTGTGTTTCTTATAGGGCCAGTACAGTGAGCTAGCTCAGAACAAAAGAACTGTGCTTCCTACAAAAACGAGGCATATCTAGTTCAATTCAGAATTGGAAACTACGTAAAACAGGAGCTTCTCTTCTGTCCAATACACTGTATTTGCTGGGAACAGACGCGAGTGCTATTTGCACTGTTTATGGCCAGAATAGCACAATAGTGGTGTTCTTACCCTGAATTAACACTTAATGCTAGAAGTTGAAACTGAATGTGAATCAACTCCGTTTAGGAAGTTTTATTGAACCCTAGTAGGCCTTATAAGAAAAACACTCTGCTTTTTTTTTTTTTTTTTTTTTTTGTGATATATATTTTTTATTTTACAATACCATTCAGTTCTACATATCAGCCATGGGTTCCCCTATTCTCCCCCCTCCCACGCCCTCCCCTTACCCCCAGCCCACCCTCCATTCCCATCTCCTCCAGGACAAGTCCTCCCCCGAGGACTGTGATCGACTTGGTAGACTCAGTCCAGGGAGGTCCAGTCCCTTCCTCCCAGACTGAGCCAAGTGTCCCTGTATAAGTTCCTGGTTTCAAACAGCCAACTCATGGAATGAGCACAGGACTTGGTCCCACTGCCTAAATGTCTCCCAAACTGATCAAGCCCATCAACTGTCTCACCTATTCAGAGGGCCTGATCCAGCTGGGAGCCCCTCAGTCTTTGGTTCATAGTTCATGTGTTTCCATTCATTTGGCTATTTTTTTTTCAATAATTGAGTAAAACTGAAATTTATTATATGCCACAGTCGTCCTACGGACCTCCATGCTATATATATATAGCCTCTATGGTTCTATGGGTTGTGGTCTGATTGTTCATTTTATATCTAGAATCCACCAATGAGTGAGTACATACCATAACTGTCTTTCTGGGTTTGGGTTACCTCACTCAGGATGATATTTTCTAGTTCCATCCATTTGCCTGCAAATTTCATGCTTTCATTGTTTTTCTCTGCTGAGTAGTACTCCATTGTGTATATGTACCACATTTTTTTCATCCATTCTTCCGTTGATGGGCATCTAGGTTGTTTCCAGGTTCTGGCTATTACAAATAGTGCTGCTATGAACATAGCTGAGCATGTATCTTTATGGTATGTATCAGCATTCTTTGGGTATATGCCCAAGAGTGGGATGGCTGGGTCTTGAGGTAGTTTGATTCCTAATTTTCTGAGAAACCGCCATACTGATTTCCATAGTGGTTGTACAAGTTTACATTCCCACCAACAGTGGAGGAGTGTTCCCTTTGCTCCACATCCTCTCCAACATTGGTTGTCATTGGTGTTTTTGATCTTAGCCATTCTAACAGGTGTAAGGTGGTATCTGAGAGTCGTTTTGATTTGCATTTCTCTGATGATTAAGGATGTTGAGCATTTCTTTAAATGTCTTTCAGCCATTTGTAGTTCTTGTTTTGTGAATTCTCTGTTTAGCTCTTTAGCCCATTTTTTAATTGGACTGTTCAGTGCTTTGATGTCTAGTTTCTTGAGTTCTTTATATATTGTGGAGATCAATCCTCTGTCAGATGTGGGGTTGGTGAAGATCTTTTCCCAATCTGTTGGCTGTCTTTTTGTCTTATTGACTGTGTCTTTTGCCCTGCAAAAGCTTCTCAGTTTTGAGAGGTCCCATTTATTAATGGTTGTGCTCAGGGTCTGTGCTGTCGGTGTTTTATTTAGGAAATAAAACTGAATGTGAATCAACTCCGTTTAGGAAGTTGTATTGAACCCTAGTAGGCCTTATAAGAAAAACACTCTGCTTTAGAGAAACAGGCACTCTTGCATTCTACTCTGTTTCCTACAGGGCCAGTACAGTGAGCTAGCTCAGAACAAGAGAACTGTGCTTCCTACACAAACGGGGCATATCTAGTTCAACTCAGTATTGGAAACTAAGTAAAACAGGAGCTTCTCTTAAGTCCAATAACTGTATTTGCTGGGAACAGACACGAGTGCTATTTGCATTGCTTAAGGCCAGAATAGCACAATAGTGGTGTTCTTACCCTGAATTAACACTTAATGCTAGAACTTGAAACTGAATGTGAATCAACTCCGTTTAGAAAGTTGTATTGAACCCTAGTAGGCCTTATAAGAAAAACACTCTGCTTTTGAGAAACAGGCACGCTTGCACTCTACTGTGTTTCCTTAGTGCCAGTACAGTGAGCAGCTAAGAACAAGAGAACTGTGCTTCCTACACAAATGGGGCATATCTAGATCAACTCAGTATTGGAAACTAAGTAAAACAGGAGCTTCTCTTCAGTCTAATACACTGTATTTGCTGGGAAGAGACGCGAGTGCTATTTGCCCAGTTTATGGCGAGAATAGCACAATAGTGGTGTTCTTACCCTGAATTAACACTTAATGCTAGAACTTGAAACTGAATGTGAATCAACTCCGTTTAGGAAGTTGTTTTGAACCCCAGTCAGCCTTACTAGAAAAACACTCTGCTTATGAGAAACAGGCACACTTGCAATCTAGTGTGTTACCTTAAGGCCAGTACAGTGAGCTAGCTCAGAACAAGAGAACTGTGCTTCCTACACAAACGGGGCATATCTAGTTCAACTCAGTATTGGAAACTAAGTAAAACAGGAGCTTCTCTTCAGTCCAATACACTGTATTTGCTGGGAACAGACGCCAGTGCTATTTGCACTGCTTATGGGAGAACAGCACAATAGTGGTGTTCTTACCCAGAATTAACAATTAATGCTAGAACTTGAAACTGAATGTGAATCAGCTCTGTTTAGGAAGTTGTATTGAACCCCAGTCGGCCTTACAAGAAAAACACTCTGCTTGTGAGAAACAGGCACTCTTGCACTCTACACTGTTTCCTATAGGGCCAGTACAGTGAGCTAGCTCAGAACAAGAGAACTGTGCTTCCTACACAAACGGGGCATATCTAGTTCAACTCAGTATTGGAAACTAAGTAAAACAGGAGCTTCTCTTCAGTCCAATAACTGTATTTGCTAGGAACAGACACGAGTGCTATTTGCACTATTTCTGGCCAGAATAGGACACTAGTGGTGTTCTTACCCTGAATTAACACTTAATGCTAGAACTTGAAACTGAATGTGAATCAACTCCGTTTAGGAAGTTGTATTGAACCCTAGTAGGCCTTATAAGAAAAACACTCTGCTTTTGAGAAAGAGGCACTCTTGCACTCTACTGTGTTTCCTATAGGTACAGTACAGTGAGCTAGCTTAGAAGAAGAGAACTGTGCTTCCTACACAAACGGGGCATATCTAGTTCAACTCAGTATTGGAAACTAAGTAAAACAGGAGCTTCTCTTCAGTCCAATACACTGTATTTGCTGGGAAAAGACGCGTGAGCTATTTGCACTGTTTATGGCCAGAATAGCACAATAGTGGTGTTCTTAACATGAATTAACACTTAATGCTAGAACATGAAACTGAATGTGCATCAACTCCGTTTAGGAAGTTGAATTGAACTCCAGTCGCCCTTTCAAGAAAAACACTCTGCTTTTGAGAAACAGGCAATCTTGCACTCTACTGTGTTTCCTATAGGGACAGTACAGTGAGCTAGCTAAGAACAAGAGAACGGTGCTTCCTACACAAACGGGGCATATCTAGTTCAACTCAGTATTGAAAGTAAGCAAAAGAGGGGCTTCTCTTCAGTACAATACTGTATTTGCTGGGAACAGACACGAGTGCTATTTGCATTGCTTAAGGCCAGAATAGCACAATAGTGGTGTTCTTACCCTGAATTAACAATTAATGCTCGAACTTGAAACTGAATGTGAATCAACTCCGTTTAGGAAGTTGTGTTGAACCCTAGTAGGCCTTATAAGAAAAACACTCTGCTTTTGAGAAACAGGCACTCTTGCACTCTACTGTGTTTCCTATAGGGACAGTACAGTGAGCTAGCTAAGAACAAGAGAACGGTGCTTCCTACACAAACGGGGCATATCTAGTTCAACTCAGTATTGATAGTAAGCAAAACAGGGGCTTCTCTTCAGTACAATACTGTATTTGCTGGGAACAGACGCGAGTGCTATTTGCATTGCTTAAGGCCACAATAGCACAATAGTGGTGTTCTTACCCTGAATTAACAATTAATGCTAGAACTTGAAACTGAATGTGAATCAACTCCGTTTAGGAAGTTGAATTGAACTCCAGTCGGCCTTTCAAGAAAAACACTCTGCTTTTGAGAAGCAGGCACGCTTGCACTCTACTGTGTTTTCTATATGGCCAGTACAGTGAGCTAGCTCAGAACAAGAGAACTGTGCTTCCTACACAAACGGGGCATATCTAGTTCAACTCAGTATTGGAAACTCAGTAAAACAGGAGCTTCTCTTCAGTCCAATACACTGTATTTGCTGGGAACAGACGCCAGTGCTATTTGCACTGCTTATGGGAGAATAGCACAATAGTGGTGTTCTTACCCAGAATTAACAATTAATGCTAGAACTTGAAACTGAATGTGAATCAACTCAGTTTAGGAAGTTGTATTGAACCCCAGTCGGCCTTACAAGAAAAACACTCTGCTTTTGAGAAACAGGCACGCTTGCACTCTACTGTGTTTCCTATAGGGCCAGTATAGTGAGCTAGCCAGAAGAAGAGAACTGTGCTTCCTACACAAACGGGGCATATCTAGTTCAACTCAGTATTGGAAACTAAGTAAAACAGGAGCTTCTCTTCAGTTTAATACACTTTACTTGCTGGGAACAGACGCGAGTGCTATTTGCCCTGTTTATTGCCAGAATAGCACAATAGTGGTGTTCTTACCCTGAATTAACACTTAATGCTAGAACTTGAAAGTGAATGTGAATCAACTCAATTTAGGAAGTTGTATTGAACCCTAGTCGGCCTTATAAAAAATACTCTGCTTTTGAGAAACAGGCACCCTTGCACTCTCCTGTGTTTCCTAGAGTGCCAGTACAGTGAGCAAGCTCAGAACAAAAGAACTGTGCTTCCTACACAAACGGGGCATATCTAGTTCAACTCAGTATTGGAAAGTAAGCAAAACAGGGGCTTCTCTTCAGTAAAACACTGTATTTGCTGGGAACAGACGCGAGTGCTATTTGCACTGTTTATGGCCAGAAAGCACAATAGTGGTGTTCTTACCCTGAATTAACACTTAATGCTAGAACTTGAAACTGAATGTGAATCAACTCCGTTTAGGATGTTGTACTAAACCCTAGTTGGCCTTATAAGAAAAACACTCTGCTTTTGAGAAACAGGCACTCTTGCACTCTACTGTGTTTCCTATAGGGACAGTACAGTGAGCTAGCTCAGAACTAGAGAACTGTGCTTCCTACACAAACGGGGCATATCTAGTTCAACTCAGTATTGGAAACTAAGTAAAACAGGAGTATCTCTTCATTACATTACACTGTACTGCATGGGAGCAGAGGCGAATGCTATTTGTACTTTGTATGGCCAGAATACCACAAGAGTTCTGTTCTTAGCCTGAATGAACACTTGCTGCTAGAACCTTAAACTGAACGTGATTCAACTACGTTTAGGAAGTTTCATTGAACCCTAATGTGCCATGCGAGAAAAACACTCTGCTTTTGAGAAACGGGCATTCTTGCACTCTACTGTTTTTCCTATGGGGCCAGTACAGTGAGCTAGCTCAGAACAAAAGAACTGTGCTTCCTACACAAACGGGGCATATCTATTTCAACTCTATAAGGGAAACTAAGTAAAACAGGAGTTTCTCTTCAGTCCAAAACACTGTACTGGCTGGGAACAGACGCGAATGCTATTTGCACTGTGTATAGCCAGAAGAGCAAGAGAGTGCTGTTTCTTAGCCTGAATAAACACTTCCTGCTAGAGCTTGAAACTGAACGTGATTCAACTCCGTTTAGGAAGTTTCATTGAACCCTAGTGTGCCATGCCTGAAAAACACTCTGTTTTGAGAAACGGGCATTCTTGTACTCTATTGTGTTCCTATAGTGCCAGAACAGTGAGCTAGCTCAGAACAAAAGAACTGTGCTTCCAACACAAACGGGGAATATCCAGTTCAACTCAGTATTGGAAACTAAGTAAAACAGGAGTATCTCTTCAGTACATTACACTGTACTGGGTGGGATCAGAGGCGAATGCTCTTTGTATTTTGTATGGCCAGAATAGCACAAGAGTTCTCTTCTTAGCCTGAATGAACACTTGCTGCTTGAACCTTAAACTGACCGTGATTCAACTCCGTTTAGGAAGTTTCATTGAACCCTAGTGTGCCATGCAAGAAAAACACTCTGCTTTGGAGAAACGGGCTTTCTTGCACTCTACTGTGTTCCTATAGGGCCAGTACAGTGTGCTAGCTCAGAACAAAAGAACTGTGCTTCCTACACAAACGGGGCATATCTAGTTCAACTCAGTATTGGAAACTAAGTAAAACAGGAGCTTCTCTTCAGTCCAATACACTGTACTGGCTGGGAACAGACGAGAATGCTATTTGCACTTTGTATGTCCAGAATAGCACAAGAGTGCTGCTCTTAGCCTGAATGAACCCTTGCTGTTAGAACTTGATACTGAACGTGATTTACTCAGTTTAGGAAGCTTCATTGAACCGTAGTGTGCCATGCGACAAAAACACTGCTTTTGAGAAACGGGCATTGTTGCACTCTACTGTGTTTCCTATAGGGCCAGAACAGTGAGCTAGCTCAGAACAAAATAACTGTGCTTCCTAAACAAACGGGGCATATCTAGTTCAACTCAGTATTGGAAACTAAGTAAAACAGGAGCTTCACTTCTGTCCAATAAACTGTACTGGCTTGGAACAGACGCGAATGCTATTTGCACTGTGTATAGCCAGAAGAGCAAAAGAGTGCTGTTCTTAGGCTGAATGAACACTTGCTGCTAGAACTTGAAACTGAACGTGATTCAACTCCGTTTAGGAAGTTTCTTTGAACCCTAGTGTGCCATGCAAGAAAAACCCTCTGCTTTGGAGAAACGGACATTCATGCACTCTACTGTGTTTCTATAGGGCCAGTACAGTGAGCTAGCTAAGAACAATAGAACAGTGCTTCCTACACAAACGGGGCATATCTAGTTCAACTCAGTATTGGAAACTAAGTAAAACAGGAGCTTCTCTTCAGTCCAATACACTGTACTGGCTGGGAACTGACGCGAATGCTATTTGCAGTGTGTATGGCCAGAATAGCACAAGAGTGCAGTTCTTAGCCTTAATGAATACTTGCTGCTAGAACTTGAAACTGAACGTGATTAAACTCCGTTTAGGAAGTTTCATTGAACCCTAGTGTGCCATGCAAGAAAAACACTCTGCTTTGGAGAAACGGGCTTTCTTGCACTCTACTGTGTTCCTATAGGGCCAGTACAGTGTGCTAGCTCAGAACAAAAGAACTGTGCTTCCTACACAAACGGGGCATATCTAGTTCAACTCAGTATTGGAAACTAAGTAAAACAGGAGCTTCTCTTCAGTCCAATACACTGTACTAGCTGGGAACAGACGCGAATGCTATTTGCACTTTGAATGGCCAGAATAGCACAAGAGTGCTGCTCTTAGCCTGAATGAACCCTTGCTGTTAGAACTTGATACTGAACGTGATTTACTCCGGTAAGGAAGCTTCATTGAACCGTACTGTGCCATGCGACAAAACCACTGCTTTTGAGAAACGGGCATTCTTGCACTCTACTGTGTTTCCTACAGGGCCAGTACAGTGAGCTAGCTCAGAACAAAAGAACTTTGCTTCCTACACAAACGGGGCATATCTAGTTCAACTCAGTATTGGAAACTAAGTAAAACAGGAGCTTCTCTTCAGTCCAATACACTGTACTAGCTGGGAACAGACGCGAATGCTATTTGCACTGTGTATGGCCAGAATAGCACAAGAGTGCTGTTCTTAGCCTGAATGAACACTTGCTGCTAGAACTTGAAACTGAACGTGATTAAACTCCGTTTAGGAAGTTTCATTGAACCCTAGTGTGCCATGCAAGAAAAACACTCTTCTTTGGAGAAACGGGCTTTCTTGCACTCTACTGTGTTCCTATAGGGCCAGTACAGTGTGCTAGCTCAGAACAAAAGAACTGTGCTTCATACACAAACGGGGCATATCTAGTTCAACTCAGTATTGGAAACTAAGTAAAACAGAAGCTTCTCTTCAGTCCAATACACTGTACTGGCTGGGAACAGACACGAATGCTATTTGCACTGTGTATGGCCAGAATAGCACAAGAGTGCTGTTCATAGCCTCAATGAACACTTGCTGCTAGAACTTGAAACTGAACGTGATTCAACTCCGTTTTGGAAGTTTCATTGAACCCTAGTGTGCCATGCAAGAAAAACACTCTGCTTTGGATAAACGGGCATTCATGCATTCTACTGTGTTCATATAGGGCCAGTACTGTGATCTAGCTCAGAACAATAGAACTGTGCTTCCTACACAAAAGGGACATATCTAGTTCAACACAGTATTGGAAAATAAGTAAAACAGGAGCTTCTCTTCAGTCCAATACACTGTACTGACTGGGAACAGACGCGAATGCTATTTTACTGTGTATGGCCAGAAAAGCTCAGGAGTGCTGTTCTTAGCCTGAATGAACATTTGTTGCTAGAACCTGAAACTGAACGTGATTCATCTCCATATAGGAAATTTCATTGAACCCTAATGTACCTTGCGAGAAAAACACTCTGCTTTTGAGGAACGGGCATTCTTGCACTCTACTGTGTTTCCTACAGGGCCAGTACAGTGAGCTTGCTCAGAACAAAAGAACTGTGCTTCCTACACAAACGGGGCATATCTAGTTCAACTCAGTATTGGAAACTAAGTAAAACAGGAGCTTCTCTTCAGTCCAATACACTGTACTGGCTGGGAACAGACGCGAATGCTATTTGCACTGTGTATGGCCAAAAGAGCACAAGAGTTCTGTATTTAGCCTGAATGAACACTTGCTGCTAGAACTTGAAACTTAACGTGATTCAACTCCGTTTAGGATGTTTCATTGAACCCTAGTGTGCCACGCAAGAAAAACACTCTGCTTTGGAGAAACGGGCTTTCTTGCACTCTACTGTGTTCCTATAGGGCCAGTACAGTGTGCTAGCTCAGAACAAAAGAACTGTGCTTCCTACACAAACGGGGCATATCTAGTTAAACTCAGTATTGGAAACTAAGTAAAACAGGAGCTTCCCTTCAGTCAAATACACTGTACTAGGTGGGAACAGACGCGAATGCTATTTGCACTTTGAATGGCCAGAAAAGCTCAAGAGTGCTGCTCTTAGCCTGAATGAACCCTTGCTGTTAGAACTTGATACTGAACGTGATTTACTCCGGTAAGGAAGCTTCATTGAACCTTACTGTGCCATGCGACAAAAACACTGCTTTTGAGAAACGGGCATTCTTGCACTCTACTATGTTTCCTACAGGGCCAGTACAGTGAGCTAGCTCAGAACAAAAGAACTTTGCTTCCTACACAAACGGGGCATATCTAATTCAACTCAGTATTGGAAACTAAGTAAAACAGGAGCTTCTCTTCAGTCCAATACACTGTACTAGCTGGGAACAGACGGGAATGCTATTTGCACTGTGTATGGCCAGAATAGCAAAAGAGTGCTGTTCTTAGCCTGAATGAACACTTGCTGCTAGAACTTGAAACTGAACGTGATTCAACTCCGTTTAGGAAGTTTCATTGAACCCTAGTGTGCCATGCAAGAAAAACACTCTGCTTTGGAGAAACGGGCTTTCTTGCACTCTACTGTGTTCCTATAGGGCCAGTACAGTGTGCTAGCTCAGAACAAAAGAACTGTGCTTCCTACACAAACGGGGCATATCTAGTTCAACTCAGTATTGGAAACTAAGTAAAACAGGAGCTTCTCTTCAGTCCAATACACTGTACTAGCTGGGAACAGACGCGAATGCTATTTGCACTTTGAATGGCCAGAATAGCACAAGAGTGCTGCTCTTAGCCTGAATGAACCCTTGCTGTTAGAACTTGATACTGAACGTGATTTACTCCGGTAAGGAAGCTTCATTGAACCGTACTGTGCCATGCGACAAAAACACTGCTCTTGAGAAACGGGCATTCTTGCACTGTACTGTGTTTCCTACAGGGCAAGTACAGTGAGCTAGCTCAGAACAAAAGAACTTTGCTTCCTACACAATCGGGGCATATCTAGTTCAACTCAGTATTGGAAACTAAGTAAAACAGGAGCTTCTCTTCAGTCCAATACACTGTATTAGCTGGGAACAGACGCGAATGCTATTTGCACTGTGTATGGCCAGAATAGCACAAGAGTGCTGTTCTTAGCCTGAATGAACACTTGCTGCTAGAACTTGAAACTGAACGTGATTAAACTCCGTTTAGGAAGTTTCATTGAACCCTAGTGTGCCATGCAAGAAAAACACTCTGCTTTGGAGAAACGGGCTTTCTTGAACTCTACTGTGTTCCTATAGGGCCAGTACAGTGTGCTAGCTCAGAACAAAAGAACTGTGCTTCCTACACAAACGGGGCATATCTAGTTCAACTCAGTATTGGAAACTAAGTAAAACAGGAGCTTCTCTTCAGTCCAATACACTGTACTGGCTGGGAACAGACACGAATGCTATTTGCACTGTGTATGGCCAGAATAGCACAAGAGTGCTGTTCATAGCCTCAATGAACACTTGCTGCTAGAACTTGAAACTGAACGTGATTCAACTCCGTTTAGGAAGTTTCATTGAACCCTAGTATGCCATGCAAGAAAAACACTCTGCTTTGGATAAACGGGCATTCATGCATTCTACTGTGTTCATATAGGGCCAGTACTGTGATCTAGCTCAGAACAATAGAACTGTGCTTCCTACACAAACGGGACATATCTAGTTCAACTCAGTATTGGAAACTAAGTAAAACAGGAGCTTCTCTTCAGTCCAATACACTGTACTGACTGAGAACATACGCGAATGCTATTTTACTGTGTATGGCCAGAAAAGCTCAAGAGTGCTGTTCTTAGCCTGAATGAACATTTGTTGCTAGAACCTGAAACTGAACGTGATTCATCTCCATATAGGAAATTTCATTGAACCCTAATGTACCTTGCGAGAAAAACACTCTGCTTTTGAGGAACGGGCATTCTTGCACTCTACTGTGTTTCCTACAGGGCCAGTACAGTGAGCTTGCTCAGAACAAAAGAACTGTGCTTCCTACACAAACGGGGCATATCTAGTTCAACTCAGTATTGGAAACTAAGTAAAACAGGAGCTTCTCTTCAGTCCAATACACTGTACTGGCTGGGAACAGACGCGAATGCTATTTGCACTGTGTATGGCCAAAAGAGCACAAGAGTTCTGTACTTAGCCTGAATAAACACTTGCTGCTAGAACTTGAAACTGAAAGTGATTCAACTCCGTTTAGGAAGTTTCACTGCACCCTAGTGTGCCATCCAAGAAAAACACTCTGCTTTTGAGAAACGGGCATTCTTGCACTCTACTGTGTTCCTATAGGGCCAGTACAGTGAGCTAGCTCAGAACAAAAGAACTGTGCTTGCTACACAAACGGGGAATATCTAGTTCCACTCAGTATTGGAAACTAAGTAAAACAGGAGCTTCTCTTCAGTCCAATACACTGTAGTAGCTGGGAACAGACGCGAATGCTATTTGCACTGTGTATGGCCAGAATAGCAAAAGAGTGCTGTTCTTAGCCTGAATGAACACTTGCTGCTAGAACTTGAAACTGAACGTGATTCAACTCCGTTTAGGAAGTTTCATTGAACCCTAGTGTGCCATGCAAGAAAAACACTCTGCTTTGGAGAAACGGGCTTTCTTGCACTCTACTGTGTTCCTATAGGGCCAGTACAGTGTGCTAGCTCAGAACAAAAGAACTGTGCTTCCTACACAAACGGGGCATATCTAGTTCAACTCAGTATTGGAAACTAAGTAAAACAGGAGCTTCTCTTCAGTCAAATACAGTGTACTAGCTGGGAACAGACGCGAATGCTATTTGCACTTTGAATGGCCAGAATAGCACAAGAGTGCTGCTCTTAGCCTGAATGAACCCTTGCTGTTAATACTTGATACTGAACGTGATTTACTCCGGTAAGGAAGCCTCATTGAACCGTACTGTGCCATGCGACAAAAACACTGCTTTTGAGAAACGGGCATTCTTGCACTCTACAGTGTTTCCTACAGGGCCAGTACAGTGATCTAGCTCAGAACAAAAGAACTTTGCTTCCTACACAAACGGGGCATATCTAGTTCAACTCAGTATTGGAAACTAAGTAAAACAGGAGCTTCTCTTCAGTCCAATACACTGTACTAGCTGGGAACAGACACGAATGCTATTTGCACTGTGTATGGCCAGAATAGCACAAGAGTGCTGTTCTTAGCCTGAATGAACACTTGCTGCTAGAACTTGAAACTGAACGTGATTAAACTCCGTTTAGGAAGTTTCATTGAACCCTAGTGTGCCATGCAAGAAAAACACTCTGCTTTGGAGAAACGGGCTTTCTTGAACTCTACTGTGTTCCTATAGGGCCAGTACAGTGTGCTAGCTCAGAACAAAAGAACTGTGCTTCCTACACAAACAGGGCATATCTAGTTCAACTCAGTATTGGAAACTAAGTAAAACAGGAGCTTCTCTTCAGTCCAATACACTGTACTGGCTGGGAACAGACACGAATGCTATTTGCACTGTGTATGGCCAGAATAGCACAAGAGTGCTGTTCATAGCCTCAATGAACACTTGCTGCTAGAACTTGAAACTGAACGTGATTCAACTCCGTTTACGAAGTTTCATTGAACCCTAGTGTGCCATGCAAGAAAAACACTCTGCTTTGGATAAACGGGCATTCATGCATTCTACTGTGTTCATATAGGGCCAGTACTGCGATCTAGCTCAGAACAATAGAACTGTGCTTCCTACACAAACGGGACATATCTAGTTCAACTCAGTATTGGAAACTAAGTAAAACAGGAGCTTCTCTTCAGTCCAATACACTGTACTGACTGGGAACATACGCGAATGCTATTTTACTGTGTATGGCCAGAAAAGCTCAAGAGTGCTGTTCTTAGCCTGAATGAACATTTGTTGCTAGAACCTGAAAGTGAACGTGATTCATCTCCATATAGGAAATTTCATTGAACCCTAATGTACCTTGCGAGAAAAACACTCTGCTTTTGAGGAACGGGCATTCTTAAACTCTACTGTGTTTCCTACAGGGCCAGTACCGTGAGCTTGCTCAGAAAAAAGAACTGTGCTTCCTACACAAACGGGGCATATCTAGTTCAACTCAGTATTGGAAACTAAGTAAAACAGGAGCTTCTCTTCAGTCCAATACACTGTACTGGCTGGGAACAGACGCGAATGCTATTTGCACTGTGTATGGCCAAAAGAGCACAAGAGTGCTGTTCTTAGCATGAATGAACACTTGCTGCAAGAACTTGAACCTGAACTTGATTCAACTCCGTTTCGGAAGTGTCATTGAACCCTAGAGTGCCATGCAAGAAAAACACTCTGCTTTTGAGAAACGGGCATTCTTGCACTCTACTGTGTTTCATATAGGGTCAGTACAGTGAGCTAGCTCAGAACAAAAGAACTGTGCTTCCTACACAAATGGGGCATATCTAGTTCAACTCAGTATTGGAAACTAAGTAAAACAGGAGCTTCACTTCAGTTCAATAAACTGTACTGGCTTGGAACAGACGCGAATGCTCTTTGCACTGTGTATGGCCAGAAGAGCAAAAGAGTGCTTTTCTTAGGCTGAATGAACACTTGCTGCTAGAACTTGAAACTGAACGTGATTCAACTCCGTTTAGGAAGTTTCTTTGAACCCTAGTGTGCCATGTAAGAAAAAAACTCTGCTTTGGAGAAACGGGCATTCATGCACTCTACCGTGTTCCTATAGGGCCAGTACAGTGTGCTAGCTCAGAACAAAAGAACTGTGCTTCCTACACAAACGGGGCATATCTAGTTCAACTCAGTATTGGAAACTAAGTAAAACAGGAGCTTCTCTTCAGTCCAATACACTGTACTGGCTGGGAACAGACGCGAAAGCTATTTGCACTTTGAATGGCCAGAATAGCACAAGAGTGCTGTTCTTAGCCTGAATGAACACTTGCTGCTAGAACTTGAAACTGAACGTGATTCAACACTGCTTTGGAAGTTTCCTTGAACCCTAGTGTGCCATGCAAGAAAAACACTCTGCTTTTGAGAAACGGGCATTCTTGCACTCTACTGTTTTTCCTATGGGGCCAGAACAGTGAGCTAGCTCAGAACAAAAGAACTGTGCTTACTACACAAATGCGGCATATCTAGTTCAACTGAGTGTTGGAAACTAAGTAAAACAGGAGCTTCTCTTCAGTCCAATAAACTGTACTGTCTCCAACAGACGCGAATGCTATTTGTACTGTGTATGGCCAGAATAGCAAAAGAGTGCTGTTTTTAGGCTGAATGAACACTTGCTGCTAGAACTTGAACCTAAACGTGATTCAACTCCGTTTAGGAAGTTTCATTGAACCCTAGTGTGCCATGCAAGAAAAACACTCTGCTTTGGATAAACGGGCATTCATGCACTCTACTGTCTTCCTATAGGGCCAGTACAGTGACCTAGCTCAGAACAAAAGAACTCTGCTTCCTACACAAACGGGGAATATTTAGTTCAACTCAGTATTGTAAACTAAGTAAAACACGAACTTCTCTTCAGTCCAATACACTGTACTGGCTGGGAACAGACGAGAATGCTATTTGCACTTTGTATGTCCAGAATAGCACAAGAGTGCTGCTCTTAGCCTGAATGAACCCTTGCTGCTAGAACTTGATACTGAACGTGATTTACTCCCTTTAGGAAGCTTCATTGAACCGTAGTGTGCCATGCGAGAAAAACACTCTGCTTGAGAAACGGGCATTGTTGCACTCTACTGTGTTTCCTATAGGGCCAGTACAGTGAGCTAGCTCAGAACAAAAGAACTGTGCTTACTACACAAATGGGGCATATCTAGTTCAACTCAGAATTGGAAACTAAGTAAAACAGGAGCTTCACTTCAGTTCAATAAACTGTACTGGCTTGGAACAGACGCGAATGCTATTTGCACTGTGTATGGCCAGAAGAGCACAAGAGTTCTGTTCTTAGCCAGAATAAACACTTGCTGCTAGAACTTGAAACTGAAAGTGATTCAACTCCGTTTAGGAAGTTTCATTGAACCCTAGTGTGCCATCCAAGAAAAACACTCTGCTTTTGAGAAACGGGCATTCTTGCACTCTACTGTGTTCCTATAGGGCAACTACAGTGAGCTAGCTCAGAACAAAAGAACTGTGCTTCCTACACAAACGGGGCATATCTAGTTCAACTCAGTAGGAAAGTAAGTAAAACAGGAGCTTCTCTTCAGTCCAATACACTGTACAGGCTGGGAACAGACGCGAATACTATTTGCACTGTGTATGGTCAGAATAGCACAAGAGTGCTGTTCTTAGCCTGAATGAACACTTGCTGCTAGAACTTGAAACTGAACGTGATTCAACTCCGTTTAGGAAATTTCATTGAATCCTAGTGTGCCATGCAAGAAAAACACTCTGCTTTTGAGAAACAGGCATTCTTGCACTCTACTGTGTTTCCTATAGGGCCAGTAAAGTGAGCTAGCTCAGAACAAAAGAACTATGCTTTCTACACAAACGGGGCATATCTAGTTCCACTCAGTACTGGATACTAAGTAAAACAGGGGCATATCTAGTTCAAATCAGTATTGGACACTAAGTGAAATGGAGCTTCTCTTCAGTCCAATACACTGTACTGGCTGGGAACAGACGAAAATGGTATTTGCACTGTGTATGGACAGAAGGGGACAAGAGGGCTGTTCTTAGCCTGAATGAACACTTGCTGCTACATCTTGAAAATGAACATGATTCAACTCCATTTAGGAAGTTTCATTGAACCCTATTGTGTCATGCAAGAAAAACACTCTGCTTTTGAGAAACGGGCATTCTTGCACTCTACTGTGTTTCCTATAGGGCCAGTACAGTGAGCTATCTCAGAAAAAAAGAACTGTGGTTGCTACACAAACGGGGCATATCTTGTTCAACTCATTTCTGGAAACTAAGTAAAACAGGAGCTTCTCTTCAGTCCAATACACAGTACTGGCTGGGAACAGACACGAATGCTATTTGCACTGTGTATGGCCAGAATAGCACAAGAGTGCTGTTCTTAGCCTGAATGAACACTTGCTGCTAGAACTTTAAACTGAACGTGATTCAACTCCGTTCAGGAAGTTTCATTGAAACCTAGTGTGCCATGCAAAAGAAAAAAAAAACACACTGCTTTTGAGAAACGGGCATTCTTACACTCTAATGTATTTCCTCCAGGGCCAGTACAGTGAGCTATCTCAGAACAAAGAACTGTGCTTCCTACACAAACGGGGCATATCTAGTTCAACTCAGTATTGGAAACTAAGTAAAACAGGAGCTTCTCTTCCGTCCAATACCCTGTACAGGCTGGGAACAGACGCGAATGCTATTTGCACTGTTTATGGCCTGAATAGCACAATAGTGCTATTCAACTCCGTTTAGGAAGTTTCATTGAACCCTAGTGTGCCATGCATGAAAAACATTCTGCCTTTGAGAAACGGGCATTCTTGGACTCTACTTTGTTTCCTATCGCGGAGTACAGTAAGCTAGCTCAGAACCAAAGAACTGTGCTTCCTACACAAACACGGCATATCTAGTTCAACTCAGTATTGGAAACTAAGTAAAACAGGAGGTTCTCTTCAGTACAATACACTGTAGTGGCTGGGAACAGACACGAATGCTATTTGCAGTGTGTTGGGCCAGAATAGCACAAGAGTGCTGTTCCTAGCCTAATGAACAATTGCTACTATAACTTGAAACTGAACGTTATTCAACTCCATTTAGGAAGTTTCATTGAAGCCTATTGTGCCATGAAAGAAAAACACTCTGCTTTTGAGAAACGGGCATTCTTGCACTCTACTGTGCTTCCTTTAGGGCCAGTACAGTGAGCTAGCTCACACCAAAGAACTGTGCCTGCTAACAAACGAGGTATATCTAGTTTAACTCAGTATTAGAAACTAAGTAAAACAGGAGCTTCTCTTCAGTCCAATACACAGTACTGGCTGTGAACAGACGCGAATGCTATTTGCAATGTGTATGGCCAGAATAGCCCAAGATTGCTGTTCTTAGGCTGAATGAACACTTGCTGCTAGAACTTGAAACTGAGCGTGATTCATTCCGTTTAGGAAGTTTCATTGAACCCTAGTGTGCCATGCATGAAAAACACTCTGCTTTTTAGAAACGGGTATTTTTGCACTCTAATGTGTTTCCTCTAGGACCAGTACACTGAGTTATCTCAGAACAAAAGAACTATGCTCCTTACACAAACGGGGCATATCTAGTTCAACTCAGTATTGGAATCTAAGTAAAACAGGAGCTTCTCTTCAGTCCAATACACTGTACTGGCTTGGAACCAACGCGAATGCTATTTGCACTGTGTATGGCCAAAATTGCCCAAGTGCTGTTCTTTGCCTGAATGATCACGTGTTGCTAGAACTTGAAACTGAACGTGATTCAACTCCATTTAGGAAGTTTCATTGAAACCTAGTGTGCCATGCAAGAAAAACACTCTGCTTCAAGAAACGGGCATTCTTGCACTCTACTGTGTTTCCTCAAGGTCCAGTACAGTGAGCTACCTCAGAACAAAATAACGGTGCTTCCTACACAAACGAGGCATATCTACTTCAACTCAGTGTTGCAAAAAAGTCAAACAGGAGCTTCTCTTAAGTCCAATACACTGTACTGGCTGGGTCAGACGCGAATGCTATTTGCAGTGTGTATGGCCAGAAAAGCACAAGAGTGCTGTTCTTAGACTGAATGAACACTTGCTGCTAGAACTTGTAACTGAACATGATTCAACTCCGATTAGGAAGTTTCATTGAACCCTAGTGTGCCATGCAAGGCAACACTCTGCTTTTGAGAAACGGGCATTCTTGCACTCCACTGTTTTTCTAGAGGGTCAGTACAGTGAGCTTGCTCAAAACAAAAGAACTGTGCTTCCGAAACAAATGGGGCTTATCTAGTTCAACTCAGTAATGGAAACTAAGTAAAACAGGAGCTTCTCTTAAGTCCAATACACTATACTGGCTAGGAACAGAGAGGAATGCTAATTGCACTGTATATGGCCAGAATAGCACAAGAATACTGTTCTAAGCCTGAATGAACACTTGAAGTAGAACTTGAAACTGAACGTGATTCAACCCCGTTTAGGAAGTTTAATTGAACCCTCTTGTGCCATGCAAGAAAAACACACTGCTGTTGAGAAACGGGCATTATTGCAATCTACTGTGTTTCCTATAGACTCAGTACAGTGACTTATCTCAGAGCAAAAGAACTGTGCTTCCTACACAAACGAGTCATATCTAGTTCAACTCAGTATGGAAAACTAAGTAAAACAGGAGCCTCTCTTCAGTCCAATACACTGTACTGGCTGGGAACAGACACGAATGCTATTTGCACTGTGTATGGCCAGAATAGAACAAGAGTGCTGTTCTTAGCCTGAATGAACAATTGCTGGTGGAACTTGAAACTGAACGTGATTTAATTCCGTTTAGGAAGTTTCCTTGAACCCTATTGTGCCATGCAAGAAAAACACTCTGCTTTTGAGAAACGGGCATTCTTGCACTCTACTGTGTTTCCTATAGGGCCAGTACAGTGAGCTAGCTCAGAACAAATGAACTGTGCTTTTACACAACGAGTCATATCTAGTTCAACTCAGTATGGAAAACTAAGTAAAACAGGAGATTCTCTTCAGTCCAATACACTGTACTGGCTGGGAACAGACACGAATGCTATTTGCACTGTGTATGGCCAGAATAGAACAAGAGTGCTGTACTTAGCCTGATTGAACACTTGCTGTGAGAACGTGAAACTGAATGTGATTCAACTCTGTTTAGGACGTTTCATTGAACCCTATTTTGCCATGCAAGAAAAACACTCCGCTTTTGATAAATGGGCATTCTTGCACTATACTGTTTTTCCTATAGGGCCAGTACAGTGAGCTAACTCAGAACAAAAGAACTGTGCTTCCTACACAAATGGGGCATATCTAGTTCAACTCAATATTGGAAACTAAGTAAAACAGGATCTTCTCTTCAGTCCAATACACTGTACTGGCTAAGAACAGACATGAATGCTATTTGGACTGTGTATGGCCTGAATAGCACAAGATTGCTGTTCATAGCCTGAAAGAACACTTGGTGCTAGGACTTGAAACTGGATGGGATTCAACTCCATTTAGGAAGTTTCATTGAACGCTAGTGTGCCATGCAAGAAAAACACTCTGCTTTTGAGAAACGGGCATTATTGCACTCTACTGTGCTTAATATATGGCCAGTACAGTGAGCTAGCTCAGAACAAAATAACTGTACTTCCTACACAAACGAGGCATGTCTAGTTCAACTCAGTATTGGAAACTTAGTAAAACAGGAGCTTTTATTCAGTCCATTACACTGTACTGGCTGGGAACAGACGCGAATGCTATTTGCACTGTGTATGGCCAGAATAGCACAAGAGTTCTATTCTTAGCCTGAATGAACACTTGCTGCTAGAACTTGAAACTGATCATGATTCAACTCCGTTTAGGAACTTTCATTGAACCCTAGTGTGCCATGCAAGGAAAACACTAATTTTGAGAAACAGGTATTCTTGCACTCTACTGTTCTTCCTATAGAGCCAGTACAGTGAGCTAGCTCAGAACAAAAGAACTGTGCTTCCTACACAAACTGCGCATATCTAGTTCAACTCAGTATTGGAAACTAAGTAAAACAGGAGCTTCTCTTCTGTCCAATACACTGCACTGGCTGGGAACAGACATGAATGCTATTTGCACTGTGTATGGCCCAAATAGCACAAGAGTGCTGTTCTTATCCTGAATGAACACTTGCTGCTAGAACTTGAAACTGATCGTGATTCAACTCCATTCATGAAGTTTCATTGAACCCTAGTGTGCCATGAAAGAAAAACACTCTGCTTTTGAAAAACGGTCATTCATTCACTCTACTGTTTTTCCTATAGGGCCAGTACAGTGAGCTAACTCAGAAAAAACAGAACTGTGCTTGCTACACTAACGGGGCATATCTTGTTCAACTCAGTATTGGAATTTCAGTAAAACAGGAGGTTCTATTCAGTCCAATGAACTGTACTGGCTGGGAACAGACGTGAAAGCTATTTACACTGTGTATGACCCAAATAGCACAAGAGTGCTGGTCTTTGCATGAATGAACACTTGGTGGTAGAAATTGAAACTGAACGTGATTCAACTCCGTTTAGGAAGTTCATTGATCCCTAGTGTACCATGCAAGAAAAACACTCTGCTTTTTAGAAACGGTATTCTTGCACTCTAATGTGTATCCTTTGGGACCAGTACATGAGCTATCTCAGAACAAAAGAACTGTGCTTCTTACACAAACGGGGCATATCTAGCTCAAGTCAGTATTTGAAACTAAGTCAAACAGGATCTACTCTTCAGTCCAATAGTGTGTACTAGCTGGGAACACACGTGAATGCTATTTGTATTGTGTATGGCGCAATTAGCACAAGAGTGCTGTTCTTAGCCTGAATGAACACTGGCTGCTAGAACTTGAAACTGAACGTGATTCAACTCCATTCAGGAAGTTAATTGAACCCTAGTTTGCCATGCAAGAAAAACACTCTGCTCTTGAGAAACGGGCATTCTTGCACTCTACTGTGTTTCCGCTAATGCCAGTACAGTGAGCTACCTCCGAAGAAAATAACTGTGCTTCCTACACAAACGAGGCATATCTAGTTAAACTCAGGGTTGGAAACTTAGCAAAAAAGGAGCTTCTCTTCAGGCCATTACACTGTTCTAGCTGGGAACAGACGCGAATGCTATTTGTACTTTGTATGGTCAGAATAGCACAAGAGTGCTGTTCTTAGCCTGAATGAACACTTGGTGCTTGAACCTGAACCTGAATGTGACTCAACTCCATTTAGGAAGTTTAATTGAAACCTAGTGTGCCATGCAAGAAAAACACTCTGCTTTAGACACACGGTCATTCTTGCAATCTACTATGTTTCCTATAGGGCCAGTACAGTGAGCTAGCTCAGAACAAAAGAACTGTGCTTCCTACACAAATAGGGTATATCTAGTTCAACTCAGTACAGGAAACTAAGTAAAACGGGAGCTTCTCTTCCTTCCAATACACTGTACTGACTAGGAGCAGACGCAAATGCTATTTGCACTGTGTATGGCCAGAATAGCACAAGAGTGCTGTTCTTAGCATGAATGAACACTTGCTGCTAGAACTTGAAACTGAACATGATTCAAATTCGATTAGGAAGTTTCATTGAACAATAGTGTGCCATGCCAAAAAAACACTCTGCTTTTGAGAAACGGGCATTCTTGCACTCTACTGTATTTCCTATAGTGCCAGTACAGTGAACCAGCTCAGAAAAAAAGAACTGTGCTTCCGACACAAACGGGGCATATCTGGATCAACTAAGAATTGGAAACTAAGTAAAACAGGAGCTTCTCTTCAGTCCAATACACTGTACTGGCTGGGAACTAACGGGAATGCTATTTGTATGTGTATGGCCCAAATAGCACAAGAGTGCTGTTCTTAGCCTGAATAAACACTTGCTGCTAGAACTTGAAACCGAACGTGATTCAACTCCATTTAGGAAGTTTCATTGAACCCTAGTGTGCCATACAAGAGAAACACTCTGCTTTTGAGAAAAAGGCATTCTTGCACTCTACTGTGTTTCCTCAAGGGCCAGTACAGTGTGCTGGCTCAGAACAAAAGATCTGTGCCTCCGACACAAACAGGGCATACCTAGTTCAACTCTGTATTGGAAACTAGGTCAAACAGGAGCTTCTCTTCAGTCCAATACACTGTACTGTCTCAGAACAGACGCGAATGCTATTTGCACTGTGTATGGCCAGAATAGCACAAGAATGCTGTTCTTAGGCTGAATGAACTCTTGCTGCTATTACTTGAAACTGAAAGTGAATCAACTTCGTTTAGGAAGTTTCATTGAACCCTAGTGTGCCATGCCAGAAAAACACTCTGCTTTAAAGAAACGGGCATTCTTGCACTCTACTGTGTTTCCTCTAGGGCCAGTACAGTGAGCTAGCTCAGAACAAAAGAACTGTGCTTCTTACACAAACGGGTCATATCTAGTTCCACTCAGTATTGGAAACTAAGTCAAACAGGAGCTTCTCCTCAGTCCAAAACACTGTACTGGCTGGGAACAGACGTGAATGCTATTTGCACTGTATATGGCCAGAATAGCACAAGAGTGCTGTTCTTAGCCTGAATGAACAGTTGCTGCTAGAACTTGAAATTGAATGTGATTCAACTCCGTTTATGAAGTTTAATAGAACGCTATTGTGCCATGGAAGAAAAACAGTCTCCTTTTGAGTATCGGCCATTCTTGCACCCTACTGTGTTTCCTATAGGGCCAGTACAGTGAGCTAGCTCAGAACAAAAGAACTGTGCTTCCTACAAAACGGGGCATATCTAGTTCAACTCAGTATTGGAAACTAGTAAAACAGGAGCCTCTCTGCAGTCCAATACACTGTATTGGCTGGGAACAGACGGGAATGTATTTGCACTGTGTATGGCCAGAATAGCACAAGAATGCTGTTCTAAGCCTGAATGAACACTTGCTGCTAGAACTTGAAACGGAATGTGATTCAACTCTGTTTAGGAAGTTTCATTGAACCCTAGTGTGCCAATGCAGAAAAACACTCTACTTTTCAGAAACGGGCATTCTTGCTCTCTACTGTGTTTCCTATCGGGCCAGTACAATGTGCTGGCTCAGAACAAAAGAACTGTACTTCCTACACAAATAGGATGAATCTAGTTCAACTCAGTAATGGATACTAAGTAAAACGGGATCTTCTCTTCAGTCCAATACACTGTACTGGCTAGGAGCAGACTCCAATGCTATTTGCACTGTGTATGGGCAGAATAGCAAAAGAGTGCTGTTATTAGCCTGAATGAACACTTAATGCTAGAACTTGAAACTGAACGTGATTCAACTCCATTTAGGGAGTTTCATTGGACTCTATTGTTCGATGCAAGAAAAACACTCTGCTTTTGAGAATCGGGCATTCTTGCACTCTACTGTGTTACCCATAGCGCCAGTATAGTAAGCTAGCTCAGAAAAAAATTACTGTGCTTCCTACACGAACAGGGCATATCTAGTTCAACTCAGTATTGGAAACTAAGTAAAACAGGAGATTCTCTTCAGTCCAATACACTGTACTGGCTGGGAACAGACGCGAATGCTCTTTGCACTGTGCATGGCCAGAATAGCACAAGAGTGCTGTTCTTAGCCTGAATGAACAGTTGCTGCTAGAACTTGAAACTGAATGTGATTCAACTCCGTTTAGAAGTTTAATTGAACGCTATTGTGCTATGCAAGAAAAACACTCTGCTTTATGGAAACGGGCATTCTTGCAATCTACTGTGTTTCCTATAGGGCCAGTACAGTGAGGTAGCTCAGAACAAAAGAACTGTGCTTCCTACACAAACGGGGCATATCTAGTTCAACTCAGAATTGGAAACTACTAAAACATTAGCCTCTCTGCAGTCCAATACACTGTACTTGCTGGGAACAGACGCGAATGCTCTTTGCACTGTGCATGGCCTTAATAGCACAAGAGTGCTGTTCTTAGCCTGAATGAACACTTGCTGCTACAAATTGAACCTGAATGTGATTCAACTCCGATTAGGAAGTTTCATTGAACCCTAGAGTGCCATGCAAGAAAAACACTCTGCTTTTGAGAAATGGGCATTCTTGCACACTACTGTGTTTCCCATAGGGCCAGTAGGGTGAGCTAGCTCAGAACCAAAGAACTCTGCTTCCTAACAAACGAGGCATATCTAGCTCAACTGAGTTTCGGAAACTGAGTAAAACAGGAGCTTCTCTTCGTTCCAATACACTGTTCTGGGTGGAAACAGATGCGAAAGTTATTTGCATGTGTATGTCCAGAATAGCACAAGAGTGCTGTTCTTAGCCTGAATGAACACTTGCTGCTAGAATTTGAAACGGAATGTGATTCAACTCTGTTTAGGAAGTTCAATTGAACCCTTGTGTGCCAATGCAGAAAAACACTCTGCTTTTGAGAAACGGGCATTCTTGCTCTCTACTGTGTTTCCTATTGGGCCAGTACAATGTGCTACCTCAGAACAAAAGAACTGTACTTCCTATAAAAACGAGGCATATCTAGTTCAACTCAATATTGGAATCTAAGTAAAACTGGAGCGTCTCTAGTCCAATACACAGTACTGGCTGGGAACACAAAGCAATGCTATTTGCACTGTATATGGCCAGAAGAGCACATGAGTGCTGTTCTTAACCTGAATGAACACTTGCTGCTAGAACATGAAACCGAATGTGATTCAACTCCGTTTAAGAAGTTTCATTGAACCCTAGTGTGCCATATTAGAGAAACACTCTGCTTTTCAGAAACAGACATTCTTGCACTCTAATGTGTTTCCTCTATGGCCAGTACAGTGAGCTAGCTCAGAACAAAAGAACTGTGCTTCCTACACAAACGGGGCATATCTAGTTCAACTCAGCATTGGAAATAAGTTCAACAAGAGCTTCTCCTCAGTCCAAAACACTGTACTGGCTGGGAACAGACAAGAATACTATTTCCACTCTGTATGGCCAGAATAGCACAAGAGTGCTGTTCTTAGCCTGAATGAACACTTGCTAACTGAAGTTGAAAGTGAACGTGATTCAACTCCCTTTAGAAACTTTCATTGAAGCCTAGTTTGCCATGCACGAAAAACACTCTGCTTTTGAGAAACGGGCATTCTTGCACTCTACTGTGTTTCCCATAGGGCCATTACAGTGAGCTGGCTCAGAAAAAAAGAACTGTGCTTCCTACACAAACGGGGCATATCTAGTTCAACTCAGCATTGGAAACTAAGTCAAACAGGAGCTTCTCTTCAGTCCAAAACACTGTTCTGGCTGGGAACACACGCGAATGCTATTTGCAATGTGTATGGCCGGAATAGCACAAGACTGCTGTTCTTAGCCTGAATGAACACTTGCTGCTAGAACCTGAAAATGAATGTGATTCAACTCCGTTTAGGAAGTTTAATTGAACCCTAGTGTGCCATGCAAGAAAAACACTATGCTTTTGATAAACAGGCATTCGTGCAATCTAGGGTGTTTCCTATAGGGGCAGTACAGTGGGCTATCTCAGAACAAAAGAACTGTGTTCATACAAAAATGGGGCATATCTAGTTCAACTCAGTACTGGAAACTAAGTCAAACAGGAGCTTCTCTTCAGTCCAATACACTGTAGTGGCTGGGAACAGACACGAATGTTATTTTCACTGTGTAGGGCCAGAATAGCACAAGAGTGCTGTTCTTAGCCTGAATGAACGCTTGCTGCTAGAACTTGAAACTGAACGTGATTCAACTCCGTTTAGGAAGTTTCATTGAACCCTAGTGTGCCATGCAAGAAAAACACTCTGCTTTTCAGAAACGGGCATTCTTGCACTCTATTGTGTTTCCTATAGGGCCAGTACAGTGAGCTAGCTAAGAAAAAAATAACTGTGCTTCCTACACAAACGGGTCATATTTAGTTCAACTCAGTATTGGAAACTAAGTAAAACAAGAGCTTCTCTTCAGTCCAATACACTGTACTGGCTGGAAACAAACTCGAATGCTATTTGCACTGTGTATGGCCAGAATAGCACAATAGTGCTGTTCTTAACCCTAATGAACACTTGCTGCTAGAACTTGAAACTTAACATGATTCAACTCTGTTTAGGAAGTTTCATTGAACCTAGTGTGCCATGAAAGAAAAACACTCTGCTTTTGAGAAACGGGTATTCTTGCACTCTAATATGTTTCATCTAGGGCCAGTACAGTGAGCTATCTCAGAACAAAAGAACTGTGCTTCATAAAGAAATGGGGCATATCTAGTTCAACTCAGTATTGGAAACTAAGTAAAACAGGAGCTTCTCTACAGTCCAATACACTGTACTGGCTGGGAACAGAAGGGAATGCTATTTGCACTGTGTATGGCCAGAATAGCACAAGAGTACTGTTCTTAGCCTGAATGAATACTTGCTGCTAGAACTTGAAACTCAATGTGATTCAACTCCGTTTAGGAAGTTTCATTGAACCCTAGTGTGCCATGCAAGAAAAACACTCTGCTTTTTAAAATGGGCATTCTTGCATTCGACTGTGTTTCCCATAGGGCCAGGAGTGTGAGCTAGCTCAGAACCAAAGAACTGTGCTTCCTAAAAAACGAGTCATATCTAGTTCAACTGAGTTTTGGAAACTGAGTAAAACAGGAGCATCTCTTTGGTCCAATACACTGTACTGGGTGGGAACAGACGCAAAAGTTATTTGCATGTATATGGCCAGAATAGCACAAGAGCTGTTCTTAGTCTGAATGAACACTTGCTGCTAGAACTTGAAACGGAATGTGATTCAACTCCGTTTAGGAAGTTTAATTGAACCCTAGTGTGCCAATGCAGAAAAACACTCTGCTTTTGAGAAATGGGCATTCTTGCTCTCTACTTTGTTTCCTATCACGTCAGTTCAATGTGCTAGCTCAAAACAAAAGAACTGTACTTCCTAAACAAACGAGGCATATCTAGTTCAACTCAGTATTGGAAACTAAGTCAAACAGGAGCTTCTCTTCAGTTCAATACACTGTACTGGCTGGTAACAGACGCGAATGCTATTTGCAATGTGTATGGCCAGATTTGCACAAGAGTGCTGTTCTTATCCTGAACGAACACTTGCTGATAGAACTTGACACTGAATGTGATTCAACTCCCTTTAGGAAGTTTCATTGAACCCTAGAGTGCCATGCAAGAAAAACACTCTGTTTTTGAGAAACAGGCATTCTTGCACTGTAATTTTTTTCCTCTAGAGCCAGTACAATGAGCTAGCTCAGAACAAAAGAACTATGCTTCCTACACAAACGGGGCATATCTAGTTCAACTCAGTAATGGAAACTAAGTCAAACAGGAGCTTGTCCTCATTCCAAAACACTGTACTGGCTGGGAACAGACGGGAATGCTATTTGCACTGTATATGGCCAGAAATGCACAAGAGTGCTGGTCTTAGCCTGAATGAACACTTGCTGCTAGAACTTGAAACTGAACGTGATTCAACTCCGTTTAGGAAGTTTCATTGAACCCTAGTGTGCCATGCAAGAAAAACACTCTGCTTTTGAGAAAAGGGCATTCTTGCACTCTAATGTGTTTCCTCTAGGGGCAGTAAAGTGAGCTATCTCAAAACAAAAGAACTGTGCTTCTTACACAAACGGGGCATATTAGTTCACCTCAGTATTGGAAACAAAGTCAAACAGGAGATTCTCTTCAGTCCAATACACTGTACTGACTGGTAACAGACGCGAATGCTATTTGCACTGTGTATGGCCAGAACAGCACAAGAGTGCTGTTCTAAGCCTGAATGAACACTTGCTGCTAGAACTTGAAACTGAACGTGATTCAACTCCGTTTAGGCAGTTTCATTGAACCCTAGTGTGCCATGCAAGAAAAACACTATGCTTTGGAGAAACAGGCATTCTTGCACTTTACTGTGTTTTATAGGGCCAGTATGGGAGCTAGCTCAGAAAAAAAAAACTGTGCTTCCTACACAAACGGGGCATATCTAGTTCAACTCAGTATTGGAAACTAAGTAAAACAGGAGCTTCTCTTCACTCCAATACACTGTACTCCCTGGGAACAGAAGAGAATGCTATATTCACTGTGTATGGCCAGAATAGCACGAGTGGTGTTCTTAGCCTGAATGAAAACCTTCTGGTAGAACTTGAAACTGAACATGATTCAACTCCGTTTAGAAAGTTTCATTGAACCCTAGTGTTCCATGCTAGAAAAAAACACTGCTTTTGAAAAATGAGCATTCTTGAACTCTACTGTGTTTCTTATAGGGCCAGTACAGTGAGCTCTCTCAGAACAAAAGAACAGTGCTTCATACACAAACGGGGCATATCTAGTTCAACTCAGTATTGGAAACTAAGTAAAACAGGAGCTATTCTTCAGTCCAATACACTGTACTGGCTGGGAACAGACATGAATTCTATTTTCAATGTGTATGACCAGAGTAGCACAAGAGTCAATTCATAGCCTGAATGAACACTTGCTGCTAGAACTTGAAACTGAATGTGATTCAAATCCATTTCAGGAATTTAATTGAACTCTAATGTGCCATGCAAGAAAAACACTCTGCTTTTGAGAAATGGGCATTCTTGCACTCTACTGTGTTTCCTATAGTTCCAGTACAGTGAGCTAGCTCAGAACAAAGAACTGTGCTTCCTACACAAACGGGGCATATCTAGTTCAACGCAGTATTGGAAACTAAGTAAATATTATGTTCCCTTCAGTCCAGTACACTGCTCTGTCTGGGAACAGACGTGAATGCTATTTGCAATGTGGATGGCCAGAATAGCACAAGAGTTCTGTTCTTAGCCTGAAAGAACACTTGCTGCTAGAAATTAAAACTGAACATGATTCAACTCCGTTTAGGATGTTTCATTGAAACCTAGTGGCAATCCAAAAAAAACACTCTGCTTTTGAGAAACGGGCATTCTTGCACTCTATTGTGTTTCCTATAGGGCCAGTACAGTGAGCCAGCTCAGAAAAAAAGAACTTTGCTTCTTACACAAACGGGGCATATCTACTTCAACTCAGTATTGGAAACTAAGTAAAACAGGAGCGCCTCTTCAGTCCAATACACAGTACTGGCTGGGATCAGACATGAATTCTATTTGCAATGTTTATGACCAGAGTAGCACAAGAGTCAGTTCTTAGCCTGAAGGAACACTTGCTGCTCGAAATTGAAACAGAATGTAATACAAATCCGTTACGGAAATTTAATTGAACCCTAGTGTGCCATGCAAGAAAAACACTCTGCTTTTGAGAAACGGGCATTCTTGCACTCTACTGTGTTTCCTATAGGGCCAGTACAGTGAGCTAGCTCGGGACAAAAGAACTGTGCTTCATACACAAACGGGGCATATCTAGTTCAACTCAGTATTGGAAACTAAGTCAAACAGGAGCTTCTCTTCAGTCCAATACACTCTAGTGGCTGGGAACAGACGCGAATGCTATTTGCACTGTGTATGGCCAGAATAGCACAAGAGTGCTGTTCTTAGTCTGAATGAACACTGACTGCTAGAACTTGAAACTGAATGTGATTCAACTCCGTTTAGGAAGTTTAATTGAACCCTAGTGTGCCATGCAAGAAAAACACTCTGCTTTTGAGAAACGGGCATTCTTGCACTCTACTGTGTTTCCTATAGGGCCAGTACAGTGAGGTAGCTCAGAACAAGGAACTGTGCTTCCTACACAAACGGGGCATATCTAGTTCAACTCAGTTTTGGAAACTAAGTAAAACAGGAGATTATCTTCAGTCTAATACACTGTACTAGCTTGGAACAGACGCGAATGGTATTTGTACTGTGTAAGGCCAGAGGATCACAAGAGTGGTGTTCTAGGATGAATGAACACTTGCTTATAGAAGTTGAAACTGAACATGATTCAACTCCGATTAGGAAGGTTAATTGAACCCTAGTGTGCCATGCAAGAAAACACTCGGCTTTTGAGAAACGGGCATTCTTTCACTCTGCTGTGTTTCCTATAGGGTCCTGACAGTGAGCTAGCTTAGAAATAAAGAACTGTGTTTCCTACACAAAAGGGTCATATCTAGTTCAACTCAGTATTGGAAACTAAGTAAAATAGTATCTTCTTTTCTGTCCAATACACTGTACTCCCTGGGAACAGAAGGGAATGCTGTTTGCACTATGTATGGCCAGAATAGCACAAATGTGGTCTTATTAGCCTGAATGAACACTTTCTGATAGAACTAAAACTCAAAATGATTCAACTCCGTTTAAATAAGTTTCATTGAACCCTAGTGTGCCATGCCCAAAAAAAAACACTGCTTTTGAAAAATGAGCATTCTTGAACTCTACTGTGTTTCTTAAAGGGCCAGTACAGTAAACTTGCTCAGAACAAAACAACTGTGCTTCCAACACAAACGGGGCATATCTAGTTCAATTCAATATTGGAAACTAAGACAAACAGGAGCTTCTCTTCAGTCCAATACACTGTACTGGCTTGGAACAGACGCGAATGCTATTTGCACTGTGTATGGCCAGAATAGCACAAGAATAGCACAAGAGTGCTATTCTTAGCCTGAATGTACACTTGTTGCTAGAACGTGAAACTGAACATGATTCAACTCCATTAAGGGGTTTCACTGAAAACAAGTGTGACATGCAAGAAAAACACTCTGCTTTTGAGAAACAGGCATTCTTGCACTCTACCGTGTTTCCAATAGGGCCAGTACTGTGAGTTAGCTCAGAATAACAGAATTGTGCTTCCTATACAAACGAGGCATATATAATTCAACTCAGTATTGGAAACTAAGTAAAACAGGAGCTTCACTTCAGTTCAATAAACTGTACTGGCTTGGAACAGACGCGAATGCTATTTGCACTGTGTATGGCCAGAAGAGCACAAGAGTTCTGTTCTTAGCCAGAATAAACACTTGCTGCTAGAACTTGAAACTGAAAGTGATTCAACTCCGTTTAGGAAGTTTCATTGAACCCTAGTGTGCCATCCAAGAAAAACACTCTGCTTTTGAGAAACGGGCATTCTTGCACTCTACTGTGTTCCTATAGGGCAACTACAGTGAGCTAGCTCAGAACAAAAGAACTGTGCTTCCTACACAAACGGGGCATATCTAGTTCAACTCAGTAGGAAAGTAAGTAAAACAGGAGCTTCTCTTCAGTCCAATACACTGTACAGGCTGGGAACAGACGCGAATACTATTTGCACTGTGTATGGCCAGAATAGCACAAGAGTGCTGTTCTTAGCCTGAATGAACACTTGCTGCTAGAACTTGAAACTGAACGTGATTCAACTCCGTTTAGGAAATTTCATTGAATCCTAGTGTGCCATGCAAGAAAAACACTCTGCTTTTGAGAAACGGGCATTCTTGCACTCTACTGTGTTTCCTATAGGGCCAGTAAAGTGAGCTAGCTCAGAACAAAAGAACTATGCTTTCTACACAAACGGGGCATATCTAGTTCCACTCAGTACTGGATACTAAGTAAAACAGGGGCATATCTAGTTCAAATCAGTATTGGACACTAAGTGAAATGGAGCTTCTCTTCAGTCCAATACACTGTACTGGCTGGGAACAGACGAAAATGGTATTTGCACTGTGTATGGACAGAAGGGGACAAGAGGGCTGTTCTTAGCCTGAATGAACACTTGCTGCTACATCTTGAAAATGAACATGATTCAACTCCATTTAGGAAGTTTCATTGAACCCTATTGTGTCATGCAAGAAAAACACTCTGCTTTTGAGAAACGGGCATTCTTGCACTCTACTGTGTTTCCTATAGGGCCAGTACAGTGAGCTATCTCAGAAAAAAAGAACTGTGGTTGCTACACAAACGGGGCATATCTTGTTCAACTCATTTCTGGAAACTAAGTAAAACAGGAGCTTCTCTTCAGTCCAATACACAGTACTGGCTGGGAACAGACACGAATGCTATTTGCACTGTGTATGGCCAGAATAGCACAAGAGTGCTGTTCTTAGCCTGAATGAACACTTGCTGCTAGAACTTTAAACTGAACGTGATTCAACTCCGTTCAGGAAGTTTCATTGAAACCTAGTGTGCCATGCAAAAGAAAAAAAAAACACACTGCTTTTGAGAAACGGGCATTCTTACACTCTAATGTATTTCCTCCAGGGCCAGTACAGTGAGCTATCTCAGAACAAAGAACTGTGCTTCCTACACAAACGGGGCATATCTAGTTCAACTCAGTATTGGAAACTAAGTAAAACAGGAGCTTCTCTTCCGTCCAATACCCTGTACAGGCTGGGAACAGACGCGAATGCTATTTGCACTGTTTATGGCCTGAATAGCACAATAGTGCTATTCAACTCCGTTTAGGAAGTTTCATTGAACCCTAGTGTGCCATGCATGAAAAACATTCTGCCTTTGAGAAACGGGCATTCTTGGACTCTACTTTGTTTCCTATCGCGGAGTACAGTAAGCTAGCTCAGAACCAAAGAACTGTGCTTCCTACACAAACACGGCATATCTAGTTCAACTCAGTATTGGAAACTAAGTAAAACAGGAGGTTCTCTTCAGTACAATACACTGTAGTGGCTGGGAACAGACACGAATGCTATTTGCAGTGTGTTGGGCCAGAATAGCACAAGAGTGCTGTTCCTAGCCTAATGAACAATTGCTACTATAACTTGAAACTGAACGTTATTCAACTCCATTTAGGAAGTTTCATTGAAGCCTATTGTGCCATGAAAGAAAAACACTCTGCTTTTGAGAAACGGGCATTCTTGCACTCTACTGTGCTTCCTTTAGGGCCAGTACAGTGAGCTAGCTCACACCAAAGAACTGTGCCTGCTAACAAACGAGGTATATCTAGTTTAACTCAGTATTAGAAACTAAGTAAAACAGGAGCTTCTCTTCAGTCCAATACACAGTACTGGCTGTGAACAGACGCGAATGCTATTTGCAATGTGTATGGCCAGAATAGCCCAAGATTGCTGTTCTTAGGCTGAATGAACACTTGCTGCTAGAACTTGAAACTGAGCGTGATTCATTCCGTTTAGGAAGTTTCATTGAACCCTAGTGTGCCATGCATGAAAAACACTCTGCTTTTTAGAAACGGGTATTTTTGCACTCTAATGTGTTTCCTCTAGGACCAGTACACTGAGTTATCTCAGAACAAAAGAACTATGCTCCTTACACAAACGGGGCATATCTAGTTCAACTCAGTATTGGAATCTAAGTAAAACAGGAGCTTCTCTTCAGTCCAATACACTGTACTGGCTTGGAACCAACGCGAATGCTATTTGCACTGTGTATGGCCAAAATTGCCCAAGTGCTGTTCTTTGCCTGAATGATCACGTGTTGCTAGAACTTGAAACTGAACGTGATTCAACTCCATTTAGGAAGTTTCATTGAAACCTAGTGTGCCATGCAAGAAAAACACTCTGCTTCAAGAAACGGGCATTCTTGCACTCTACTGTGTTTCCTCAAGGTCCAGTACAGTGAGCTACCTCAGAACAAAATAACGGTGCTTCCTACACAAACGAGGCATATCTACTTCAACTCAGTGTTGCAAAAAAGTCAAACAGGAGCTTCTCTTAAGTCCAATACACTGTACTGGCTGGGTCAGACGCGAATGCTATTTGCAGTGTGTATGGCCAGAAAAGCACAAGAGTGCTGTTCTTAGACTGAATGAACACTTGCTGCTAGAACTTGTAACTGAACATGATTCAACTCCGATTAGGAAGTTTCATTGAACCCTAGTGTGCCATGCAAGGCAACACTCTGCTTTTGAGAAACGGGCATTCTTGCACTCCACTGTTTTTCTAGAGGGTCAGTACAGTGAGCTTGCTCAAAACAAAAGAACTGTGCTTCCGAAACAAATGGGGCTTATCTAGTTCAACTCAGTAATGGAAACTAAGTAAAACAGGAGCTTCTCTTAAGTCCAATACACTATACTGGCTAGGAACAGAGAGGAATGCTAATTGCACTGTATATGGCCAGAATAGCACAAGAATACTGTTCTAAGCCTGAATGAACACTTGAAGTAGAACTTGAAACTGAACGTGATTCAACCCCGTTTAGGAAGTTTAATTGAACCCTCTTGTGCCATGCAAGAAAAACACACTGCTGTTGAGAAACGGGCATTATTGCAATCTACTGTGTTTCCTATAGACTCAGTACAGTGACTTATCTCAGAGCAAAAGAACTGTGCTTCCTACACAAACGAGTCATATCTAGTTCAACTCAGTATGGAAAACTAAGTAAAACAGGAACCTCTCTTCAGTCCAATACACTGTACTGGCTGGGAACAGACACGAATGCTATTTGCACTGTGTATGGCCAGAATAGAACAAGAGTGCTGTTCTTAGCCTGAATGAACAATTGCTGCTGGAACTTGAAACTGAACGTGATTTAATTCCGTTTAGGAAGTTTCCTTGAACCCTATTGTGCCATGCAAGAAAAACACTCTGCTTTTGAGAAACGGGCATTCTTGCACTCTACTGTGTTTCCTATAGGGCCAGTACAGTGAGCTAGCTCAGAACAAATGAACTGTGCTTTTACACAACGAGTCATATCTAGTTCAACTCAGTATGGAAAACTAAGTAAAACAGGAGATTCTCTTCAGTCCAATACACTGTACTGGCTGGGAACAGACACGAATGCTATTTGCACTGTGTATGGCCAGAATAGAACAAGAGTGCTGTACTTAGCCTGATTGAACACTTGCTGTGAGAACGTGAAACTGAATGTGATTCAACTCTGTTTAGGACGTTTCATTGAACCCTATTTTGCCATGCAAGAAAAACACTCCGCTTTTGATAAATGGGCATTCTTGCACTATACTGTTTTTCCTATAGGGCCAGTACAGTGAGCTAACTCAGAACAAAAGAACTGTGCTTCCTACACAAATGGGGCATATCTAGTTCAACTCAATATTGGAAACTAAGTAAAACAGGATCTTCTCTTCAGTCCAATACACTGTACTGGCTAAGAACAGACATGAATGCTATTTGGACTGTGTATGGCCTGAATAGCACAAGATTGCTGTTCATAGCCTGAAAGAACACTTGGTGCTAGGACTTGAAACTGGATGGGATTCAACTCCATTTAGGAAGTTTCATTGAACGCTAGTGTGCCATGCAAGAAAAACACTCTGCTTTTGAGAAACGGGCATTATTGCACTCTACTGTGCTTAATATATGGCCAGTACAGTGAGCTAGCTCAGAACAAAATAACTGTACTTCCTACACAAACGAGGCATGTCTAGTTCAACTCAGTATTGGAAACTTAGTAAAACAGGAGCTTTTATTCAGTCCATTACACTGTACTGGCTGGGAACAGACGCGAATGCTATTTGCACTGTGTATGGCCAGAATAGCACAAGAGTTCTATTCTTAGCCTGAATGAACACTTGCTGCTAGAACTTGAAACTGATCATGATTCAACTCCGTTTAGGAACTTTCATTGAACCCTAGTGTGCCATGCAAGGAAAACACTAATTTTGAGAAACAGGTATTCTTGCACTCTACTGTTCTTCCTATAGAGCCAGTACAGTGAGCTAGCTCAGAACAAAAGAACTGTGCTTCCTACACAAACTGCGCATATCTAGTTCAACTCAGTATTGGAAACTAAGTAAAACAGGAGCTTCTCTTCTGTCCAATACACTGCACTGGCTGGGAACAGACATGAATGCTATTTGCACTGTGTATGGCCCAAATAGCACAAGAGTGCTGTTCTTATCCTGAATGAACACTTGCTGCTAGAACTTGAAACTGATCGTGATTCAACTCCATTCATGAAGTTTCATTGAACCCTAGTGTGCCATGAAAGAAAAACACTCTGCTTTTGAAAAACGGTCATTCATTCACTCTACTGTTTTTCCTATAGGGCCAGTACAGTGAGCTAACTCAGAAAAAACAGAACTGTGCTTGCTACACTAACGGGGCATATCTTGTTCAACTCAGTATTGGAATTTCAGTAAAACAGGAGGTTCTATTCAGTCCAATGAACTGTACTGGCTGGGAACAGACGTGAAAGCTATTTACACTGTGTATGACCCAAATAGCACAAGAGTGCTGGTCTTTGCATGAATGAACACTTGGTGGTAGAAATTGAAACTGAACGTGATTCAACTCCGTTTAGGAAGTTCATTGATCCCTAGTGTACCATGCAAGAAAAACACTCTGCTTTTTAGAAACGGTATTCTTGCACTCTAATGTGTATCCTTTGGGACCAGTACATGAGCTATCTCAGAACAAAAGAACTGTGCTTCTTACACAAACGGGGCATATCTAGCTCAAGTCAGTATTTGAAACTAAGTCAAACAGGATCTACTCTTCAGTCCAATAGTGTGTACTAGCTGGGAACACACGTGAATGCTATTTGTATTGTGTATGGCGCAATTAGCACAAGAGTGCTGTTCTTAGCCTGAATGAACACTGGCTGCTAGAACTTGAAACTGAACGTGATTCAACTCCATTCAGGAAGTTAATTGAACCCTAGTTTGCCATGCAAGAAAAACACTCTGCTCTTGAGAAACGGGCATTCTTGCACTCTACTGTGTTTCCGCTAATGCCAGTACAGTGAGCTACCTCCGAAGAAAATAACTGTGCTTCCTACACAAACGAGGCATATCTAGTTAAACTCAGGGTTGGAAACTTAGCAAAAAAGGAGCTTCTCTTCAGGCCATTACACTGTTCTAGCTGGGAACAGACGCGAATGCTATTTGTACTTTGTATGGTCAGAATAGCACAAGAGTGCTGTTCTTAGCCTGAATGAACACTTGGTGCTTGAACCTGAACCTGAATGTGACTCAACTCCATTTAGGAAGTTTAATTGAAACCTAGTGTGCCATGCAAGAAAAACACTCTGCTTTAGACACACGGTCATTCTTGCAATCTACTATGTTTCCTATAGGGCCAGTACAGTGAGCTAGCTCAGAACAAAAGAACTGTGCTTCCTACACAAATAGGGTATATCTAGTTCAACTCAGTACAGGAAACTAAGTAAAACGGGAGCTTCTCTTCCTTCCAATACACTGTACTGACTAGGAGCAGACGCAAATGCTATTTGCACTGTGTATGGCCAGAATAGCACAAGAGTGCTGTTCTTAGCATGAATGAACACTTGCTGCTAGAACTTGAAACTGAACATGATTCAAATTCGATTAGGAAGTTTCATTGAACAATAGTGTGCCATGCCAAAAAAACACTCTGCTTTTGAGAAACGGGCATTCTTGCACTCTACTGTATTTCCTATAGTGCCAGTACAGTGAACCAGCTCAGAAAAAAAGAACTGTGCTTCCGACACAAACGGGGCATATCTGGATCAACTAAGAATTGGAAACTAAGTAAAACAGGAGCTTCTCTTCAGTCCAATACACTGTACTGGCTGGGAACTAACGGGAATGCTATTTGTATGTGTATGGCCCAAATAGCACAAGAGTGCTGTTCTTAGCCTGAATAAACACTTGCTGCTAGAACTTGAAACCGAACGTGATTCAACTCCATTTAGGAAGTTTCATTGAACCCTAGTGTGCCATACAAGAGAAACACTCTGCTTTTGAGAAAAAGGCATTCTTGCACTCTACTGTGTTTCCTCAAGGGCCAGTACAGTGTGCTGGCTCAGAACAAAAGATCTGTGCCTCCGACACAAACAGGGCATACCTAGTTCAACTCTGTATTGGAAACTAGGTCAAACAGGAGCTTCTCTTCAGTCCAATACACTGTATTGTCTCAGAACAGACGCGAATGCTATTTGCACTGTGTATGGCCAGAATAGCACAAGAATGCTGTTCTTAGGCTGAATGAACTCTTGCTGCTATTACTTGAAACTGAAAGTGAATCAACTTCGTTTAGGAAGTTTCATTGAACCCTAGTGTGCCATGCCAGAAAAACACTCTGCTTTAAAGAAACGGGCATTCTTGCACTCTACTGTGTTTCCTCTAGGGCCAGTACAGTGAGCTAGCTCAGAACAAAAGAACTGTGCTTCTTACACAAACGGGTCATATCTAGTTCCACTCAGTATTGGAAACTAAGTCAAACAGGAGCTTCTCCTCAGTCCAAAACACTGTACTGGCTGGGAACAGACGTGAATGCTATTTGCACTGTATATGGCCAGAATAGCACAAGAGTGCTGTTCTTAGCCTGAATGAACAGTTGCTGCTAGAACTTGAAATTGAATGTGATTCAACTCCGTTTATGAAGTTTAATAGAACGCTATTGTGCCATGGAAGAAAAACAGTCTCCTTTTGAGTATCGGCCATTCTTGCACCCTACTGTGTTTCCTATAGGGCCAGTACAGTGAGCTAGCTCAGAACAAAAGAACTGTGCTTCCTACAAAACGGGGCATATCTAGTTCAACTCAGTATTGGAAACTAGTAAAACAGGAGCCTCTCTGCAGTCCAATACACTGTATTGGCTGGGAACAGACGGGAATGTATTTGCACTGTGTATGGCCAGAATAGCACAAGAATGCTGTTCTAAGCCTGAATGAACACTTGCTGCTAGAACTTGAAACGGAATGTGATTCAACTCTGTTTAGGAAGTTTCTTTGAACCCTAGTGTGCCAATGCAGAAAAACACTCTACTTTTCAGAAACGGGCATTCTTGCTCTCTACTGTGTTTCCTATCGGGCCAGTACAATGTGCTGGCTCAGAACAAAAGAACTGTACTTCCTACACAAATAGGATGAATCTAGTTCAACTCAGTAATGGATACTAAGTAAAACGGGATCTTCTCTTCAGTCCAATACACTGTACTGGCTAGGAGCAGACTCCAATGCTATTTGCACTGTGTATGGGCAGAATAGCAAAAGAGTGCTGTTATTAGCCTGAATGAACACTTAATGCTAGAACTTGAAACTGAACGTGATTCAACTCCATTTAGGGAGTTTCATTGGACTCTATTGTTCCATGCAAGAAAAACACTCTGCTTTTGAGAATCGGGCATTCTTGCACTCTACTGTGTTACCCATAGCGCCAGTATAGTAAGCTAGCTCAGAAAAAAATTACTGTGCTTCCTACACGAACAGGGCATATCTAGTTCAACTCAGTATTGGAAACTAAGTAAAACAGGAGATTCTCTTCAGTCCAATACACTGTACTGGCTGGGAACAGACGCGAATGCTCTTTGCACTGTGCATGGCCAGAATAGCACAAGAGTGCTGTTCTTAGCCTGAATGAACAGTTGCTGCTAGAACTTGAAACTGAATGTGATTCAACTCCGTTTAGAAGTTTAATTGAACGCTATTGTGCTATGCAAGAAAAACACTCTGCTTTATGGAAACGGGCATTCTTGCAATCTACTGTGTTTCCTATAGGGCCAGTACAGTGAGGTAGCTCAGAACAAAAGAACTGTGCTTCCTACACAAACGGGGCATATCTAGTTCAACTCAGAATTGGAAACTACTAAAACATTAGCCTCTCTGCAGTCCAATACACTGTACTTGCTGGGAACAGACGCGAATGCTCTTTGCACTGTGCATGGCCTTAATAGCACAAGAGTGCTGTTCTTAGCCTGAATGAACACTTGCTGCTACAAATTGAACCTGAATGTGATTCAACTCCGATTAGGAAGTTTCATTGAACCCTAGAGTGCCATGCAAGAAAAACACTCTGCTTTTGAGAAATGGGCATTCTTGCACACTACTGTGTTTCCCATAGGGCCAGTAGGGTGAGCTAGCTCAGAACCAAAGAACTCTGCTTCCTAACAAACGAGGCATATCTAGCTCAACTGAGTTTCGGAAACTGAGTAAAACAGGAGCTTCTCTTCGTTCCAATACACTGTTCTGGGTGGAAACAGATGCGAAAGTTATTTGCATGTGTATGTCCAGAATAGCACAAGAGTGCTGTTCTTAGCCTGAATGAACACTTGCTGCTAGAATTTGAAACGGAATGTGATTCAACTCTGTTTAGGAAGTTCAATTGAACCCTTGTGTGCCAATGCAGAAAAACACTCTGCTTTTGAGAAACGGGCATTCTTGCTCTCTACTGTGTTTCCTATTGGGCCAGTACAATGTGCTACCTCAGAACAAAAGAACTGTACTTCCTATAAAAACGAGGCATATCTAGTTCAACTCAATATTGGAATCTAAGTAAAACTGGAGCGTCTCTAGTCCAATACACAGTACTGGCTGGGAACACAAAGCAATGCTATTTGCACTGTATATGGCCAGAAGAGCACATGAGTGCTGTTCTTAACCTGAATGAACACTTGCTGCTAGAACATGAAACCGAATGTGATTCAACTCCGTTTAAGAAGTTTCATTGAACCCTAGTGTGCCATATTAGAGAAACACTCTGCTTTTCAGAAACAGACATTCTTGCACTCTAATGTGTTTCCTCTATGGCCAGTACAGTGAGCTAGCTCAGAACAAAAGAACTGTGCTTCCTACACAAACGGGGCATATCTAGTTCAACTCAGCATTGGAAATAAGTTCAACAAGAGCTTCTCCTCAGTCCAAAACACTGTACTGGCTGGGAACAGACAAGAATACTATTTCCACTCTGTATGGCCAGAATAGCACAAGAGTGCTGTTCTTAGCCTGAATGAACACTTGCTAACTGAAGTTGAAAGTGAACGTGATTCAACTCCCTTTAGAAACTTTCATTGAAGCCTAGTTTGCCATGCACGAAAAACACTCTGCTTTTGAGAAACGGGCATTCTTGCACTCTACTGTGTTTCCCATAGGGCCATTACAGTGAGCTGGCTCAGAAAAAAAGAACTGTGCTTCCTACACAAACGGGGCATATCTAGTTCAACTCAGCATTGGAAACTAAGTCAAACAGGAGCTTCTCTTCAGTCCAAAACACTGTTCTGGCTGGGAACACACGCGAATGCTATTTGCAATGTGTATGGCCGGAATAGCACAAGACTGCTGTTCTTAGCCTGAATGAACACTTGCTGCTAGAACCTGAAAATGAATGTGATTCAACTCCGTTTAGGAAGTTTAATTGAACCCTAGTGTGCCATGCAAGAAAAACACTATGCTTTTGATAAACAGGCATTCGTGCAATCTAGGGTGTTTCCTATAGGGGCAGTACAGTGGGCTATCTCAGAACAAAAGAACTGTGTTCATACAAAAATGGGGCATATCTAGTTCAACTCAGTACTGGAAACTAAGTCAAACAGGAGCTTCTCTTCAGTCCAATACACTGTAGTGGCTGGGAACAGACACGAATGTTATTTTCACTGTGTAGGGCCAGAATAGCACAAGAGTGCTGTTCTTAGCCTGAATGAACGCTTGCTGCTAGAACTTGAAACTGAACGTGATTCAACTCCGTTTAGGAAGTTTCATTGAACCCTAGTGTGCCATGCAAGAAAAACACTCTGCTTTTCAGAAACGGGCATTCTTGCACTCTATTGTGTTTCCTATAGGGCCAGTACAGTGAGCTAGCTAAGAAAAAAATAACTGTGCTTCCTACACAAACGGGTCATATTTAGTTCAACTCAGTATTGGAAACTAAGTAAAACAAGAGCTTCTCTTCAGTCCAATACACTGTACTGGCTGGAAACAAACTCGAATGCTATTTGCACTGTGTATGGCCAGAATAGCACAATAGTGCTGTTCTTAACCCTAATGAACACTTGCTGCTAGAACTTGAAACTTAACATGATTCAACTCTGTTTAGGAAGTTTCATTGAACCTAGTGTGCCATGAAAGAAAAACACTCTGCTTTTGAGAAACGGGTATTCTTGCACTCTAATATGTTTCATCTAGGGCCAGTACAGTGAGCTATCTCAGAACAAAAGAACTGTGCTTCATAAAGAAATGGGGCATATCTAGTTCAACTCAGTATTGGAAACTAAGTAAAACAGGAGCTTCTCTACAGTCCAATACACTGTACTGGCTGGGAACAGAAGGGAATGCTATTTGCACTGTGTATGGCCAGAATAGCACAAGAGTACTGTTCTTAGCCTGAATGAATACTTGCTGCTAGAACTTGAAACTCAATGTGATTCAACTCCGTTTAGGAAGTTTCATTGAACCCTAGTGTGCCATGCAAGAAAAACACTCTGCTTTTTAAAATGGGCATTCTTGCATTCGACTGTGTTTCCCATAGGGCCAGGAGTGTGAGCTAGCTCAGAACCAAAGAACTGTGCTTCCTAAAAAACGAGTCATATCTAGTTCAACTGAGTTTTGGAAACTGAGTAAAACAGGAGCATCTCTTTGGTCCAATACACTGTACTGGGTGGGAACAGACGCAAAAGTTATTTGCATGTATATGGCCAGAATAGCACAAGAGCTGTTCTTAGTCTGAATGAACACTTGCTGCTAGAACTTGAAACGGAATGTGATTCAACTCCGTTTAGGAAGTTTAATTGAACCCTAGTGTGCCAATGCAGAAAAACACTCTGCTTTTGAGAAATGGGCATTCTTGCTCTCTACTTTGTTTCCTATCACGTCAGTTCAATGTGCTAGCTCAAAACAAAAGAACTGTACTTCCTAAACAAACGAGGCATATCTAGTTCAACTCAGTATTGGAAACTAAGTCAAACAGGAGCTTCTCTTCAGTTCAATACACTGTACTGGCTGGTAACAGACGCGAATGCTATTTGCAATGTGTATGGCCAGATTTGCACAAGAGTGCTGTTCTTATCCTGAACGAACACTTGCTGATAGAACTTGACACTGAATGTGATTCAACTCCCTTTAGGAAGTTTCATTGAACCCTAGAGTGCCATGCAAGAAAAACACTCTGTTTTTGAGAAACAGGCATTCTTGCACTGTAATTTTTTTCCTCTAGAGCCAGTACAATGAGCTAGCTCAGAACAAAAGAACTATGCTTCCTACACAAACGGGGCATATCTAGTTCAACTCAGTAATGGAAACTAAGTCAAACAGGAGCTTGTCCTCATTCCAAAACACTGTACTGGCTGGGAACAGACGGGAATGCTATTTGCACTGTATATGGCCAGAAATGCACAAGAGTGCTGGTCTTAGCCTGAATGAACACTTGCTGCTAGAACTTGAAACTGAACGTGATTCAACTCCGTTTAGGAAGTTTCATTGAACCCTAGTGTGCCATGCAAGAAAAACACTCTGCTTTTGAGAAAAGGGCATTCTTGCACTCTAATGTGTTTCCTCTAGGGGCAGTAAAGTGAGCTATCTCAAAACAAAAGAACTGTGCTTCTTACACAAACGGGGCATATTAGTTCACCTCAGTATTGGAAACAAAGTCAAACAGGAGATTCTCTTCAGTCCAATACACTGTACTGACTGGTAACAGACGCGAATGCTATTTGCACTGTGTATGGCCAGAACAGCACAAGAGTGCTGTTCTAAGCCTGAATGAACACTTGCTGCTAGAACTTGAAACTGAACGTGATTCAACTCCGTTTAGGCAGTTTCATTGAACCCTAGTGTGCCATGCAAGAAAAACACTATGCTTTGGAGAAACAGGCATTCTTGCACTTTACTGTGTTTTATAGGGCCAGTATGGGAGCTAGCTCAGAAAAAAAAAAACTGTGCTTCCTACACAAACGGGGCATATCTAGTTCAACTCAGTATTGGAAACTAAGTAAAACAGGAGCTTCTCTTCACTCCAATACACTGTACTCCCTGGGAACAGAAGAGAATGCTATATGCACTGTGTATGGCCAGAATAGCACGAGTGGTGTTCTTAGCCTGAATGAAAACCTTCTGGTAGAACTTGAAACTGAACATGATTCAACTCCGTTTAGAAAGTTTCATTGAACCCTAGTGTTCCATGCTAGAAAAAAACACTGCTTTTGAAAAATGAGCATTCTTGAACTCTACTGTGTTTCTTATAGGGCCAGTACAGTGAGCTCGCTCAGAACAAAAGAACAGTGCTTCATACACAAACGGGGCATATCTAGTTCAACTCAGTATTGGAAACTAAGTAAAACAGGAGCTATTCTTCAGTCCAATACACTGTACTGGCTGGGAACAGACATGAATTCTATTTTCAATGTGTATGACCAGAGTAGCACAAGAGTCAATTCATAGCCTGAATGAACACTTGCTGCTAGAACTTGAAACTGAATGTGATTCAAATCCATTTCAGGAATTTAATTGAACTCTAATGTGCCATGCAAGAAAAACACTCTGCTTTTGAGAAATGGGCATTCTTGCACTCTACTGTGTTTCCTATAGTTCCAGTACAGTGAGCTAGCTCAGAACAAAGAACTGTGCTTCCTACACAAACGGGGCATATCTAGTTCAACGCAGTATTGGAAACTAAGTAAAACATTATGTTCCCTTCAGTCCAGTACACTGCTCTGTCTGGGAACAGACGTGAATGCTATTTGCAATGTGGATGGCCAGAATAGCACAAGAGTTCTGTTCTTAGCCTGAAAGAACACTTGCTGCTAGAAATTAAAACTGAACATGATTCAACTCCGTTTAGGATGTTTCATTGAAACCTAGTGGGCAATCCAAAAAAAACACTCTGCTTTTGAGAAACGGGCATTCTTGCACTCTATTGTGTTTCCTATAGGGCCAGTACAGTGAGCCAGCTCAGAAAAAAAGAACTTTGCTTCTTACACAAACGGGGCATATCTACTTCAACTCAGTATTGGAAACTAAGTAAAACAGGAGCGCCTCTTCAGTCCAATACACAGTACTGGCTGGGATCAGACATGAATTCTATTTGCAATGTTTATGACCAGAGTAGCACAAGAGTCAGTTCTTAGCCTGAAGGAACACTTGCTGCTCGAAATTGAAACAGAATGTAATACAAATCCGTTACGGAAATTTAATTGAACCCTAGTGTGCCATGCAAGAAAAACACTCTGCTTTTGAGAAACGGGCATTCTTGCACTCTACTGTGTTTCCTATAGGGCCAGTACAGTGAGCTAGCTCGGGACAAAAGAACTGTGCTTCATACACAAACGGGGCATATCTAGTTCAACTCAGTATTGGAAACTAAGTCAAACAGGAGCTTCTCTTCAGTCCAATACACTCTAGTGGCTGGGAACAGACGCGAATGCTATTTGCACTGTGTATGGCCAGAATAGCACAAGAGTGCTGTTCTTAGTCTGAATGAACACTGACTGCTAGAACTTGAAACTGAATGTGATTCAACTCCGTTTAGGAAGTTTAATTGAACCCTAGTGTGCCATGCAAGAAAAACACTCTGCTTTTGAGAAACGGGCATTCTTGCACTCTACTGTGTTTCCTATAGGGCCAGTACAGTGAGGTAGCTCAGAACAAGGAACTGTGCTTCCTACACAAACGGGGCATATCTAGTTCAACTCAGTTTTGGAAACTAAGTAAAACAGGAGATTATCTTCAGTCTAATACACTGTACTAGCTTGGAACAGACGCGAATGGTATTTGTACTGTGTAAGGCCAGAGGATCACAAGAGTGGTGTTCTAGGATGAATGAACACTTGCTTATAGAAGTTGAAACTGAACATGATTCAACTCCGATTAGGAAGGTTAATTGAACCCTAGTGTGCCATGCAAGAAAACACTCGGCTTTTGAGAAACGGGCATTCTTTCACTCTGCTGTGTTTCCTATAGGGTCCTGACAGTGAGCTAGCTTAGAAATAAAGAACTGTGTTTCCTACACAAAAGGGTCATATCTAGTTCAACTCAGTATTGGAAACTAAGTAAAATAGTATCTTCTTTTCTGTCCAATACACTGTACTCCCTGGGAACAGAAGGGAATGCTGTTTGCACTATGTATGGCCAGAATAGCACAAATGTGGTCTTATTAGCCTGAATGAACACTTTCTGATAGAACTAAAACTCAAAATGATTCAACTCCGTTTAAATAAGTTTCATTGAACCCTAGTGTGCCATGCCCAAAAAAAAACACTGCTTTTGAAAAATGAGCATTCTTGAACTCTACTGTGTTTCTTAAAGGGCCAGTACAGTAAACTTGCTCAGAACCAAACAACTGTGCTTCCAACACAAACGGGGCATATCTAGTTCAATTCAATATTGGAAACTAAGACAAACAGGAGCTTCTCTTCAGTCCAATACACTGTACTGGCTTGGAACAGACGCGAATGCTATTTGCACTGTGTATGGCCAGAATAGCACAAGAATAGCACAAGAGTGCTATTCTTAGCCTGAATGTACACTTGTTACTAGAACGTGAAACTGAACATGATTCAACTCCATTAAGGGGTTTCACTGAAAACAAGTGTGACATGCAAGAAAAACACTCTGCTTTTGAGAAACAGGCATTCTTGCACTCTACCGTGTTTCCTATAGGGCCAGTACTGTGAGTTAGCTCAGAATAACAGAATTGTGCTTCCTATACAAACGAGGCATATATAATTCAACTCAGTATTGGAAACTAAGTCAAACAGGAGCTTCTCTTCAGTCCAATACACTGTACTGGCTGGGAACAAAAGGAATGCTATTTGCACTGTGTATGGCCAGAATAGCACAAGAGTGGTGTACTTAGCCTGAATGAACACTTGCTGCTAGAAATTGAAACTGAACGGGATTCAACTCCGTTTAGGAAGGTTTATTGAACCCTAGTATGCCATGCAAGAAAAACACTCTGCTTTTAATAAACTGACATTCTTTCACTCTACTGTGTTTCTTATAGGGCCAGTACAGTGAGCTAGCTCAGAACAAAAGAACTGTGCTTCCTACACAAATGGGGCATATCTAGTTCAACTCAGTATTGGAAACTAAGTAAAACAGGATCTTCTTTTCTGTCCAATACACTGTACTCCCTGGGAACAGAAGGGAATGCTGTTTGCACTATGTATGGCCAGAATAGCACAAATGTGGTCTTATTAGCCTGAATGAACACTTTCTGATAGAACTAAAACTCAACATGATTCAACTCCGTTTAAAAAAGTTTCATTGAACCCTAGTGTGCCATGCCCAAAAAAAAACACTGCTTTTGAAAAATGAGCATTCTTGAACTCTACTGTGTTTCTTAAAGGGCCAGTACAGTAAACTTGCTCAGAACAAAAGAACTGTGCATCCAACACAAACGGGGCATATCTAGTTCAATTCAATATTGGAAACTAAGACAAACAGGAGCTTCTCTTCAGTCCAATACACTGTACTGGCTTGGAACAGACGCGAATGCTATTTGCACTGTGTATGGCCAGAATAGCACAAGAATAGCACAAGAGTGCTATTCTTAGCCTGAATGTACACTTGTTGCTAGAACGTGAAACTGAACATGATTCAACTCCATTAAGGGGTTTCACTGAACCCAAGTGTGACATGCAAGAAAAACACTCTGCTTTTGAGAAACAGGCATTCTTGCACTCTACTGTGTTTCCTATAGGGCCAGTACTGTGAGTTAGCTCAGAATAACAGAATTGTGCTTCCTATACAAACGAGGCATATATACTTCAACTCAGTATTGGAAACTAAGTCAAACAGGAGCTTCTCTTCAGTCAAATACACTGTACTGGCTGGGAACAAAAGGAATGCTCTTTGCACTGTGTATGGCCAGAATAGCACAAGAGTGGTGTACTTAGCCTGAATGAACACTTGCTGCTAGAAATTGAAACTGAACGGGATTCAACTCCGTTTAGGAAGGTTTATTGAACCCTAGTATGCCATGCAAGAAAAACACTCTGCTTTTAATAAACTGACATTCTTTCACTCTACTGTGTTTCTTATAGGGCCAGTACAGTGAGCTAGCTCAGAACAAAAGAACTGTGCTTCCTACACAAATGGGGCATATCTAGTTCAACTCAGTATTGGAAACTAAGTAACACAGGAGCTTTTTTCAGTCCAAAACACTGTACTGGCTAGGAACAGACGCGAATGCTATTTGCACTGTGTATGCCCAGAAGAGCACAAGAGTGCTGTTCTTAGCCTGAATGAACACTTGCTGCTAGAAATTGAAACTTAACTTGATTCAACTCCGTTTAGGAAGTTTCATTGAACCCTAGTGTGCCATGCAAGAAAAACACTCTGCTTTAGAGAAATGGACATTCTTGCACTCTACTGTGTTTCCTACAGGGCCAGTACAGTGAGTTAGCTCAGACAACAGAATTGTGCTTCCTACACAAACGAGGCATATCTAGTTCATCTCAGTATTGGAAACTAAGTCAAACAGGAGCTTCTCTTCAGTCCAATACACTGTACTGTCTGGGAACAGAAGGGAATGCTATTTGCACTGTGTATAGCCAGAATAGCACAAGAGGGCTGTTCTTATCCTGAAAGAACACTTGCTGCTAGAACTTGAAACTGAACGTGATTCAACTCCGTTTAGGAAGTTTCATTGAATCCTAGTTTGCCATTCAAGAAAAATACTCTTCTTTTTAGAAACGGGCATTCTTGCACTCTAATGTGTTTCCTCTAGGACCAGTACAGTGAGCTATCTCAGAACAAAAGAACTGGGCTTCATACACAAACTGGGAATATCTAGTTCAACTCAGTATTGGAAACTAAGTCAAACAGGAGCTTCTCTTCAGTCCAATACACTGTACTGGCTGGGAACAGACACGAATACTATTTGCACTGTGTATGGCCAGAATAGCACAAGAGAGCTGTTCTTAGCCTGAATGAACACTTGCTGCCAGAACTTGAAACTGAACGTTATTTAACTCCGTTTAGGAAGTCATTGAACCCTAATGTGCCATCAAAGAAAAACACTCTGCTTTTGAGAAACGGGCATTCTTGCACTCTACTCTGTTTCTTATTGGGCCAGTAAAGTGTGCTAGCTCAGAACAAAAAAAAAAGTGCTTCCTACACAAACGGGGCATATCTAGTTCAACTCAGTATTGGAAACTAAGTAAAACAGGAGCTTCTCTACCGTCCAATACACAGTACTGGCTGGAAACAGACACGCATGCTATTTGCACTGTGTATGGTCGAAAGAGCACAAGAGTGCTCTTCTTAGCCTGAATGAACCTTTGCTGCTAGAACTTGAAACTGAACGTGATTCAACTCCGTTTAGGAAGTTTCATTGACCCCAGTGTGCCATGTAAGAAAAACACTCTGCGTTTGAAAAATAGGCATTTTTGCATTCTACTGTGTTTCCTATAGGGCCAGTACAGTGAGCTAGCTCAGAATAACAGAACTGTGCTACCTACACAAACGGTGCGTATCTAGTTAAACTCAGTATTGGAAACTATGTAAAACAGGAGCTTCTCTTCAGACAATTCACATTACGGGCTGGGAACAGACACGAATGCTATTTGCACTGTGTATGGCCAGAATAGCACAAGAGTGCTGTTCTTAGTCTGAATGAACACTTATGGCAAGAACTTGAAACTGAACGTGATTCAACACCGTTTAGGAAGTTTAATTGAACCCTACTGTTCCATGGAAGAAAAACAGTGCTTTTGAGAATCGGGCATTATTGCACTCTACTCTGTTTCCTATTTGGTCCTTACAGTGAGCTAGCTCAGAACTAAAGAACTGTGTTTCCTACACAAACGGGGCATATCTAGTTCAACTCAGATTTCGAATCTAAGTAAAACAGGAGCTCCTCTTCAGTCCAATACACTGTACTGGCTGTTAACAGATGCGAATGCTACTTGCAATGTGTATGGCCAGAATAGCACAAGAGTGCTGTTCTTAGCCTGAATAATCACTTGATGCTAGACCTTGAACCTGAACTTGATTGAACCCTGTTTAGGAATTTTCATTGAACCCTAGTGTGCCATGCAAGAAAAACAGTCTCCTTTTGAGAAACGGCCATTCTTGCACCCTACTGTGTTTCCTATAGGGACAGTACAGTGTGCTAGCTCAGAACAAAAGAACTGTGCTTCCTACACAAACGGGGCATATCTAGTTCAACTCAGTATTGGAAACTGAGTAAAACAGGAGCTTCTCTTCAGTCCAATACACTGTACTGGCTGGGAACAGACGCGAATGCTATTTGCACTGTATATGGCCAGAAAAGCACAAGTGTGCTGTTCTTAGCCTGAATGAACACTTGCTGCTAGAACTTGAATCTCAACGTGATTCAACTCCGTTTAGGAAGTTTAATTGAACCCTAGTGTGCCATGCAAGAAAAACACTCTCTTTTAGAGAAAACAGCATTCTTTCACTCTACTGTGTTTCCTATAGGGCACGTACAGTGAGCTAGCTCAGAACAAAAGAACTGTGCTTCCTACACAAACGGGGCATATCTAGTTCAACTCAGTATTGGAAACTGAGTAAAACAGGAGCTTCTCTTCAGTCCAGTACACTGTACTGGCTGGGAACAGACGCGAATGCTATTTGCACTGTATATGGCCAGAAAAGCACAAGTGTGCTGTTCTTAGCCTGAATGAACACTTGCTGCTAGAACTTGAATCTCAACGTGATTCAACTCCGTTTAGGAAGTTTAATTGAACCCTAGTGTGACATGCAAGAAAAACACTCTGTTTTAGAGAAAACAGCATTCTTTCACTCTACTGTGTTTCCTATAGGGCACGTACAGTGAGCTAGCTCAGAACAAAAGAACTGTGCTTCCTACACAAACGGGGCATATCTAGTTCAACTCAGTATTGGAAACTGAGTAAAACAGGAGCTTCTCTTCAGTCCAATACACTGTACTGGCTGGGAACAGACGCGAATGCTATTTGCACTGTATATGGCCAGAAAAGCACAAGTGTGCTGTTCTTAGCCTGAATGAACACTTGCTGCTAGAACTTGAATCTCAACGTGATTCAACTCCGTTTAGGAAGTTTAATTGAACCCTAGTGTGACATGCAAGAAAAACACTCTGTTTTAGAGAAAACAGCATTCTTTCACTCTACTGTGTTTCCTATAGGGCACGTACAGTGAGCTAGCTCAGAACAAAAGAACTGTGCTTCCTACACAAACGGGGCATATCTAGTTCAACTCAGTATTGGAAACTGAGTAAAACAGGAGCTTCTCTTCAGTCCAATACACTGTACTGGCTGGGAACAGACGCGAATGCTATTTGCACTGTATATGGCCAGAAAAGCACAAGTGTGCTGTTCTTAGCCTGAATGAACACTTGCTGCTAGAACTTGAATCTCAACGTGATTCAACTCCGTTTAGGAAGTTTAATTGAACCCTAGTGTGACATGCAAGAAAAACACTCTGTTTTAGAGAAAACAGCATTCTTTCACTCTACTGTGTTTCCTATAGGGCACGTACAGTGAGCTAGCTCAGAACAAAAGAACTGTGCTTCCTACACAAACGGGGCATATCTAGTTCAACTCAGTATTGGAAACTGAGTAAAACAGGAGCTTCTCTTCAGTCCAATACACTGTACTGGCTGGGAACAGACGCGAATGCTATTTGCACTGTATATGGCCAGAAAAGCACAAGTGTGCTGTTCTTAGCCTGAATGAACACTTGCTGCTAGAACTTGAATCTCAACGTGATTCAACTCCGTTTAGGAAGTTTAATTGAACCCTAGTGTGACATGCAAGAAAAACACTCTGTTTTAGAGAAAACAGCATTCTTTCACTCTACTGTGTTTCCTATAGGGCACGTACAGTGAGCTAGCTCAGAACAAAAGAACTGTGCTTCCTACACAAACGGGGCATATCTAGTTCAACTCAGTATTGGAAACTGAGTAAAACAGGAGCTTCTCTTCAGTCCAATACACTGTACTGGCTGGGAACAGACGCGAATGCTATTTGCACTGTATATGGCCAGAAAAGCACAAGTGTGCTGTTCTTAGCCTGAATGAACACTTGCTGCTAGAACTTGAATCTCAACGTGATTCAACTCCGTTTAGGAAGTTTAATTGAACCCTAGTGTGACATGCAAGAAAAACACTCTGTTTTAGAGAAAACAGCATTCTTTCACTCTACTGTGTTTCCTATAGGGCACGTACAGTGAGCTAGCTCAGAACAAAAGAACTGTGCTTCCTACACAAACGGGGCATATCTAGTTCAACTCAGTATTGGAAACTGAGTAAAACAGGAGCTTCTCTTCAGTCCAATACACTGTACTGGCTGGGAACAGACGCGAATGCTATTTGCACTGTATATGGCCAGAAAAGCACAAGTGTGCTGTTCTTAGCCTGAATGAACACTTGCTGCTAGAACTTGAATCTCAACGTGATTCAACTCCGTTTAGGAAGTTTAATTGAACCCTAGTGTGCCATGCAAGAAAAACACTCTCTTTTAGAGAAAACAGCATTCTTTCACTCTACTGTGTTTCCTATAGGGCACGTACAGTGAGCTAGCTCAGAACAAAAGAACTGTGCTTCCTACACAAACGGGGCATATCTAGTTCAACTCAGTATTGGAAACTGAGTAAAACAGGAGCTTCTCTTCAGTCCAGTACACTGTACTGGCTGGGAACAGACGCGAATGCTATTTGCACTGTATATGGCCAGAAAAGCACAAGTGTGCTGTTCTTAGCCTGAATGAACACTTGCTGCTAGAACTTGAATCTCAACGTGATTCAACTCCGTTTAGGAAGTTTAATTGAACCCTAGTGTGCCATGCAAGAAAAACACTCTGTTTTAGAGAAAACAGCATTCTTTCACTCTACTGTGTTTCCTATAGGGCACGTACAGTGAGCTAGCTCAGAACAAAAGAACTGTGCTTCCTACACAAACGTGGCATATCTCGTTCAACTCAGTATTGGAAACTGAGTAAAACAGGAGCTTCTCTTCAGTCCAATACACTGTACTGGCTGGGAACAGACGCGAATGCTATTTGCACTGTATATGGCCAGAAAAGCACAAGTGTGCTGTTCTTAGCCTGAATGAACACTTGCTGCTAGAACTTGAATCTCAACGTGATTCAACTCCGTTTAGGAAGTTTAATTGAACCCTAGTGTGCCATGCAAGAAAAACACTCTGTTTTAGAGAAAACAGCATTCTTTCACTCTACTGTGTTTCCTATAGGGCACGTACAGTGAGCGAGCTCACAACAAATGAACTGTGCTTCCTACACAAACGGAGCATATCTAGTACAACTCAGTTTTAGAAACCAAGTGAAGCAGGCGCTTCTCTTCAGTCCAATGCACTGTACTGGCTGGGAACAGACGCGAATGCTATTTGCACTGTGTATGGCCCAAATAGCACAGTAGTGCTATTCTCAGCCTGAATGAACACTTGCTGCTAGAACTTGAAAGTGAACGTGATTCAACTCCATTTAGGAAGTTTCATTGAACCCTAGTGTGCCATGCAAGAAAAACACTCTGCTTTTGAGAAATGGGCATACTTACACTATACTGTGTTTTCTATAGTGCCAGTAGAGTGAGCTACCTCAGAGCAAAAGAACTGTGCTTCTTACACAAACGGTGCATATCTCTTTCAACTCAGTATTGGAAACTATGTAAAACAGGAGCTTCTCTTCAGACAATACACAGTACGGGCTGGGAACAGACACAAATGCTATTTGCACTGTGTATGGCCAGAATAGCACAAGAGTGCTGTTCTTAGACTGAATGAACACTTGCTGCTAGAACTTGAAACTGAACGTGATTTAACTCCGTTTAGGAAGTTTCATTGAACCCTAGTGTGGCATGAAAAAAAACACTCTGCTTTTGAGAAATGGACATTCTTGCACTCTACTGTGTTTCCTATAGGGCCAGTACAGTGAGTTAGCTCAGAACAACAGAATTGTGCTTCCTACACCAACGAGGCATATCTAGTTCAACTCAGTATTGGAAACTAAGTCAAACAGGAGCGTCTCTTCAGTCCAATACACTGTACTGGCTGGGAACAGAAGGAAATGCTATTTGCACTGTGTATGGCCAGAATAGCACAACAGTGCTGTTCTTAGCCTGAAAGAACACTTGCTGCTAGTACTTGAAACTGAACGTGATTCAACTCTGTTTAGGAAGTTTCATTGAACCCTAGTGTGCCATGCAAGAAAAACACTCTGCTTTTGAGAAACGGGCATTCTTGCACTCTACTGTGTTTCTTATTGGGCCAGTAAAGTACGCTAGCTCAGAACAAAAAAAAAGTGCTTCCTACACAAACGGGGCATATCTAGTTCAACTCAGTATTGGAAACTAAGTAAATCAGGAGCTTCTCTTCAGTCCAATACACTGTACTGGCTGGGAACAAACGCGAATGCTATTTGCTCTGTGTATAGCAAGAATAGCACAAGAGTACTGTTCTTAGTCTAAATGAACACTTAAGGCTAGATCTTGAAACTGAACGTGATTCAATTCCGTTTAGGAAGTTTAATTGAAAACTACTGTTCCATGGAAGAAAAACACTGCTTTTGAGAATCCGGCATTCTTGCACTCCACTCTGTTTCCTCTTGGGTCCTTACAGTGAGCTAGCTCACAACTAAAGAACTGTGTTTCCTACACAAACGGGGCATATCTAGTTCAACTCAGATTTGGAAACTAAGTAAAAGAGGAGTTCCTCCAGTCCAATACACTGTACTGGCTGGTAACAGACGCAAATGCTATTTGCAATGTTTATGGCCAGAAGAGCACAAGAGTGCTGTTCTTAGCCTGAATGAACACTTGCTGCCAGAACTTCAAAATGAACGTGATTCAACTCCATTAGGGAGTTTAATTGAACCCTAGTGTGACATGCAAGAAAAACACTCTGCTTTTGATAAACGGGCATTCTTGCACTCTACTGTGTTTCCTCTAGGGCCAGTACAGTGAGCTAGCTCAGAACAAAAGAACTGTGGTTCATACACAAACGGGGCATATCTAGTTCAACTCAGTATTGGAAACTAAGTAAAACAGGAGCTTCTCTTCAGTCCAATACACTGTACAGGCTTGGAACAAACGCGAATGCTATTTGCACTGTGTATGGCCCAAATAGCACAAGAGTGCTGTTCTTAGACTGAATGAACACTTGCTCCTAGAACTTGAAACTGAACGTGATTCAACTCCATTTAGGAAATTTAATTCAACCCTAGTTTTTCATAGAAGAAAAACACTTGCTTCTACTTGATTCCCATAGGGCCAGTATAGTGAGCTAGCTCAGAACAGAAGATCTGTGCTTCCTACACAAACCAGGCATATCGAGTTCAACTCAATATTGGAAACTAAGTAAAACAGGAGCTTCTCTTCAGTCCAATACACTGTACTGTGTGGGATCAGATGCAAATGCTTTTTGCACTGTGTATGGCCAGAGAGCACAAGCGTGGTGTTCTTAGCCTGAATGTAGACTTGCTGCAAGAACTTGAAATTGCACGTGATTCAACTCCGTTTTGGAAGTTTAATTGAACCCTTCTGTGCGACCAATAAAAAAAACTCTGCTTTCGAGAAACGGGCATTCTTGTATTCTACTTGATTCCCATAGGGCCAGTATAGTGTGCTAGTTCAAAACAAAGAACTGTGATTCCTCCAAATGGGGCATATCTAGTTCAGCTCAGTATTGGAAACTCAGTAAAACAGGAGCTTCTCTTCACTCCAATTAACTGTACTTGCAGGGAATAGACCTGAATGCTATTTGCACTGTGTATGTCCAGAATACCACAAGAGTGGTAATCTTACCCTGAATTAACACTTGCTGCTAGAACTTGAAACTGAATGTGATTCAACTCCATTTAGGAAGTTTAATTCAACCCTAGTTTTTCATAGAAGAAAAACACTCTGCCTTTGAGAAATGGTCATTGATGCAATCTACTGTGTTTCCAATAGAGCAGGTACAGTGAACTAGCTTAAACTAAAGAACGGTGCTTTCTACAAAAACAAGACATATCTAATTCAACTCAGTATTGGAAAATAAGTCAAACAGGAGCTTCTCTTCAGTCCAACACACTGTACTTGCTAGGAACAGAAGCGAATGCTATTTGCACTGTGTATGGCCAGAATAGCACAAGACTGGTGTTTTTACCCCGAATGAACAAAAGAACTGTGCTTCCTACACAAACGGGGCATATGAAGTTCAACTCAGTATTGGAAACTAAGTAAAACAGGAGCTTCTCTTCAGTCCAATACACTGTACTGGCTGGGAACTGACGCGAATGCTATTTGCACTGTGTATGGCCAGAATAGCACATGAGTGGTTGTCTCACGCTGAATTAACACTTGCCGTTAGAATTGAAACTGAGCCGGGCGGTGGTGGCGCACGCCTTTAATCCCAGCACTCGGGAGGCAGAGCCAGGCGGATCTCTGTGAGTTCGAGGCCAGCCTGGGCTACCAAGTGAGCTCTAGGAAAGGCACAAAGCTACACAGAGAAACCCTGTCTCGAAAAACCAAAAATAAAAAAATAAAAAAAATAAAAAAAGAATTGAAACTGAATGTGATTCAACTCTATTTACTTAGTTAAATTGAACCCTCATTTGCCATACAAGAACAACACTCTGCTTTGGAGAAAAGGGCATTCTTGCACTCTACTGTGTTTCCTATAGTGGTGTTCTTACCCTGAATGAACACTTGGTGCTAGAACTTGAAACTGAATTTGATTCAACTCCGTTTAGGAATTTTGATGGATCCTAGTTTGCCATACAAAAAAAACACTCATACAAGAATACAAATATTCTTGTATGGCATATTCAGGGTAAGAACACCTTCTTGTGCTATTCTGGCCATACACAGTGCAAATAGCTTTAGCATCTGTGGCGAGAAATTACAGTGTAACTGACTGAAGAGAAGCTCCTGTTTTACTTAGTTTCCAATACTGAGTTGAACTAGATAGGTCCAGTTTGTGTAGGAAGCACAGTTCTTTTGTTCTGAGTCAGTTCACTCTACTGGCCCTATAGAAAACACATTAGAGTGCAAGAATGCCCTTTTCTCAAAAGCAGAGTGTTTTTCTTGTATGGCAAACGAGGATTCAATATAACTTCATAAACGAAGTTGAATCACGTTTAGTTTCAAGTTCAAGCAGCAAGTGTTAATTCAGTGTAAGATCACCACTATTGTCCTATTCTGGACATACACAGTGCAAATAGCATTCGCGACTGTTCCCAGCAGGTACAGTGTATTGGACTGAAGATAAGCTCCTGTTCTACTTAGTTTCCAATACTGAGTTGAACTAGATATGCCCTGTTTGTGTAGAAAGCACAGTTCCTTTGTTTTGAGCTAGCTCACTGTAAGGACCAATAGGATGCATAGTATAGTGCAAGAATGTCCTTTTCTCAAAAGCAGAGTGTTTTCATTGTATGCCAAACTAGGGTTCAATTAAACTTCCTAAAATGAGTTGAATCACATTAAGTTTCAAGTTCTAGCAGCAAGTGTTAATTCAGGGTAAGGACACTCCTCTTGTGCTATTCTGGCCATACTCAGTGCAAATAGATTTCGCGTCTATTCCCAGCAAGTACAGTATATTGGACTGAAGAGAAGTTCCCGTTTTTCTTAGTTTCCAATACTGAGTTGAACTCGATATGCCCCGTTTGTGTGGAATCACAGTTCTTTTGTTTTGAGCTAGTTCACTACACTGCCCTATAGGAAACATAGTAGACTATAAGAATTCCCTTTTCTCAAAAGCAGAGTTTTATTCTTTTATGGCCAACTAGGGTTCAAATAAACTTCATAAACGGTGTTGAATCACACTAAGTTTCATGAGCTAGCAGCAAGATTTAATTCAGGGTAAGAACACGACTCTTCTCCTATTTTGGACATACACAGTGCAAATAGCATTCACGTCGCCTAGCAAGTACAGTATGTGGGACTGAAGAGAAGCTCCTGTTTTACTTAGTTTCCTAAACTGATTTGAACTAGATATGCCCAGTTTTTGTCGGAAGCACAGTTCTTTTGTTTTGAGCTAGCTCACTGTTATGGCCCTATAGAAAATACAGTAGAGTGCAAGAATGCCCTTTTCTCAAAAGCAGAGTGTTTTTCTTGTATGGCAAACTAGGGTTCAATTCAACTTCCTAACGGAGTTGAATTACGTTCAGTTTCAAATTCTAGCAGCAAGTGTTAATTCAAGGTAAGAACACCACTCTTGTGCTATTCCGGCCATACTCAGTGCAAATAGCATTCGCGTCTGTTCCCAGCAAGTACAGTGTATTTCAGTGAAGATAAGCTCCTGTTTGACTTAATTTCCAATTCTGAGTTGAACTAGATATGCCCCGTTTGTGTATGTAGCTCGGGTATTTTATTTTGAGCTAGCTCACTGTACTGGCCATATAGGCAACACAGTAGAGGGCAAGAATGCCCTTTTCTCAAAAGTAGAGTGTTTTTCTTGTATGGCACACTAGGGTTCAATTAAAATTCCTAAACAGAGTTGAATCACATTCAGTTTCAAGTTCTAGCAGCAAGTGTTAATTCTGGTTAAGAACACGACTCTTTTGCTATTCTGGCCGTGCACAGTGCAAATAGCATTCGCTTCTCTTCCCAGCAAGTCAGTATATTGGACTGAAGAGAAGCTCCTGTTTTTGTTAGTTTCAATACTAAGTTGAACTAGATGTGCCCCGTTTATGTAGGAAACACAGTTCTCTTGTTTTGAGCTAGCTCACTCTACCGGCCATATAGGAAACACAGTAGAGTTCAAGAATGCCCTTTTCTCAAAAGCAGAGTGTTTTCCTTGTATGCCAAAGGAGGGTTCAATTAAACTTCCTAAACTGAGTTGATTCACATTGAGTTTCAATTTGTAGCAGCAAGTGTCAATTCAGGGTAAGACCACCACTGTTGTGCTATTCCGGCCATACACAGTGCAAATAGCATTCGAGTGTTTTCCTAGCAAGTATAGTGTATTGGACCGAAGAGAAGCTCCTGTTTTACTTCGTTTCCAATACTGAGTTGAACTAGATATGCCCCGTTTGTGTAGTAGCACAGTTCTTTTTTTTTTTGAGCTAGCTCACTGTACTGGCCCTAAGTGAAACACAGTAGAGTGCAAGAATGCCCTTTACCGAAAGCAGAGTGTTTTTCTTCTATGTCAAACTAGGGTTCAATTAAACTTCCTAACCGGAGTTGAATCACATTCAGATTCAAGTTATAGCAGCAAGTTTTAATACAGGGTAAGAACAGTACTCTTGTGTTCTTCTAGCCAAACACAGTGCAAATAGCATTCGTGTCTGTTCCCAGCAAGTACAGTGTATTGGACTGAAGAGAAGCTCCTGTTTTACTTAGTTTCCAATACTGAGTTGAACTCGATATGCTCAGTTTGTGTAGGAAGCACAGTTCCTTTGTTTTGAGCTACCTCACTGTAACGGCCCTATAGGAAACACAGTGTAGGATAAGAATGCCCTTTTCTCAAAAGCAGAGTGTTTTTCTTCTATGTCAAACTAGGGTTCAATTAAACTGCCTAAACGTTGTTGAATCACATTCAGTTTCAAGTTCTAGCAGCAAGTGTTCATTCAGGGTAAGTACACCAATCTTGGGCTATTCTGGTCGTACACAGTTCAAATAGCATTCACGTCTGTTTCCAGCAGGTACAGTGTATTGGCCTGAAGAAAAGCTCCTATTTGACTTAGTTTCCAATACTGAGTTGAACTAGATATGCCCAGTTTGTGTAGGAAGCCCAGTTCTTTTGTTTTGAGCTAGCTCACTGTACTGGCCCTATAGGAAACACAGTAGAGTGCATGAATGCCCTTTTCTCAAAAGCTGAGTGTTTTTCTTGTATGCCAAACTAGGGTTCCATTAAACTTACTAAACAGAGTTGATTCACATTGAGTTTCAATTTCTAGCAGCAAGTGTCAATTCTGGGTAAGAACACCACTGTTGTGCTATTCCGGCCAGACTGAAGAGAAGCTCATGTTTTTCTTCGTTTTCAATACTGAGTTGACCTAGACATGCCCCGTTTTTGTAGGAAGCACCATTCATTTGATTTGAGCTAGCTCACTGTACTGGCCATATAGGAAACACAGTAGAGTGCATGAATGCCCTTTTCTCCAAACAGAGTATTTTTCTTGTATGGCAAACAAGGGTTCAATTTAACTTCCTAAACGGAGTTGAATCACATTCAGATTCAAGTTATAGCAGCAAGTTTTAATACAGGGTAAGAACACTACTCTTGTGTTCTTCTAGCCAAACACAGTGCAAATAGCATTCGTGTCTGTTCCCAGCAAGTACAGTGTATTGGACTTAAGAGAAGCTCCTGTTTTACTTAGTTTCCAATACTGAGTTGAACTCGATATGCTCAGTGTGTGTAGGAAGCACAGTTCCTTTGTTTTGAGCTACCTCACTGTAATGGCCCTATAGGAAACACAGTAGAATGCAAGAATGCACTTTTCTCAAAAGCAGAGTGTTTTTCTTGTAAGGCAAAGTAGGTTTCAATTAAACTTCCTAAAATGAGTTGAATCACATTAAGTTTCAAGTTCTAGCAGCAAGTGTTAATTCAGGGTAAGGACACTCCTCTTGTGCTATTCTGGCCATGAACAGTGCAAATAGATTTCGCGTCTATTCCCAGCAATTACAGTATATTGGACTGAAGAAAAGTTCCCGTTTTTCTTAGTTTCCAATATTGAGTTAAACTCGATATGCCCCGTTTGTGTGGAAGCACAGTTCTTTTGTTTTGAGCTAGTTTACTACACTGGGCTATAGGAAACATAGTAGAGTGCAAGAATTCCCTTTTCTCAAAAGCAGAGTGTTTTTCTTTTATGGCCAACTAGGGTTCAAATAATCTTCATAAAGGGAGTTGAATCTCACTAAGTTTCATGTGCTAGCAGCAAGTTTTAATTCAAGGTAAGAACACGACTCTTCTCCTATTTTGGCCATACACAGTGCAAATAGCATTCACGTCTCCTAGCAAGTACAGTATGTGGGAATGAAGAGAAGGTTCTGTTTGACTTAGTTTCCAATACTGAGTTGAACTAGATATGCCCCGTTTGTATAGGAATCACATTTCTTTTGTTTTGATTTAGCTCACTTTACAGGCCATATAGGAAACATAGTAGATTGCAACAATGACGTTTTCTCCAAAGCAGAGTGTTTTTCTTTTATGGCCAACTAGGGTTCAAATAAACTTCATAAACGGAGTTGAATCACAATCTGTTTCAAGTTCTAGCCACAAGTTGTAATATAGCGTAAGTACACCACCCTTGTGCTAAGCTGGCCATACACGGTGCAAATAGCATTCGCGTCTGTTCCCAGCAAGTACAGTGTATTCGAATGAAGAGAAGCTCCTGTTTTTCTTTGTTTCCAATACTGAGTTGACAGAGTAATGCCACGTTTGTATAGGAAGCACAGTTCCGTTGTTTTGAGCTAGCTCACTGTACTGGCCCTATAGAAAACCAGTATAGTGCAAGAATGCCCTTCTCTCAAAAGCAGAGTGTTGTTTTTGTATGGAAAACTAGGGTTCAATTGAACTTCGTAAACGGAATTGAATCACATTCAGATTCAAGTTCTAACAGCAAATTTTAATACAGGGTAGGAACACCACTCTTGTGTTCTTCTGGACAAAAACATTGCAAGTAGCATTCGTGTCTGTTTCCAGCAAGTACAGTGTATTGTACTGAAGAGAAGCTCCTGTTTTACTTAGTTTCCAATACTGAGTTGAACTCGATATGCCCAGTTTGTGCAGGAAGCACAGATCTTTTTTTTTTGATCTAGCTCAATGTACTGGCCCTATAGGAAACACGGTAGAGTGCAAGAATGCCCTTTTCCCAAAGCAGAGTGTTTTTCTTGTATGGCAAACTAGGGTTCAATTAAACTTCCTAAACTTTGTTGAATCACATTCAGTTTCAAGTTCTAGGAGCAAGTGTTCATTCAGGCTAAGAACACCAATCTTGTGCTATTCTGGCCATACACAGTGCAAATAGTATTCGCGTCTGTTCGCAGCAACTACAGTGTATTGGACTGAAGAGAAGCTCATGTTTTTCTTTGTTTCCAATACTCAGTTGAACTAGACATGCCCCGTTTGTGTCGGAATCGGAGTTCTTTTGTTTTGAGCTAGCTCACTGTACTGGCCCTAAATTAAACACAGTAGAGTACAAGAATGCCCTTTTCTCCAAAGCAGAGTATTTTTCCTGTATGGCAAACAAGGGTTCATTTTAACTTCCTAAATGGAGTTGAATCACATTCAGTTTCAAGTTGTAGCAGCAACTGTGAATTCAGGGTAATACTACTACTCTTGTGCTATTCTGGCCATACACTTTGGAAATAGCATTCATGTCTATTCACAGCAAGTACAGTGTATTGGACTGAAGAGAAGCTCCTGTTTGACTTCCTTTCCAATACGGAGTTGAACTAGATATGCCCCGTTTTTGTAGGAAGCACAGTCCTAATTTTTTTTTTGAGCTAGCTCACTGTACTGGCCCTAGAGGAAACACAGTAGAGTGCAAGAATACCCTTTTCTCAAAAGCAGAGTGTTTTTTTTTTTGTATGGCAAACTAGGGTTCAATCAAAATTCCTAAACGGAGTTGAATCAAATTCAGTTTCAAGTTCTAGCAGCAAGTGTTCATTCTGGGTAAAAACACCACTCTTGTGCTATTCTGGCCATACACAGTGCAAATAGCATTAGAATCTGTTCCCAGAAGGTACAGTGTATTGGACTGAAGAGAAGCTCCTGTTTTACTTAGTTTCCAATACTGAGTTGAACTAGATAGGCCTCGTTTGTGTAGGAAGCACTTTTCCTTTGTTCTGAGTCAGGTCACTCTACTGGCCCTAAAGAAAACACATTAGAGTGCAAGAATGCCCTTATCTCAAAAGCAGAGTGTTTTTCTTGTATGGCAAACTAGGGTTCAATATAACTTCCTAAACGGAGTTGAATCACGTTCAGTTTCAAGTTCATGCAGCAAGTGTTAATTCTGGGTAAGATCACCAATCTTGTGCTATTCTGGCCATACACAGTGCAAATAGCATTCGCGACTGTTCCCAGAAGGTAGTGTGTATCGGACTGAAGATTAGCTCCTGTTTTACTTAGTTTCCAATACTGAGTTGAACTAGATATTCCTCGTTTTATTTAGGAAGCACAGTTCTTTTGTTTTGAGCTAGCTCAGTGTAAGGACCCAATAGGATGCATAGTAGAGAGCGAGAATGCCCTTTTCTCAAAAGCAGAATTTTTTTCTTGCATGGCAACTTGGGTTCCATTGAACTTCCTACACGGTGTTGAATCACATTCAGTTTGAAGTTCTAGGAGCAAGTGTTAATGCAGGATAAGAACAACTCTCTTGTGCTATTCTGGCCATAAAACGTGCAAATAGTATTCGCGTCTGTTTCCAGCAGGTACAGTGTATTGGACTGAAGAAAAGCTCCTATTTGACTTAGTTTCTGATACTGAGTTGAACTACATATGCCCCGTTTGTGTAGGAAGCACAGTTCTTTTGTTTTGAGCTAGCTCACTGTACTGGCCCTATAGGAAATACAGTAGAGAGCACGAATGCCCTTTTCTCAAATTCAGAGTGTTTTTCTTGTATGCCAAACTAGGGTTCCACAAAACTTCCTAAACGGAGTTGATTCACATTGAGTTTCAATTTCTAGCAGCAAGTGTCAATTCAGGGTAAGAACACCACTTTTGTGCTCTCCGGGCATACACAGTACAAATAGCATTCTCATCTTTTCAAGCAAGTACAGTGTATTGGACTGAAGAGAAGCTCATGTTTTTCTTGGTTTCCAATACTGAGTTGAACTAGACATGCCCCGTTTTTGTAGGAAGCACAGTTCTTTTGTTTTGAGCTAGCTCACTGTACTGGCCCTAAAGGAAACACAGTAGAGTACAAGAATGCCCTTTTCTCCAAAGAGGAGTATTTTTCTTGTATGTCAAACAAGGGTTCAATTTAACTTCCTAAACTGAGTTGAATCACATTCAGTTTCAAGTTCTAGCAGCAAGTGTTCATTCAGGGTAAGAATTTCCTCTTGTGCTATTCTGGTCATACACAGTACAAATAGCATTAGCATCTGTTCCCAGAAAGTACAGTGTATTGGACTGAAAAGAAGCTCCTGTTTTACTTTGTTTCCAATACTGAGTTGAAATAGATAGGTCCCGTTTGTTTAGGAAGCACAGTTCTTTTGTTCTGAGTCAGCTCACTCTACTGGCCCTATAGAAAACAGATTAGAGTGCAAGAATGCCCTTTTCTCAACAGTAGAGTGTTTTTCTTGTATGGCAAACTAGGGTTCAATATAACTTCCTAAACTGAGTTGAATTACGTTTAGTACAAGTTCAAGCAGCAAGTGTTAATTCAGTGTAAGATCACCACTCTTGTCCTATTCTGGCCATACACAGTGCAAATAGCATTTTCGGAAGTTCCCAGCAAGTACAGTGTATTGGACTCAAGATAAGCTCGTGTTTTACTTAGTTTCCAATACTGAGTTGAACTAGATATGCCCAGTTCGTGTAGGAAGCACAGTTCCTTTGTTTTGAGCTAGCTCACTGTAAGGACCCAATAGGATGCATAGTAGAGTGCAAGAATGCCCTTTTCTCAAAAGCAGAGTGTTTTTCTTGTAAGCCATACTAGGGTTCAATTCAACTTCCTAAAATGATTTGAATCACATTAAGTTTCAAAGTCTAGCAGCAAGTGTTAATTCAGGGTAAGGACACTACTCTTGTGCTATTCTGGCCATACACAGTGCAAATAGATTTCGCGTCTATTCCCAGCAAGTACAGTATATTGGACTGAAGAGAAGTTCCCGTTTTTCTTAGTTTCCAATACTGAGTTGAACTCCATATGCCCCGTTTTTGTGAAAGCACAGTTCTTTTTTTTGAGCTGGTTCACTACACTGCCCTATAGGAAACATAGTAGAGTGCAAGAATTCCCTCTTCTCAAAAGCAGAGTTTTTTACTTTTATGGCAAACAAGGGTTCAAGTTAACTTTCTAAATGGAGTTCAATCACATTCAGTTTCAAGTTCTAGCAGTAAGTGTTAATTCATGTTAAGAACAGGACTCTTGTGCTATTCTGTCCATATACAGTGCAAATAGCATTCGAGTCTGTTCTCAGCAAGTCAGTGTATGGGACTGAGGAGAAGCTTCTGTTTTTCTTAGATTCCAATGCTGAGTTGAACTAGATATGTCCCGTTTGTGTAGGAAAAACAGTTCTTTTGTTTTGAGCTACCTCACTATACCGGCAATACTGGAAAAACAGTAGAGTGCAAGAAAGCCCTTTTCTCAAAAGCAGAGTTTTTTTCTTGTATGGCATATTAGGGTTCAATATAACTTCCTAAATGGTGTTGAATCATATTCAGTTTCAAGTTCTAGCAGCAAATGTTAATTCAGGGTGAGACACCACTCATCTGCTATTCTGGCCATATTTGAATTTGATTCAACTCCGTTTAGGAATTTTGATGGATCCTAGTTTGCCATACAAAAAAAACACTCTGCTTTTGAGAAAAGGGTATTCTTGCACTCTACTGTGTTTCCTATAGGGCCAGAACAGTGAGCTAGCTCAAAAAAAAAAAAAAGAACTGTGCTTCCTACACAAACGGGGCATATCTAGTTCAACTATATATTGGAAACGAAGTCAAACAGGAGCTTCTCTTCAGTCCAATAAACTGTACTGGCTGGTACAGACGTGAATACTATTTGCAATGTGTATGGCCAGAATAGCACAAGACTGGTAGTCTTACCCTGAATTAACAGTTGCTGATAGAACTTGAAACTGAATGTGATTCAACTCTATTTAGGAAGTTAAATTGAACCCTTGTTTGCCATACAGGAAAAATACTCTGCTTTGGAGAAAAGGGCATTCTTGCACTCTACTGTGTTTCCTTTAGGGCCAGTACAGTGAGCTAGCTCAAAACAAAAGAACTCTGCTTCTTACACAAACGGGATATGTCTAGTTCATCTCAGTATTGGAAACAAAGAAAAACATGAGCTTCTCTTCAGTCCAATACACTGTACTTGCTGGGAACAGACACGAATGCTATTTGCACTGTGTATGTCCAGAATTGCACAACAGTGGTTTTCTTACCCTGAATGAACACTTGCTGGTAGAACTTGATACTGAATGTTATTCAACTCCGTTTATGAAGTTTTATTGAACCCTAGTTTGCCATACAGAAAAACACTCTGCTTTTGAGAAAAGGGCATTCTTGCACTATACTGTGTTTCCTATAGGGCTAGTACAGTGAGCTAGCTCAGAAGAAAATAACAGTGCTTCCTACACAAAGGGACATATCTAGTTCAACCTAATATTGGAAACTAAGTAAAACAGGAGCTTCTCTTCATCCAATACACTGTACCTTCTGAGAAGAGACACGAATGCTATTTTCACTGTATATGGCCAGATAGCACATGAGTGGTGTTTGTATCCTGAATTAGCACTTGCTGCTAGATCTTGAAACTGAATGGGATTCAACTCCGTTTAGGAAGGTTAATTTAAGCCTAGTTTGCCTTAGAAGAAAAACTCTCTGCTTTTGTGAAAAGGGAATTCTTGCACTCTACTGTGTTTCAGATAAGGCTGGTACATTGAGCTAGCTCAAAACAAAAGAACTGTGCTTCATACACAAACGGAGCATATGTAGTTCAAGTCAGTATTGGAAACTATGTCAAACAGGAGCTTCTCTTCAGTACAATACACTGTACTTACTGATAACAGACGCGAATGCTATTTGCAATGTGTATGGCCAGAATAGCACAAGAGATGTGTTCTTACCATGAATTAACACTTGTGCTAGAACTTGAAACTGAATATGATCAACTCCATTTAGGAAGTTTAATTAAAACCTACTTTGCCTTACAAGAAAAACACTCTGCTTTTGAGAAAAGTGCATTCTTGCATTCTACTGTGTTTCCTATAGGGCCAGTACAGTGAGATAGCTCAAAACAAAGGAACTGTGCTTCCTACACAAACGTGGCATATCGCGGTCAACTCAGTATTGGAAACAAATTAAACAGGAGCTTCTCTTCAGTCCAATACACTGTACTTGCTGGGAACAGACGCGAATGCTATTTGCACTCTGTATGACCAGAAGCACAAGGGTGGTGTACTTACCCTGAATTACAACTCGCTGTTAGAACTTGAAATTGAATGTGATACAACTCTGTTTGAGAAGTTTAATTGAAGCCTAGTTTGCCTTACAAGAAAAACACTCTTCTCTTTAAAAAAAGTGCATTCTTGCCTTCTACTGTGTTTCCTATATGGCCAGTACCGTGAGGTAGCTTAAAACAAAAGAACTGTGCTTCTACACAAACGGGGCATAACGAGTTCAACTAAGTATTGGAAACTAAGTCAGACAGGAGCTTCTCTTCCAACCAATACACTGTGTTTGCTGGGAACAGACACAAATGCTATTTGCACTGTGTATGTCCTGAATAGCACAAGAGTGCTTTTCTTTCGCTGAAAGAACACTTGCTGCTAGAACATGATACTGAATGTGATTCAACTCCGTTTAGGAAGTTTAATTGAAACCTAGTTTGCCTTACAAGAGAAACACTCTGCTTTTGAGAAAAATGCATTCTTGCATTCTACTGTGTTTCCTATAGGGCCAGTACCGGGAGCTATGTCAAAACAAAAGAACTGTGCTTCTTACACAAACGGGCCATATCTAGTTCAACTCAGTATTGGAAACTAAGTCAAACAGGAGCTTCTGTTCAGTCCAATACACCGACCTTGCTGTGAACAGGCAGGAATGCTCTTTGTACTGTTAATGGCCAGAATAGCACAAGAGTGGTATTTTTACCCTGAATTAACACGTGCTGCTAGCACTTGAAACTGAATGTGATTCAACTGCGTTTAGGAAGTTTAATTGAATCCTAGTTTGCCTTACAACAAAAACACTCTGCTTTTGAGAAAAGGGCATTCTTGCACTCTACAGTGTTTCCAATAGTGCCCCTACGGTGAGCTAGCTCAAAAAAAAAAGAACTCTGCTTCATACATAAACGCGGCATATCTAGTACAACTCAGTATTGGAAACTAAGTCAAACAGGAGCTTCTCTTCAGTCCAATATACTGTACTTGCTAGGAACAGACGTGAATGCTATTTGCACTGTGTATGGCAAGAATAGCACAGGAGTGGTGTTCTTAACCTGAATTAACACTTGCTGCTAGCACTTGAAACTGAATGTGATTCAACTCCGTTTAGGAACTTTATTTGAATCCTAGTTGGCCATAAAAGAAAAACACTCTGCTTTTGAGAAAGGGGCATTCTTGCACTCTATGGTGTTTCCTATAGGGCCAGTACAGTGAGGTAGCTCAAAACAAAAGAACTGTGCTTCCTACACAAACGGGGAATATCTAGTTCAACTCAGTATTGGAAACTAAGAAAAACAGGAGCTTCTCTTCAGTCCAATACACTTTTCTTGCTGGGAACAGACGCGAATGGTATTTGCGCAGAGTATGGCCAGAATACCACAAGAGTGGTGTTCTTACCCTGACTTAACTCTTGCTGCTAGAACTAGAAACTTAATGTGATTCAACTCCTTTAAGGAAGTTTAATTGAACCCTAATTTGTCATACAAGAAAAACACTTTGCTTTTGAGAATAGGGCATTTTTCACTATACTGTGTTTCCTATAGGGACATTACAGTGAGCTAGCTCAAATGAAGGAACTGTGCCTCCTACACAAACGGGGCATATCGAGTTCAACAAAGTATTGGAAACAAAGAAAAAAGAGGAGCTTCTCTTCAGTCCAATACACGGTACTTGCTGGGAACAGACGTGAATGCTATTTGCACTGTTTATAGCCAGGATAGCACAAGGGTTGTGTACTTACCCTGAATTACAACTTGCTGCTAGAACTTGAAACTAATTGTGATTAAACTCCGTTTATGAAGTTTATTTGAAAACTAGTTCGCCATAAAAGAAAAAAACTCTGCTTTGGAGAAAAGGTCATTTTTGCAATCTACTGTGTTTCCTAGAGGGCCATTATAGTGAGTTAGCTCAAAAAAAGGACTGTGCTTCCTACATAAACGTGGCATATGTAGTTCAACTAAGTATTGGAATCAAAGAAAAACATGAGCTTCTAATCAGTCCAATACACTGTACTTGCTGAGATCAGACGCGAATGCTATTTTCACTGTGTATGGCCAGAATAGTACAAGAGTGGTGTTCTTACCTTGAATGAACACTTGCTGCTAGCACTTGAAACTGAATGTGATTCAACACCATTTAGCAAATTAAATTGTACCCTAGTTTGCCATACAAGAAAAACACTATGCTTTTGAGAAAAGGGCATTCTTGCATTCTACTGTGTTTCCTATAAGGCCAATACAGTGAGCTAGCTCAAATCAAAAGAACTGTGCTTCCTACACAAACGGGGAATAACTAGTTCAACTCATTATTGGAAACTGAGAAAAACAAGAGCTTTTCTTTAGTCCAATACTCTGTACTTGCTGGGAACAGACCCGAATGCTATTTTGACTGACTATGGCCATAATAGCACAAGAGTGGTGTTCTTACCCTGAGTTAACACTTGCTGCTAGAACTTGAAACTGAAAGTGATTCAACAACATTTAGGAAGTTTAATTGAACCCTAGTTTGCCATACAAGAAAAACACTCTGCTTTTGAGAAAAGGGCATTCTTGCACTCTACTGTGTTTCCTATAGGGCCAATACAGTGAGCTAGATCAAAACAAAAGAACTGTGCTTCCTACACAAACGGGGCATATCGAGTTCAACTCAGTATTGGAAACTAAGTCAGACAGGAGCTTCTCTTCAGTACAATACACTATACTTGCTGGGAACAGACGTGAATGCTATTTGCACTGTTTATAGCCAGGATAGCACAAGGGTTGTGTACTTACCCTGAATTACAACTTGCTGCTAGAACTTGAAACTAATTGTGATTAAACTCCGTTTATGAAGTTTATTTGAAAACTAGTTCGCCATAAAAGAAAAAAACTCTGCTTTGGAGAAAAGGTCATTTTTGCAATCTACTGTGTTTCCTAGAGGGCCATTATAGTGAGTTAGCTCAAAAAAAGAACTGTGCTTCCTACATAAACGTGGCATATGTAGTTCAACTAAGTATTGGAATCAAAGAAAAACATGAGCTTCTAATCAGTCCAATACACTGTACTTGCTGAGATCAGACGCGAATGCTATTTTCACTGTGTATGGCCAGAATAGTACAAGAGTGGTGTTCTTACCTTGAATGAACACTTGCTGCTAGCACTTGAAACTGAATGTGATTCAACACCATTTAGCAAATTAAATTGTACCCTAGTTTGCCATACAAGAAAAACACTATGCTTTTGAGAAAAGGGCATTCTTGCATTCTACTGTGTTTCCTATAAGGCCAATACAGTGAGCTAGCTCAAATCAAAAGAACTGTGCTTCCTACAGAAACGGGGAATATCTAGTTCAACTCATTATTGGAAACTGAGAAAAACAAGAGCTTTTCTTTAGTCCAATACTCTGTACTTGCTGGGAACAGACCCGAATGCTATTTTGACTGACTATGGCCATAATAGCACAAGAGTGGTGTTCTTACCCTGAGTTAACACTTGCTGCTAGAACTTGAAACTGAAAGTGATTCAACAACATTTAGGAAGTTTAATTGAACCCTAGTTTGCCATACAAGAAAAACACTCTGCTTTTGAGAAAAGGGCATTCTTGCACTCTACTGTGTTTCCTATAGGGCCAATACAGTGAGCTAGATCAAAACAAAAGAACTGTGCTTCCTACACAAACGGGGCATATCGAGTTCAACTCAGTATTGGAAACTAAGTCAGACAGGAGCTTCTCTTCAGTACAATACACTATACTTGCTGGGAACAGACACGAATGCTATTTGCACTGTGTATGTCCAGAATTGAACAACAGTGGTTTTCTTACCCTGAATGAACACTTGCTGGTAGAACTTGATACTGAATGTTATTCAACTCAGTTTATGAAGTTTAATTGAACCCTAGTTTGCCATACAGAAAAACACTCTGCTTTTGAGAAAAGGGCATTCTTGCACTATACTTTGTTTCCTATAGGGCTAGTACAGTGAGCTAGCTCAGAAGAAAATAACAGTGCTTCCTAAACAAACGGGGCATATCTAGTTCAACCTCATATTGGAAACTAAGTAAAACCGGAGCTTGTCTTCATCCAATACACTGTACCTTCTGAGAAGAGACACGAAAGCTATTTTCACTGTATATGGCCAGATAGCACATGAGTGGTGTTTGTACCCAGAATTAACACTTGCTGCTAGATCTTGAAACTGAATGGGATTCAACTGCGTTTAGGAAGTTTAATTGAATCCTAGTTTGCCATACAAGAAAAACACTCTGCTTTTGAGAAAAGGGCATTCTTGCACTCTACAGTGTTTCCAATAGTGCCCCTACAGTGAGCTAGCTCAAAAAAAAAAGAACTCTGTTTCATACATAAACGCGGCATATCTAGTACAACTCAGTATTGGAAACTAAGTCAAACAGGAGCTTCTCTTCAGTCCAATATACTGTACTTGCTAGGGACAGACGTGAATGCTATTTGCACTGTGTATGGCCAGAATAGCACAGGAGTGGTGTTCTTAACCTGAATTAACACTTGCTGCTAGCACTTGAAACTGAATGTGATTCAACTCCGTTTAGGAACTTTATTTGAATCCTAGTTGGCCATAAAAGAAAAACACTCTGCTTTTGAGAAAGGGGCATTCTTGCACTCTATGGTGTTTCCTATAGGGCCAGTACAGTGAGGTAGCTCAAAACAAAAGAACTGTGCTTCCTACACAAACGGGGAATATCTAGTTCAACTCAGTATTGGAAACTAACAAAAACAGGAGCTTCTCTTCAGTCCAATACACTTTACTTGCTGGGAACAGACGTGAATGGTATTTGCTTTGAGTATTGCCAGAATACCACAAGAGTGGTGTTCTTACCCTGACTTAACTCTTGCTGCTAGAACTTGAAACTTAATGTGATTCAACTCCTTTAAGGAAGTTTAATTGAACCCTAATTTGTCATACAAGAAAAACACTTTGCTTTTGAGAATAGGGCATTTTTCACTATACTGTGTTTCCTATAGGGACATTACAGTGAGCTAGCTCAAAATGAAGGAACTGTGCCTCCTACACAAACGGGGCATATCGAGTTCAACAAAGTATTGGAAACAAAGAAAAAGAGGAGCTTCTCTTCAGTCCAATACACGGTACTTGCTGGGAACAGACGTGAATGCTATTTGCACTGTTTATAGCCAGGATAGCACAAGGGTTGTGTACTTACCCTGAATTACAACTTGCTGCTAGAACTTGAAACTAATTGTGATTAAACTCCGTTTATGAAGTTTATTTGAAACCTAGTTCGCCATAAAAGAAAAAAACTCTGCTTTGGAGAAAAGGTCATTTTTGCAATCTACTGTGTTTCCTAGAGGGCCATTAGAGTGAGTTAGCTCAAAAAAAGAACTGTGCTTCCTACACAAACGTGGCATATCTAGTTCAACTAAGTATTGGAATCAAAGAAAAACATGAGCTTCTAATCAGTCCAATACACTGTACTTGCTGAGATCAGACACGAATGCTATTTTCACTGTGTATGGCCAGAATAGCACAAGAGTGGTGTTCTTACCCTGAATGAACACTTGCTGCTAGCACTTGAAACTGAATGTGATTCAACACCATTTAGCAAATTAAATTGTACCCTAGTTTGCCATACAAGAAAAACACTGTGCTTTTGAGAATAGGGCATTCTTGCATTCTACTGTGTTTCCTATACGGCCAATACAGAGAGCTAGCTCAAATCAAAACAACTGTGCTTCCTACACAAACGGGGAATATCTAGTTCAACTCATTATTGGAAACTAAGAAAAACAAGAGCTTCTCTTCAGTCCAATACACTGTACTTGCTGGGAACAGACCCGAATGCTATTTGGACTGACTATGGCCATAATAGCACAAGAGTGGTGTTCTTACCCTCAGTTAACACTTGCTGCTAGAACTTGAAACTGAAAGTGATTCAACAACATTTAGGAAGTTTAATTGAACCCTAGTTTGCCATACAAGAAAAACACTCTGCTTTGAGAAAAGGGCATTCTTGCACTCTACTGTGTTTCCTATAGGGCCAATACAGTGAGCTAGATCAAAACAAAAGAACTGTGCTTCCTACACAAACGGGGCATATCGAGTTCAACTCAGTATTGGAAACTAAGTGAGACAGGAGCTTCTCTTCAGTCCAATACACTGTACTTGCTGGGAACAGACACGAATGCTATTTGCACTGTGTATGTCCAGAATTGCACAACAGTGGTTTTCTTACCCTGAATGAACACTTGCTGGTAGAACTTGATACTGAATGTTATTCAACTCCGTTTATGAAGTTTTATTGAACCCTAGTTTGCCATACAGAAAAACACTCTGCTTTTGAGAAAAGGGCATTCTTGCACTATACTGTGTTTCTTTTAGGGCTAGTACAGTGAGCTAGCTCAGAAGAAAATAACAGTGCTTCCTACACAAAGGGACATATCTAGGTCAACCTCATATTGGAAACTAAGTAAAACAGGAGCTTCTCTTCATCCAATACACTGTACCTTCTGAGAAGAGACACGAATGCTATTTTCACTGTATATGGCCAGATAGCACATGAGTGGTGTTTGTACCCTTTATTAACACTTGCTGCTAGATCTTGAAACTGAATGGGATTCAACTCCGTTTAGGAAGGTTAATTTAAGCCTAGTTTGCCTTAGAAGAAAAACTCTCTGCTTTTGTGAAAAGGGAATTCTTGCACTCTACTGTGTTTCAGTTAGGGCTGGTACATTGAGCTAGCTCAAACCAAAGAACTGTGCTTCCTACACAAACGGAGCATATGTAGTTCAAGTCAGTATTGGAAACTAAGTCAAACAGGAGCTTCTCTTCAGTACAATACACTGTACTTACTGATAACAGACGCGAATGCTATTTGCAGTGTGTATGGCCAGAATAGCACAAGAGATGTGTTCTTACCATGAATTAACACTTGTGCTAGAACTTGAAACTGAATGTGATTCAACTCCATTTAGAAAGTTTAATTGAAACCTACTTTGCCTTACAAGAAAAACACTCTGCTTTTGAGAAAAGTGCATTCTTGCATTCTACTGTGTTTCCTATAGGGCCAGTACAGTGAGATAGCTCAAAACAATGGAACTGTGCTTCCTACACAAACATGGCATATCGCGGTCAACTCAGTATTGGAAACAAATAAAACAGGAGCTTCTCTTCAGTCCAATACACTGTACTTGCTGGGAACAGACGCGAATGCTATTTGCACTCTGTATGGCCAGAAGCACAAGGGTGGTGTACTTACCCTGAATTACAACTTGCTGTTAGAACTTGAAATTGAATGTGATACAACTCCGTTTGAGAAGTTTAATTGTGTTGGAGACCGACTCTGGACAGCTGTGTCTTGAACCTTGTGTTACCTGCCACGATTTATCAAGCCTCGTGTAAATAAGAGGCTTTTAGTCTAACCTAGGAATGTAGGATTAAATAAACCTCTTTAAATCAGCTAGCTGCAGGGGCCTGGGACCAAATAGACCTCTTGCTGACCCTCCTTAGGAATTTTCTTTGTCCTCTCCTCACTCCTGCTCCCCCTCTCTACCTGAAGCCCTGTTTATAAGCTCTAACACCAGTCAATAAACTGAGGCCTTGAGGCAACTCAGACTGCTTTGTCTTTCTTCACGCTCTTGGTCTCCTTTCCCTCTCGCCCCCCATTGATTCACAGGTGGTCCCTCCTCGAGACCCTCGAATAACCTGGCCTGCTGGATGGGTCAAGTGGCGCCCGAACGTGGGGCTCGAGGCACGGTGGCTCACTACTGGACGGCAAAGAGAAAACGGGGTCTGGCCAGACTCACTAGGGTAGAGGTGCCCCAACAGCATCACTCGTGCGCCGCAGGCAGCCTTGAGGTAAGTGCCGTTCATCAATCAATGGGTAAAGCACTCTCTAAAGAGGCTCTCTTCATTTAGGAAATGAAGATTTCAGGGAGAGGGGAATAAGAGTCAAAAACAAAGAAAGAAAAAAAGATTTAACTAAGTTTTTCTGTTTCGTGGAAGAAAAATGTCCCTGGCTGGTTATTAATGGCCTGGGCATCCACCCTTTGACGTGGAATAAAGTTGGAAAGGCTATCAATAACTTGCTTAAGGACGGAGAGTACGTCCCCGATGCATTCTTTAGTTTCTATGGAGTAATCAGAGATGTTTTAAAGGATTCAGAAAAGGATAGTAGGGTGTCACATCTTCTGGCACTTGCTGAGGACCTATTAAACGATGTGTCCATCCCAGAAGACGGTAAGAGTGAGGTTGTCACAAATCACATTGAACAAAAGACCAAAAGACCCACCGGGACCTTCAAGGGTCCAGAGGTTTATTGACATCTACCGGTAAGAGCGCTATCTGTCTTGTCTCTGTCTCTGTCTTGTCTCGTTAAGTTTTGTGCCAGTCGACTGATTTGTACTTTGCAGGCTCTCACTGGGACAGACGTGTCCGGACAGTGATCCTGGGAGGGAAAGAGAGACGTCTCATTCCCTGATTTGGGCAAGGGACCCCCTAGTCCCAAGCCATTTGGGGCCACCTCAGAGGTGACTATTTGATTTTTGGAGTCTCCTCCAGGGAGTACTCAGGAGAGGAACATCTTTGGGTACCTTCCCCCATGGTGGGAGGAAGTGCCACTTTGTATTTTGTCCCGGGAAATTGTTAGAGCCATTTTGTAGGGGTTTTTTGTATGTTTTATTGTGGTCATTGTTACTTTACACTCTGTTTCTCTTCCAAGAAATAAGGTGCATGTCTGACTAACAGGGATATGAAAGCCCCCTGATGTCTGTTTGATCAAGGACAGAGATCCTCAGTCTGGATTGTTTTTGGTGTGATTGAGACTGGAGGGTCACTCTCCACAGTGCACATCAGGCTGTCATTGTTCTTGGAGCTTTGTTGGTTGTCTCGTTGGGGCAAAGTTTTTCTTTCGTGTGCCCTTGGTCTTGTGTGTAGTGTGTTAACTGTTCTCATTGTTGACTTGACTGTGATGGATGCTATGGGACAGTCCCCTTCTTCTCCACTAGACCTTTGCCTAGCCCACCAGAAGGATGTGTGAGCCACAATCGAGAGGCTTGCTTGCTGTGAGTGAGGCCATCATCATCTCAGTGCTGATGTGCCGGTACTTGGATTGTCTGTGTAAATGTCATCTGTTTCTGCTACTCACCTCCCTTATTTTCCCGGAGAGAAGGAGAGAGAGGCACAGCGAGGGCCACCTCCCTCCCTCCCTAGCTCTCTTGCTGTCAGGACTTAGGCAGCTGGCTGCTCTCACGAGGGTGGGGGTGCGTGCTCTCGGTACAGGCGGGCTAAGATTCTCATGTCCTGCTCTGGACAGGACAATGGCTGCCTGCAACTGACAAAACTGTGTGAACACTGAACAGAGAATCTGACTTTAGTCAGAGGAGTTAACAAAACTTTTTTTTTCAGGAACACTGGCAGCCAAGGACATACTTTATGACCACTGCTCCCCCTCCCTTCCTTTACTGTGATAACTTCAAAGTCTCTTCTGCCAGCCAGGAATTTCTCTTGTTAACCCTTCTCTGTCCTGATTGTGAAACCTCAGTAACCCCCCCCCAACTTCATCCCCTACAGACAAAGAGAAGCTAAAACCAGGATTCTTAAATGTAGATAAGAACTTAGACGCCTTTTTCCAGGTGGCTTTATCAACTACAGAAACTTAAGAAAACACAGAGTTAGGATATATGACCATCTGACAGAGACTAAGTGGTCATAAAACATCCCAAACTCCCCAAACTCCCCAAACCCGGGAGACAGCTCATAAAACTCCTAAACACGGTTGCTAAACAAATGAGAAATAAAGATAACATGAAAAACTACTGATATGAACCTAAAGAGGGATGTGGGCGGTGGGAGATGAATTATGTGGTCTGTGCTAGCCTCACAAAGAAGGCTCTTGCTCCTTCCAACCTCCCTGCTGTGTGTGTGAGAGGTTTGGAACAAGCCCCCCTGCCGAGGCTTGTAAACTTCATTTAAATAAACCTTGCTTTTGCATTCTGTACCTGAGGTCTCTGATGGCTTCTTTGGGGAGGAGACGGAGACCTGGGCATAACAATGATATTGCTTAAAAAAGAAATGTTAAATTACCAGTTCAAGATACTGGGGAAATTATGCTTTGTTTCCATAGGAAAAATAAAAATTTACATGGGTTTTGGTCATTTGAGTTCAATGTGTTACAAATACTTGCCATCATTTAAGAAAATTGGTTTCAAATTATTGTTGGTTAAGACAAAAGTTTAGATAAATGATTTTTGATATGAGGAAACAGTTTAAAATGTAAAAATTTAAAGGCTTAAACATGTCATGAGGGTTTAAAAAAATATAATAAAACTTTAAGGTCTAACTTTAAAGTTTAAGTAAACATGTTTCAGATTTCTTTCTCTTGTTATTCTGCTGTTACATGGAGACTCCAAAGGGTCATAGTTTTAAAAAATGTCTGTCTATTCTGCAGGTATGAATGAAAATGTGGCCACATGTATGTTTGGTTTTGAATGTCTGAGTTTGCATGCATGTCCTTCTGTGTTAAAGAATCCAAGTTAATACTAGTCATCTGGCTATCCAGATACTAGTTTAAAGCATAAACGGTTCTATTTAAATAAAAACAAACTGACAGGTATATATGACTAATATATCTATAGGAGAACAAATTAGCCTGGTCATTATTACCAAACTTAGAGATATTTCAAGATTAGGCCTAGATTTGTTTGGCTCAGATACATTTAATAGATGATGGTCCTCAAACCTGTCAATGATCTGATGAATATGACATTTAAATTATTTGATTAAAAACTTACTATCAGAAACAAAGACTCCTAGCTCCCCAGCTCCTAGCAATGACTCCCAAGGTCTCCAAAGAAGATATGGAATGACAAGAAGATGCCACCTGAATTGCGAACGACACTGACCACAGGGTAAGACGCGCCAATGCAACGCCTGCCTCCAGGACCCAGCCCAGACTGTGGACAAGGAGTAGGACACTGTCAGTCTTCCGTGTCCCTATTCCACAGAAAAGGTACTCTGCCTTATGGGCTTGATGGTGGTAGAAGATAGATGTTGTTCTAACTGGTACCTCCAGCGCTATAGAGACCTGGGTAGGGATTGATCACTGTAATTTATAGGATTGGATGCTTCTTGGTCTGCACTCAGATATAGTTTATCCTTCTCAGATCTCTGACAGTACTGATGGCTAGGCTAGCTCTAACTTTGTCAGCATGGCAGCATCAGACAACCAGATCTTTCTGCAAGGCCATAGCTAGCTTGTAAGCTCACTTAAAAAAAATGTTCTAAGATGTAAAAATTTAAATAAATCATAAAGGTTCGGATATGAGTCTAAAATAAGATATGTTTCAGATTACTCTCCTGTTCTATGGTTCAGAGCTTAACATTTAGGAGTCCTGATGAGCTGATAGAGCAATGACCACTTACTGTTCAGTCACAAGCTCAACATTTTGGATTTGTTTTAGATGTCATCTAGATATGTCTAAATGTAAACCTAAAAGTGCTTCTCACCAGGCCAAAAATCTCTGTCCAACTTACACCTGGCTTTCTGGACAGAAGTAAAATGCCCAAATCTGTAGTTCTTGTTGGGACTCAAAGGTATAAGTCTACTTCTGCTGTTTTACAGATACCCATTATCTGCTTTGTCTACAATATGGATTTCAGTACAGATTGGTAATACTAATGTATCTAAAACTTTTATGTCATTCTGCAAAAAGGCCTCAAAGGATCAAAAGAGTCATAAAAACATAGACCCACTCCACAGAGGTCGAAAGAACCCCAGATAAGTATTCCTAAAGATGGTATTTTTCCTCTCTCCTGGTCTTGGGATTACTGCTTTTTACTAAGGGTATGGACCTAAGGTTTCAAATAAGTTCATAAATTTTAACCTCTGTTCCTAGTTTAAATCTGTCTTAACAGATTTCTACTTGGCTGGCAGACACCTCCAAGTTTCAGTTGCTGACTCCACCACTCCAGACGACTGTGGACTCCGGACGTGCTATAGGCTAACGTGGACCAGCCCAGCTAACATGATTCTTCTCTGTCCCCATGGGGTCAGGCAGCTACATGCTACTGACAAATGCCCCCTGCCCAGTGTTTGACCAGCTTTTCAGCCTTTTGGGGGAGGGGCCCTGATAACGACGCCCCAATGCCAGCTTGAAGCAGTTCCAGAAAGAGAATACATCGTCCCATTTTCCTTGTTCAAAAGAGGTTGAAATGCTGGGTCAAAAGAAAACTCCCTAGCATCGAGACAAGATGGCTAATTGTAAATAAACTATGCATGGCCATTACAGGCCATGAGTTACTAAAATAGGCCATGAGTTACCAAATGTAATGTCATAATTTTAAGATTAAAATTTGCCAAAAAGAAAACGGGGGAATGAAAGACCCTAGCCCTTCAGGCTTACACCCCCAAGCCACAGGAAAAGAGAAACTTCAAGCACCAGGAAATGAGAAACTAAAGATCTAGTTCCAAGGGCAACCTGACTTAGCCATTGTTGAATCTCCCCTGCAACCATATAACAATGTAAAGAGATTTCTGTTAAGAGATGTGCTTAACTGTGACTGGGATAGTTGCAGGTGTTACAGGAAGGACCACTGTGACCTTTGTGTAAACCCAACTCCCGCCTTGATACCCCCACCTTGAGGTTTCAGGAAAAATGTACCTGTTGATGCAAATTACCTGTCTGTGATCACTCTGTACACAGACCATGATTTTGTGAAACGAAATTGTATGGGAATTGTAATCTTATGGGTTTTTTTCTTTATTAGCCTTTATGGGGCTGCAGTAAGATGCGGCTCTTGCTCTTAGGAGCAGGGTTTGCCCTTCTATATAAAAGCTTTAAAGAATCCCCTTGGCTTTCTACCCTGATCCCCACCCTCCTGGTCCCCCTGATTATTTTCCTTCTCCTTCTCATTACCTTTGGTCCCTGGGCCTTTCAGCGGTTGACTCGGTTTATCAAAAATCAGATTGATTTGGCCTTACCATGACACGTCTCGATTCATTATCACAGAGTAGATTCCTAGGAGGCCAGTCAGGAGCCCCATCAAGGACTCAGATTCAGTGTCCTAAAGCCCTAACGTCCCCACGGTCTTGCTAGAGAGTACTCAATGACGGGAATAGTACAGGGCCCACGCAGGAGACAACAGCGTACAGAGGTCGTCAAGACCGGCTCAACATGGCACGCTGCCATGCGTGGGAGTCCCCCTGTATAGCCTAAGACAGAGGCTCTCTCGGACCTCCGCAATCCCGATCTTATGGACTTGGTCCATTTTAGAGAAAAGAGGGGGAACTGTTGGAGACCGACTCTGGACAGCTGTGTCTTGAACCTTGTGTTACCTGCCACGATTTATCAAGCCTCGTGTAAATAAGAGGCTTTTAGTCTAACCTAGGAATGTAGGATTAAATAAACCTCTTTAAATCAGCTAGCTGCAGGGGCCTGGGACCAAATCGACCTCCTGCTGACCCTCCTTAGGAATTTTCTTTGTCCTCTCCTCACTCCTGCTCCCCCTCCCTACCTGAAGCCCTGTTTATAAGCTCTAACACCAGTCAATAAACTGAGGCCTTGACGCAACTCAGACTGCTTTGTCTTTCTTCACGCACTTGGTCTCCTTTCCCTCTCGCCCCCCATTGATTCACAGGTGGTCCCTCCTCGAGACCCTCGAATAACCTGGCCTGCTGGACGGGTCATAATTGAAGCCTAGTTTGCCTTACGAGAAAAACACTCTTCTCTTTAAAAAAAGTGCATTCTTGCCTTCTACTGTGTTTCCTATATGGCCAGTACCGTGAGGTAGCTTAAAACAAAAGAACTGTGCTTCTACACAAACGGGGCATAACGAGTTCAACTAAGTATTGGAAACTAAGTCAGACAGGAGCTTCTCTTCCGACCAATACACTGTGTTTGCTGGGAACAGACACGAATGCTATTTGCACTGTGTATGTCCTGAATAGCACAAGAGTGGTTTTCTTAAGCTGAATGAACACTTGCTGCTAGAACATGATACTGAATGTTATTCAACTCCGTTTAGGAAGTTTAATTGAAACCTAGTTTGCCTTACAAGAGAAACACTCTGCTTTTGAGAAAAGTGCATTCTTGCATTCTACTGTGTTTCCTATAGGGCCAATACCGGGAGCTAAGTCAAAACAAAAGAACTGTGCTTCTTACACAAACGGGGCATATCTTGTTCAACTCAGTATTGGAAACTAAGTCAAACAGGAGCTTCTCTTCAGTCCAATACACCGAACTTGCTGTGAACAGGCGGGAATGCTCTTTGTACTGTTATTGGCCAGAATAGCACAAGAGTGGTATTTTTACCCTGAATTTACACTTGCTGCTAGCACTTGAAACTGAATGTGATTCAACTGCGTTTAGGAAGTTTAATTGAATCCTAGTTTGCCATACAAGAAAAACACTCTGCTTTTGAGAAAAGGGCATTCTTGCACTCTACAGTGTTTCCAATAGTGCCTCTACAGTGAGCTAGCTCAAAAAAAAAAAAGAACTCTGTTTCATACATAAACGCGGCATATCTAGTACAACTCAGTATTGGAAACTAAGTCAAACAGGAGCTTCTCTTCAGTCCAATATACTGTACTTGCTAGGGACAGACGTGAATGCTATTTGCACTGTGTATGGCCAGAATAGCACAGGAGTGGTGTTCTTAACCTGAATTAACACTTGCTGCTAGCACTTGAAACTGAATGTGATTCAACTCCGTTTAGGAACTTTATTTGAATCCTAGTTGGCCATAAAAGAAAAACACTCTGCTTTTGAGAAAGGGGCATTCTTGCACTCTATGGTGTTTCCTATAGGGCCAGTACAGTGAGGTAGCTCAAAACGAAAGAACTGTGCTTCCTACACAAACGGGGAATATCTAGTTCAACTCAGTATTGGAAACTAACAAAAACAGGAGCTTCTCTTCAGTCTAATACACTTTACTTGCTGGGAACAGACGTGAATGGTATTTGCTTTGAGTATGGCCAGAATACCACAAGAGTGGTGTTCTTACCCTGACTTAACTCTTGCTGCTAGAACTTGAAACTTAATGTGATTCAACTCCTTTAAGGAAGTTTAATTGAACCCTAATTTGTCATACAAGAAAAACACTTTGCTTTTGAGATTAGGGCATTTTTCACTATACTGTGTTTCCTATAGGGACATTACAGTGAGCTAGCTCAAAATGAAGGAACTGTGCCTCCTACACAAACGGGGCATATCGAGTTCAACAAAGTATTGGAAACAAAGAAAAAAGAGGAGCTTCTCTTCAGTCCAATACACGGTACTTGCTGGGAACAGACGCGAATGCTATTTGCACTGTTTATAGCCAGGATAGCACAAGGGTTGTGTACTTACCCTGAATTACAACTTGCTGCTAGAACTTGAAACTAATTGTGATTAAACTCCGTTTATGAAGTTTATTTGAAACCTAGTTCGCCATAAAAGAAAAAAACTCTGCTTTGGAGAAAAGGTCATTTTTGCAATCTACTGTGTTTCCTAGAGGGCCATTAGAGTGAGTTAGCTCAAAAAAAGAACTGTGCTTCCTACACAAACGTGGCATATCTAGTTCAACTAAGTATTGGAATCAAAGAAAAACATGAGCTTCTAATCAGTCCAATACACTGTACTTGCTGAGATCAGACGCGAATGCTATTTTCACTGTGTATGGCCAGAATAGCACAAGAGTGGTGTTCTTACCCTGAATGAACACTTGCTGCTAGCACTTGAAACTGAATGTGATTCAACACCATTTAGCAAATTAAATTGTACCCTAGTTTGCCATACAAGAAAAACACTGTGCTTTTGAGAAAAGGGCATTCTTGCATTCTACTGTGTTTCCTATACAGCCAATACAGACAGCTAGCTCAAATCAAAAGAACTGTGCTTCCTACACAAATGGGGAATATCTAGTTCAACTCATTATTGGAAACTAAGAAAAACAAGAGCTTCTCTTCAGTCCAATACACTGTACTTGCTGGGAAGAGACCCGAATGCTATTTGCACTGACTATGGCCATAATAGCACAAGAGTGGTGTTCTTACCCTGAGTTAACACTTGCTGCTAGAACTTGAAACTGAAAGTGATTCAACAACATTTAGGAAGTTTAATTGAACCCTAGTTTGCCATACAAGAAAAACACTCTGCTTTGAGAAAAGGGCATTCTTGCACTCTACTGTGTTTCCTATAGGGCCAATACAGTGAGCTAGATCAAAACAAAAGAACTGTGCTTCCTACACAAACGGGGCATATCGAGTTCAACTCAGTATTGGAAACTAAGTCAGACAGGAGCTTCTCTTCAGTCCAATACACTGTACTTGCTGGGAACAGACACGAATGCTATTTGCACTGTGTATGTCCAGAATTGCACAACAGTGGTTTTCTTACCCTGAATGAACACTTGCTGGTAGAACTTGATACTGAATGTTATTCAACTCCGTTTATGAAGTTTAATTGAACCCTAGTTTGCCATACAGAAAAACACTCTGCTTTTGAGAAGAGGGCATTCTTGCACTATACTGTGTTTCCTATAGGGCTAGTACAGTGAGCTAGCTCAGAAGAAAATAACAGTGCTTCCTACACAAACGGGGCATATCTAGGTCAACCTCATATTGGAAACTAAGTAAAACAGGAGCTTCTCTTCATCCAATACACTGTACCTTCTGAGAAGAGACACGAATGCTATTTTCACTGTATATGGCCAGATAGCACATGAGTGGTGTTTCTACCCTGACTTAACTCTTGTTGCTAGATCTTGAAACTGAACGGGATTCAACTCCGTTTAGGAAGGTTAATTTAAGCCTAGTTTGCCTTAGAAGAAAAACTCTCTGCTTTTGTGAAAAGGGAATTCTTGCACTCTACTGTGTTTCAGATAGGGCTGGTACATTGAGCTAGCGCAAAACAAAAGAACTGTGCTTCCTACACAAACGGAGCATATGTAGTTCAAGTCAGTATTGGAAACTAATTCAAACAGGAGCTTCTCTTCAGTACAATACACTGTACTTACTGATAACAGACGCGAATGCTATTTGCAGTGTGTATGGCCAGAATAGCACAAGAGATGTGTTCTTACCATGAATTAACACTTGTGCTAGAACTTGAAACTGAATGTGATTCCACTCCAAATAGAAAGTTTAATTGAAACCTACTTTCCTTACAAGAAAAACACTCTGCTTTTGAGAAAAGTGCATTCTTGCATTCTACTGTGTTTCCTATAGGGCCAGTACAGTGAGCTAGCTCAAAACAAAGGAACTGTGCTTCCTACACAAACGTGGCATATCGCGGTCAACTCAGTATTGGAAACAAATAAAACAGCAGCTTCTCTTCAGTCCAATACACTGTACTTGCTGGGAACAGACGCGAATGCTATTTGCACTCTGTATGGCCAGAAGCACAAGGGTGGTGTACTTACCCTGAATTACAACTTGCTGTTAGAACTTGAAATTGAATGTGATACAACTCCGTTTGAGAAGTTTAATTGAAGCCTAGTTTGCCTTACAAGAAAAACACTCTTCTTTTTTAAAAAAGTGCATTCTTGCCTTCTACTGTGTTTCCTATATGGCCAGTACCGTGAGGTAGCTTAAAACAAAAGAACTGTGCTTCTACACAAACGGGGCATAACGAGTTCAACTAAGTATTGGAAACTAAGTCAGACAGGAGCTTCTCTTCCGAACAATACACTGTGTTTGCTGGGAACAGACACGAATGCTATTTGCACTGTGTATGTCCTGAATAGCACAAGAGTGGTTTTCTTAAGCTGAATGAACACTTGCTGCTAGAACATGATACTGAATGTTATTCAACTCCGTTTAGGAAGTTTAATTGAAACCTAGTTTGCCTTACAAGAGAAACACTCTGCTTTTGAGAAAAGTGCATTCTTGCATTCTACTGTGTTTCCTATAGGGCCAATACCGGGAGCTAAGTCAAAACAAAAGAACTGTGCTTCTTACACAAACGGGGCATATCTTGTTCAACTCAGTATTGGAAACTAAGTCAAACAGGAGCTTCTCTTCAGTCCAATACACCGAACTTGCTGTGAACAGGCGGGAATGCTCTTTGTACTGTTATTGGCCAGAATAGCACAAGAGTGGTATTTTTACCCTGAATTTACACTTGCTGCTAGCACTTGAAACTGAATGTGATTCAACTGCGTTTAGGAAGTTTAATTGAATCCTAGTTTGCCATACAAGAAAAACACTCTGCTTTTGAGAAAAGGGCATTCTTGCACTCTACAGTGTTTCCAATAGTGCCCCTACAGTGAGCTAGCTCAAAAAAAAAAGAACTCTGTTTCATACATAAACGCGGCATATCTAGTACAACTCAGTTATGGAAACTAAGTCAAACAGGAGCTTCTCTTCAGTCCAATATACTGTACTTGCTAGGAACAGACGTGAATGCTATTTGCACTGTGTATGGCCAGAATAGCACAGGAGTGGTGTTCCTAACCTGAATTAACACTTGCTGCTAGCACTTGAAACTGAATGTGATTCAACTCCGTTTAGGAACTTTATTTGAATCCTAGTTGGCCATAAAAGAAAAACACTCTTCTTTTGAGAAAAGGGCATTCTTGCACTCTATGGTGTTTCCTATAGGGCCAGTACAGTGTGGTAGCTCAAAACAAAAGAACTGTGCTTCCTACACAAACGGGGAATATCTAGTTCAACTCAGTATTGGAAACTAACAAAAACAGGAGCTTCTCTTCAGTCCAATACACTTTACTTGCTGGGAACAGACGTGAATGGTATTTGCTTTGAGTATGGCCAGAATACCACAAGAGTGGTGTTCTTACCCTGACTTAACTCTTGCTGCTAGAACTTGAAACTTAATGTGATTCAACTCCTTTAAGGAAGTTTAATTGAACCCTAATTTGTCATACAAGAAAAACACTTTGCTTTTGAGAATAGGGCATTTTTCACTATACTGTGTTTCCTATAGGGACATTACAGTGAGCTAGCTCAAAATGAAGGAACTGTGCCTCCTACACAAACGGGGCATATCGAGTTCAACAAAGTATTGGAAACAAAGAAAAAGAGGAGCTTCTCTTCAGTCCAATACACGGTACTTGCTGGGAACAGACGCGAATGCTATTTGCACTGTTTATAGCCAGGATAGCACAAGGGTTGTGTACTTACCCTGAATTACAACTTGCTGCTAGAACTTGAAACTAATTGTGATTAAACTCCGTTTATGAAGTTTATTTGAAACCTAGTTCGCCATAAAAGAAAAAAACTCTGCTTTGGAGAAAAGGTCATTTTTGCAATCTACTGTGTTTCCTAGAGGGCCATTAGAGTGAGTTAGCTCAAAAAAAGAACTGTGGTTCCTACACAAACGTGGCATATCTAGTTCAACTAAGTATTGGAATCAAAGAAAAACATGAGCTTCTAATCAGTCCAATACACTGTACTTGCTGAGATCAGACACGAATGCTATTTTCACTGTGTATGGCCAGAATAGCACAAGAGTGGTGTTCTTACCCTGAATGAACACTTGCTGCTAGCACTTGAAACTGAATGTGATTCAACACCATTTAGCAAATTAAATTGTACCCTAGTTTGCCATACAAGAAAAACACTGTGCTTTTGAGAAAAGGGCATTCTTGCATTCTACTGTGTTTCCTATACGGCCAATACAGAGAGCTAGCTCAAATCAAAAGAACTGTGCTTCCTACACAAACGGGGAATATCTAGTTCAACTCATTATTGGAAACTGAGAAAAACAAGAGCTTCTCTTCAGTCCAATACACTGTACTTGCTGGGAACAGACCCGAATGCTATTTGCACTGACTATGGCCATAATAGCACAAGAGTGGTGTTCTTACCCTGAGTTAACACTTGCTGAATGTTATTCAACTCCGTTTATGAAGTTTTATTGAACCCTAGTTTGCCATACAGAAAAACACTCTGCTTTTGAGAAAAGGGCATTCTTGCACTATACTGGGAACAGATGCGAAAGCTATTTGCAATGTGTATGGCCAGAACCACAAGAGTGGTGGTCTTACCCTGAATTAACACTTGGTGCTAGAACTTGAAACTGATTGTGATTCAACTCCATTTAGGAAGTTAAATTGAACCCTCGTTTGTAATATAAGGAAAACACTCTGCTTTGGAGAAAAGGGCATTCTTGCACTCTACTGTGTTGCTTATTTTGCCAGTGCAGTGAGCTAGCTCAAAACAAAAGAAATGTGCTACCAATAAAAACGGGGTATGCCTAGTTCAACTCAGTATTGGAAACTAACTAAAACAGGAGCTGCTCTTCATTCCAATACACTATACTTGCTAGGAAAATACGCGAATGCTATTTATACTCTGTATGGCCGAAATAGCACAAAAGTGGTGTTCTTCCCCTGAATTAACACTTACTGCTAGAACTTGAAACTGAATGTAATTCAACTCCATTTAGGCAGTTGAATTGAACCCTAGTTTGCCATACAAGAAAACCACTCTGCTTTTGATAAAAGGGCATTATTTCACTCTATTGTGTTTCCTATAGGGCCAGTACAGTGGGCTAGCTCAAAACAAAAGAACTGTGCTTCCTACAAAAACGGGGCATGTCTAGTTAAACTCAGTGTTCGAAACAAAGAAAAACAAGAGCTTATCTTCAGTTAATTATACTGTACTTGCTGGGAACAGACGCGAATGCTATTTGCACTGTGTATGGCCAGAATAGCACAAGAGTGGTGATCTTACCCTGAATTAACACTTGCGGCTAGAACTTGAAACTGAATGTGATTCAACTCCGTTTAGGAAGTTTAATTGAACCCTAGTTTGCCATAGACGAGAAAAACTCTTCGTTTGAGAAAAGGGCATTCTTGCACTCTACTGTGTTTCCTATAGGGCCAATACACTGAGCTAGCTCAAAAAAAAAAAAAAAAAGAAATGTGCTTCCTACACAGACGGGGCATGTAGTTCAACTCTATATTGGAAACAAAGAAAAACTTGAGATTCTCAAAAGTCCAATACACTGTACTTGCTGGGAAGAGACGAAATGCTATTTGCACTGTGTATGGCCAGCATAGCACATAGTGGTGTTCTTAACCTGAATTAAATCTTGCTGCTAGAACTTGAAACTGAATGTGATTCAATTTCGTTTAGGAAGTTTTATTGATCATTTGTTTGTCATACAAGAAAAACACTCTGCTTTGGAGAAAAGGTCATTGTTGCAATCTACTGTGTTTCATAGTGGGCCAGTATAGTGAGCTAGCTCAAAACAAAACAACTTTGCTTAATACACATGGGGCATATCTAGTTCAGCTGAGTATTGGAAACTATGTCAAAGAGGAGCTTCTCTTCAGTCCAATACACTGGACTTGCTGGGAACAGATGCGAAAGCTATTTGCAATGTGTATGGCCAGAACCACAAGAGTGGTGGTCTTACCCTGAATTAACACTTGGTGCTAGAACTTGAAACTGATTGTGATTCAACTCCATTTAGGAAGTTAAATTGAACCCTCGTTTGTAATATAAGAAAAACACTCTGCTTTGGAGGAAAGGGCATTCTTGCACTCTACTGTGTTGCCTATTTTGCCAGTACAGTGAGCTCAAAACAAAAGAAATGTGCTACCAATAAAAACGGGGCATGCCTAGTTCAACTCAGTATTGGAAACTAACTAAAACAGGAGCTTCTCTTCAACCAGTACACTATACTTGCTAGGAAAATACTTACCCTGAATTAACACTTGCTGCTAGCACTTGAAACTGAATGTGATTCAACACCATTGAGGAAGTTAAATTGAACCTTATTTTGCCATACTAGAAAAACACTCTGCTTTTGAGAAAAGGATATTCTTGCACTCTACTGTGTTTCCTATAGGACAGTATAGTGAGCTAGATCAAAACAAAAGAACTGTGCTTCCTATACAAACGGGGCACATCTAGTTCAACTCAGAATTGGAAACGAAGTCAAACAGGACCTTCTCTTCAGTCCAATACACTGTATTTGCTGGAAACACTCGCGTATGCTATTTGCACTGAGTATGGCTGGAATAGCACAAGACTGCTGTTATTATCCTGAATTAACACTTGCTGCTAGAACTTGAAACTGAATGTGATTCATTTAGGAAGATTAATTTAAACCTAGTTTGCCATACAAGAAAAACACTCTGGTTTTGAGAACAGGGCATTCTTGCACTCTACTGTGCTTCCTATAGGGTCCTTAGAGTGAACTAGTTCAAAACAAAAAAAAATGTGCTTCCTACACAAACGGGGCATATCTAGATCAACACAGTATTGGAAACGAAGTAAATCAGGATCTTCTCTTCAGTCCAAAACACTGTACCTGCTGGGAACAGACAGGAAATCTATTTGTACTGTGTAAGGCCAGCATAGCACAAGAGTGGTGATCTTACCCTGAATTAACACTTCCTGCTAGAACTTGAAACTGAATGGGATTCACCTCCGTTTAGGACGTTTATTGAACCCTAGTATGCCATACAAGAAAAAAATCTGCTTTTAGAAAAGGGCATTCTAGTACTCTACTGTGTTTCCTTAAGGGCCAGTACAGTGAGCTAGTTCAAAACAAAAGAACTGTGCTGCCTACACAAACGGGGCATGTCTAGTTCAACTCAGTATTGGAAACAAAGAAAAACATGACCTTCTGTTCAGTCCAAAACACTGTACTTGCTGGGAAGAGACGCCAATGCTATTTGCACTGTGTATGTCCAGAATAGCACAAGAGTGGTGATATTACCCTGAATTAACACTTGCTGCTAGAACTTGAAACTGTATGTGATTCAACTACATTTAGGTAGTTTAATTGAAACCTAGTTTGCCATACATGAAAAACACTCTGCTTTTGAGAAAAGGGCATTCTTGCTCTCTACTGTGTTTCCTATAGGTCCAGTAGGGTGAGCTAGCTCAAAACAAAAGAACTGTGCTTCCTACACAAACAGGTACATCTAGTTCAACTCAGTATTGGAAACTAACTAAAACAGGAGCTCCTCTTCATTCCAATAAACTATATTTGCTAGGAAAAGACATGAATGCTATTTATACTGTATATGGCCAAAATATCACAACAGTGGTGTTCTTAACCTGAATTAACCCTTGCTGCTACTACTTGATATTGTATGTAATTCAACCCCTTTTAGGCAGTTGAATTGAACCCTAGTTTGCCATGCAAGAAAAACACTCTGCTTTTGAGAAAAGGGCATTCTTGTACTCTACTGTATTTCCTATAGGGCCAGTACAGTGAGATACCTCAAAAAAAAAAAGAACTGTGCTTCATACAAAAACGGGGCATGGCTAGTTCAAATGAGTACGGAAACCAAGAAAAACAAGATCTTCTCTTCAGTCCAATACACTGTACTTGCTGGGAACAGACGCGAATGCTATTTGCACTGTGTATGGCCAGAATAGCACAAGAGTCGTGTTCTTACCCTGAATTAACACTTGCTGCTAGAACTTGCATCTGAATGTGATTCAACTCCATTTAGGAAGTTTAATAGAACCCTAGTTTGCATTGCAAGAAACACTATGCTTTGGAGAAAAGGGCATTCTTGCACTCTACTGTGTTTCCTATAGGGTCCTGACAGTTAGCTAGCTCAAAACAAAAGAACTGTGCATCCTACAAAAACGGGGCATAACTAGTTCAACTCAGGATTGGAAACTGAGACAAACGGCAAGTTCTATTCAGTCCAATACACAGTACTTTCTGGGAGCAGTTGTGAATGCTATTTGTACTGTGTATGGCCAGAATAGCAAAACAGTGGTGATCTTACCATGAATTAACACTTGCTGCTAGAACTTCAAACTGAATGTGATACAGCTCTAATTATCATACAAGAAAATCACTCTGCTTTTGATAAAAGGGTATTCTTGCACTCTACTGTGTTTCCATTAGTGCTTTTACAGTGAGCTAGCTCAAAACAAAAGATCTGTGCTACCTACACAAACGGGGCATATCTAGTTCAACTCAGTATTGGGCACTAATTCAATGAGGAGCTTCTCTTCAGTCCATTACACTGTACTTACTGGGAACAGAGGCGAATGCTATTTGTAATGTGTATGGCCAGAATAGCACAAGAGTGGAGAACTTACCCTGAATTAACACTTGCTGCTAGCGCTTGAAACTGAATGTGATACAACAAAATTTAGGAAGTTAAATTGAACCCTAGTTTGCCATACAAGAAAAACACTCTGCTTTGGAGAAAAGGGTATTCTTGCACTCTACTGTGTTTCCTTATGGCCATTACAGTCAAATAGCTCAAAACAGAAGAACTGTGCTTCAACACAAACGGGGCATATCTATTTCAACTCAGTAATGGAAACTAAGTCAAACAGGAGCTTCTATTCAGTCCAATACACTGTACTTGCTGGTAAGAGACGCGAATAATAATTGCACTGTGTATTGCCAGAATAGCACAAGAGTTGTGTTCTTACGTTGAATTAACACTTACTGCAAGAACTTGAAACGGAATGTGATTCAACTCCGTTTAATAAGTTTAACTGAACCCTAGTTGGCCATACAAGAAAAACACTGCTTGTGCGAAAAGGGCATACTTGTACTCTACTGTGTTTCCTTTAGGGCCAGTACAGTGAGCTAGCTCAGAACAAGAGAACTGTGCCTCCTACAAAAACGGGACATATCTAGTTCCACTCAGTTTTGGAAACTAAGAAAAACAGGAGCTTCTCTTCAGTCCAGTACACTGTACTTGCTGGGAACAGACGCGAATGCTATTTGCACTGGGTATGGCCAGAAGAGCACAAGAGTGGTGTTCTTACCCTGTATTAACACTTGCTGCTAGAACTTGAAACTGAATGTGTTTCAATCCGTTTAGGAAGATTAATTGAACCCTAGATTGCCACACAAGTAAAACACTCTGCTTTTGAGAAAAGGGCCTTCTTGCCCTCTATGGCATTTCCTATAGGGCCAGTACAGTGAGCTTGCTCAAAACAAAAGAACTATGCTTCCTACACAAACGGAACATATCGAGTTCAACTCAGTATTGGACACTAAGTCAAACACGAGCTTCTCTTCCACCCAATAAACTGTACCTGGTCGGTACAGACGCTATAGCTATTTGTACTGTATGGGCAGAAGAGGACAAGATTACTGTTCTTTGCCTGAATGAACACTTGCTGCTAGACCGTGAAACTGAAAGTGATTCAACTCCCTTTAGGAAGTTTAATTGAACCCTAGTTTGCGATTCAAGAAAAACATTCTGCTTTTGAGAATAGTGCCTTCTTGCGCTTTGATATGTTTCCTATATGGCCAGTACAGTGACGTAGCTCAAAACAAAAGAACTTTGCTTCCTACACACACGGGGCATATGTAGTTCAGCTCAGTATTGGAAATTAAGAAAATCAGGAGCTTCTCTTCAGTCTTATACACTGTGCTTGATGGGAACAGACGTGAATGCTATTTGTACTATGTATGGGCAGAATAGCAAAGGAGTGGTGTTCTTACCCTGAATTAAGGCTTGCTGATAGGACTTGCAACTCATAATGATTCAATTCCGTTTAGGAAGTTTATTGAACCCTCCTTTGCAATAGAAGACAAAAACTCTGCTTTTGAGAAAAGGGCATTCTTGCACTCTACTGTGTTTACTTAGGGCCAGTAGAGTGAGCTTGCACAAAACAAAAGAACTGTGCTTCTTACAAAAACGCGGCATACCTACTTCAACTCAGTATTGGAAACTAAGTAAAACAGGAACTTCTCTTCAGTCGAATGCTCTGTACTTGCTGGGGTCAGGTGCCAATGCTATTTGCAGTATGCATGGCCAGAATAGCACAAGAACGTTGGTCTTACCCTGAATTAACACTTGCTGCTAGAACTATAAAGTGAATGTGTTTCAACTCCGTTTGGAAAGTTTAATTGAACCCTAGTTTTCCATACAAGAAAAACACTCTGGTTTTGAGAAAAGGGCATTCTTGTTCTCTCCTGTATTTCCTGTAGGGACAGTACAGTGAGCTAGCTCAAAACAAAAGAAGTGTGCTTCCTAAACAAACGGGGCATATCTAGTTCAACTCAGTATTGGAAACTAAGAAAACAAGTAGCTTCTCTTCAGTCCAATACACTGTACTTGCTGGGAACAGAAGGGAATGCTATTTGCACTATATATGGCTAGAAGAGCACAAGAGTGGTGTTCATACCCTGAATTAACACTTTCTGCTAGAACTAGAAACTTAGTGTGATTCAACTCTGTTTGGGAATTTTAATTGTACCCTAGTTTGCCATACAAGGAAAACACTCTGCTTTTGAGAAAAGGGAATTCTTGTACTCTACTGTGTTACCCTAGTGCCAGTAGAGTGAGCTGGCTCAAAACAAAAGAACTGTGCTTCCTACACAAGCAAGGTTATCTAGCTCAACGCAGTATTGGAAACTAAATAAAACAGGAGCTACTCTTCAGTCCAATACACTGTACTTTCTCGGATCAGATGCGAATGCTATTTGCAGTATGTATGGCCAGAATAGCAAAAGAGTGGTGTTCTTAAACTAAATTAACACTTACTGCTAGAATTTGAAACAGAATGTGATTCAACTCCGTTGAGTAAGTTTAATTGAAACCTATTTTGCCACACAAGAAAAACCCTCTGCTTTTGGGAAAAGGGCATTCTTGCACTCCACTGTGTTTCCTATAGGGCCAGTAGAGTGAGCTAGATTAAATCCAAAGAACTGTGCTTCCTACACAAACAGGGCCTATCTAGTTTAGCTCAGTATTTGAAAGTAATAAAACAGGAGCTTCTATTCAGTCCAATACACTGTACTTGATGGGACCACGCACGAATGCTATTTGCACTATGTATGGCCAGAATAGCACAGAAGTGGTGTTTTTACCCTGAATTAACACTTGCTACTAAAACTTTCAACTCATAGTGATTCAATTCCGTTCAGGAAGTTTATTGAACCCTCTTTTGCCATAGAAGAAAAACAATCTGCTTTGAGAAAAGGGCATTCTTGCATTCTACCGTGTTTCCTTTGGGCCAGTAGGGTGAGTTAGTTGAAAACAAAAGAACTGTGCTTCCTAAACAAACGCGGCATATCTAGTTCAACTCAGTATTGGAAACTAAGTAAAACAAGAGCATCTCTTCAGTCCAACACTCTGTACTTGCTGGGGTCATGTACGAATGCTATTTGCAGTATGTATGGCCAGAACATCACAAGAGTGGTGTTCTTACCCTGGATTAACACTTGCTGCTAGAACTTGCACCTGAATGTGATTCTACTCCGTTTAGGAAATTTAATTGAACCCTAGTTTGCCATACAAGAAAAACACTCTGGTTTTCAGAAAAGGGCATTCTAGCACTCTACTGTGTTTCCTTAAGGCCAGTACAGTGAGGTAGCTCAAAATAAAAGAACACTGCTACTACACAAATGGGGCCTATCTAGTTCAACTCAGTATTGGTAACTAAGAAAAACAGGAGCTTCTCTTCAGTCCAATACACTGTACTTGCTGGGAACAGACGCGAATGCTATTTGCACTGTTTATGGCCAGAATAGCACAAGAGTTGTGTTTTTACCTTGAGTTATTACTTGCTGCTGGAACTTGAAACTGAATGTGATTCAACTCCATTTAAGAAGTTTAATTGAACCCTAGTTTGCCATACAAGAAAAACTATCTGCTTTTGAGAAAAGGGCATTGTTGCACGCTATTGAGTTTCCTTAGTGCCAGTACAGTGAAAAAGCTAAAAACAGAAGAACTATGCTTCAACAAAAACGGGGCTTGTCTAGTTCAACTCAGTATTGGAAACTAAGTCAAATAGGAGCTTCTCTTCATTCCAATACACTGTACTTGCTTGTAAGAGTCGCAAATTATATTTGCACTGTGTATGGCCAGAATAGCACAAGAGTGGTGTTCTTACCTTGACTTAACACTTGATACTAGAACTATAAAGTGAATGTGATTCAACTCCGTTTAGGAAGTTTAATTGAAACCTAGTTTTCCATACAAGAAAAACACTCTGCTTTTGAGAAAAGGGCATTCTTGCTCTCTCCTGTATTTCCTATAAGGACAGTACAGTGAGCAAGCTAAAAACAAAAGAAGTGTGCTTCCTAAACACACGGGGCATATCTAGTTCATCTCAGTATTGGAAACTAAGAAAAACAGTAGCTTCTCTTCAGTCCAATACACTGTACTTGCTGGGAACAGAAAGGAATGCTATTTGCACTATATATGGCTAGAAGAGCATACGAGTTGTGTTCATGCCCTGAATTAACACTTGCTGCTAGAACTCGAAACTGAGTGTGATTCAACACCGTTGAGGAATTTTAATTGTTCCCTAGTTTGCCATACAAGAAAAACACTCTGCTTTTGAGACAAGGGCATTCTTGCACTCTACTGTGTTTCCCTAGGGCCAGTAGAGTGAGCTAGCTCAAAACAAACGAACTGTGCTTCCTACACAGCGGAGTTATCTAGCTCAACTCAGTATTGGAAACTAAATAAAACAGAAGCTACTCTTCAGTCCAATACACTGTACTTTCTAGGATCAGACGCGAATGCTATTTGCAGTATATATGGCCAGAATAGACAAGAGTGGTGTTCTTAAACTAAATTAACGCTTACTGATAGAACTTGAAACAGAATGTGATTCAACTCCGTTGAGTAAGTTTAATTGAAACCTATTTTGCCACACAAGAAAAACCCTCTGCTTTTGGGAAAAGGGCATTCTTGCACTCCACTGTGTTTCCAATGGGGCCAGTAGAGTGAGTTAGCTGAAAACAAAAGAACTGTGCTTCCTAAACAAACGCGGCATATCTAGTTGAACTTAGTATTCCAAAATAAGTAAAACAAGAGCTTCTCTTCAGTCCAATACTCTGTACTTGCTGGAGTCAGGTGCGAATGATATTTGAAGTATGTATGGACAGAAAAGTACAAGAGTGGTGTTCTTACCCTGAATTAACACTTGCTGCTAGAACTTGAAATTGAAAGTGATTAAACTCTGTTTTGGAATTTGAATTGAACCCTACTTTTCCATACAAGAAAAACACTCTGCTATGGAGAAGACGGCATTGTTGCACTCTATTGTGTTTCCCTAGGGCCAGTACAGTGAGCTAGCTCAAAAAAAAAGAACTGTGCTTCCTACACAAACGGGGCATATCTAGTTCAACTCAGTATTGGAAACTAAGTCAAATAGGAGCTTCTCTTCTGTCTAAACACAGTACTTGCTGGGAACAGACAAAATGCTATTTGCACAGTTTTTGGCCAGAATATCACAAGAGTCGTGTTCTTAACCTGAATTAACACTTGCTGCTAAACTTGAAACTGAATGTGATTCAACTCCGTTTAGGAAGTTTAATTGAACCCTAATTTGCCATACAAGAAAAACTAACTGCTTTTGAGAAAAGGGTGTTCTTGCACTCTACTCTGTTTCCTTATGGCCATTACAGTTAAATAACTAAAAACAGAAGAACTGTGCTTCAACACAAACGGGGCATGTCTATTACAACTCAGTATTGGAAACTTATTCAAACAGGAGCTTCTCTTCAGTCCAATACACTGTACTTGCTGGTAAGAGACGCGAATTATAATTGCACTGTGTGTTGCCAGAATAGCACAAGAGTTGTGTTCTTAAGTTGAATTAACACTTGCTGCTAGAACTTGAAACGGAATGTGATTCAACTCCGTTTAATAAGGTTAATTGAACCCTAGTTTGCCATACAAGAAAAACACTCTGCTTGTGCGAAAAAGGCATACTTGTACTCTACTGTGTTTCCTTTAGGGCCAGTTCACTGAGCTAGCTCAAAACAAAGAACTGTGCTTCCTACAAAAACGGGGCATATCTAGTTCAACTCAGTATAGGAAACTAAGAAAAACAGGAGCTTCTCTTCAGTCCAATACACTGTACTTTCTGGGAACTGACACGAAAGCTATTTGCACTGTGTATGGTCAGAATAGCACAAGAGTGGTGTTCTTACCTTGACTTAACACTTGCTGCTAGAACTATAAAGTGAATGTGATTCAACTCCGTTTAGGAAGTTTAATTGAACCCTAGTTTGCCATACAAGAAAAACACTCTGCTTTTGAGAAAAGGGCATTCTTGCACTCTATTGTGTATTTCATATTCGTCCAGTATAGTGAGCTAGCTCAAAACGAAAGAACGGGGCACATCTAGTTCATCTCAATATTGGAAAATAAGACAAACAGTATCTTCTCTTCAGTCCAATACACTGTATTGGCTGGAAACTGCATTCTACTGTCTTTCCTTAGGCCCAGTACATTAAGCTAGCTCAAAACAAAGGACTGTGCTTCCTACACAAACAGGGCATATCTAGTTAAACTCAGTATTGGAAACTAAGTAAAGGAGGAGCATCTCTTCAGTCCAATACACGGTACCTGCTGGAAACAGACACGAATGGTATTTGCAGTGTGCATGGCCAGAAGAGCAGAAGAGTTGTGTTCTTACCCTGAATTCATACTTGTTACTAGAACTTGAAACTCAATGTGATTCAACTCCATTTAGGAAGTTTAATTGACCCTACTTTGCCATACAAGAATAACACTCCGCTTTTGAGAAAAGGGCATTGTGGCACATAACTGTGTTTCCTACAGGGCCAGTACAGTGAGCTAGCTCAAAACTAAAGAACTGTGCTTCCTAAACAAACGGGGCATATCTACTTCCACTCAGTGTTGGACACTAAGTAAAACTGCATCTTCTCTTCAGTCGAATACACTGTATTTTTGGGAACAGACACGAATGCTACCTGTTCTGTGTATACCCAGAGTAGCACAAGACTGGTGTTCTTACCCAGAAATATTACTTGCTACTATAACTTGAAACTGTATGTGATTCAACTCCGTTTATGAAGTTTAATTGAACCCTAATTTGCCATACAAGAAAAACACTCGGCTTTTGCAAAAAGGGCATTCTTGCTCTCTCCTGTATTTCCTATAGGGCCAGTACAGTGAACAGCTCAACACAAAAGAACTGTGCTTCCTACACAAACGGGGCATATCTAGTTCAACTCAATATTGGAAACTAAGTCAAACAGGAGATTCTCTTCAGTTCAATACACTGTACTTGCTAGGAACCGATGAGAATGCTATTTGCACTGAGTATGACCAGAATAGCACAAGAATTGTGATCTTACCCTGAATTAACACTTGCTCCTATACAAACAGGGCATATCTACTTCAACTCATGTTTAGAAACTAAGAAAAACACTCTGCTTTTGTGAAAAGGGCATTCTTGCACTCTACTGTGTTTCCCACAGGGCTAGTACAGTGAGCTGGCCTAAAACAAAAGAACTGTGCTTCCTAAGCAAAGGGGGCATATCTACTTCAACTCAGTATAGGAAACTAAGTCAAACATGAGCTTCTCTTCAGTCCAATACACTGTACATGCCGGGAACAGACAAGAATGCTATTTGCACTGCGTGGCAGGAATAGCACAAGAGTGGTGTTCTTACCCTGTATTAACTCGTGCTGCTAGAACTTGAAACTGAGTGTGATTCAACTCCGTTTAGGAAGTTTAATTGAACCCTCGTTTGCCATACAAGAAAAACACTCTTCTTTTGAGAAATGGGCATTCTTGCACTCTACTGTGTTTCTTATAGGGCCATTACAGTGAGGTATCTCAAAACAAAAGAACTGTGCTTCCTACACAAACGGGGCATATCTAGTTCAACTCAGTATTGGAAAATAAGTCAAACAGGAGCTTCTCTTCAGTCCAATACACTGTACTTGCTGTGAACAGTCACGAATGCTATTTGCACTGTTTATGGCGAAAATAGCACAAGAGTGTTGTTCTTACACTGAATGAACACTTGATGCTCGAACTTGAAACTGAATGTGATTCAACTCCGTTTAGGAAGTTTAATTGAACCCTAGTTTGCCATACAAGAAAAACACTCTTCTTTTGAGAAAAGGGCATTCTTGCACTCTACTGTGTTTCCTATAGGGCCAGTACAGTGAACTAGCTCAAAACAAATGAACTGTGCTTCCTACAAAAACGGGGCATATCGAGTACAACTCAATATTGGAAACTAAGTCAAACAGGAGATTCTCGTCAGTCCAATACACTGTACTTACTGGGAACAGACGCGAATGCTATTTGCAATGTGTATGGCCAGAATAGCACAAGAGTCGTGTATTTACTATGAATTAAACACTTGCTCCTAGAACTGAAACTGAATGTGATTCAACTCTGTTTAGGAAGTTTAATTGAACACTCGTTTGCCATACAAGAAAAACACTCTACTTTTAAGAAAAGGCATTCCTGCATTCCACTGTGTTTCCTATAGGGCCAGTACAGTGAGCTAGCTCAAAACAAAAGAACTGTGCTTCCTACACAAACGGGACATATCTAGATCAAGTCAGTATTGGAAACTAAGTCAAACAGGAACTTCTCTTCAGTCCAATACACTGTACTTGCTTGGAAAAGACATGAATCCTATTTGCACTGTGTATGGCCAGAATAGCACAAGAGTGGTGTACTTACCCTGAATTAACACGTGCTGCTATAACTTGAAACTTAATGTGATTCAACTCTGTTTAGGAAGTTTAATTGAACCCTACTTTGCCCTACAGGAAAAATACTCTGCTTTTGAGAAAAGGGCATTCTTGCACTCTAATGTGTTTCCTCTAGGGCCAGTACAGTGAGCTAGCTCAAAACAAAAGAACTGTGATTCCTAAACAAACGGGGCATATCTAGTTCAACTCAGGATTGTAAACTAAGTCAAACAGGAGCTTCTCTTCATTCCAATACACTGTACTTGCTGGGAACAGACGCGAATGCTCTTTTCACTGTGTATGGCCAGTATAGCACCAGAGTGGTGTTCTTACCCTGAATTAAGACTTGCTGCTAGACCTTTAAACTGAATGTGATACAACTCCGTTTAGGAAGTTTCATTGAACACTAGTGTGCCATGCAAGAATAACACTCTGCTTTTGAGAAACGGGCATTCTTGCCCTCTAATGTGTTTCCGCTAGGGCCAGTACAATGAGCTAGCTCAAAACAAAAGAACTGTGCTTCCTACAGAGATTGGGCATATCTAGTTCATATCAGTATTGGAAACTAAGTCAAACAGGAGCTTATCTTCAGTCAAATACACTGTACGTGCTGGGAACAGACATGAATGATATTTGCACTGTGTAGGCAAGAATAGCACAAGAACGGTTTTCCACCCTGAATTAACGCTTGCTGCTAGAACTTGAAACTGAATGTGATTCAACTCAATTTAGGAAGTTTAATTGAACCCTAGTTTGCCATACAAGGAAAACACTCTGCTTTTGACAAAAGGGCATTCTTGCACTCTATTGTGTTTCCTATAAAGCCTCCAGTGAGCTAGATCAAAACAAATGAACTGTGCTACCTACACAAACGTGGCATACCTAGTTCAACTTAGTATTGGAAACTAAGTCAAACTGGAGCTTTCTTCAGTACAATACACTGATCTTGCTGGGAACAGACATGAAAGCTATTTGCATTGTGTATGGCCACAATGGCAAAAGAGTGGTGTTCTTACCCTGAATTAAAACTTTCTGTTAGAACTTGAAACTGAATGTCATTCAACCTCTTTTATGAAGTTTTATTGAACCCTAGTTTGCCAGACAAGAAAAACACTCTGTTTTTGAGAAACGGGCATTCTGGCACTCTACTGTGTTTCCTATAGGTCCAGTACAGTGAGCTAGCTCAGAACAAAAGAACTCTGCTTCCTACACAAACGGGGCATATCTAGTTCAACTCAATATTTAAAACTAAGTAAAACAGGAGCTCTCTTCAGTCAAAAACCCTGTACTTGCTGGGAACAGACGAGAATGCCATTTGCACTGTGTATAGCCAGAATAGCACAAGAGTAGTGTTCTTTCCCTGAATTTAAACATGCTGCTACAACATGAAACTGAATGTGATTCAACTCAATTTAGGAAGTTTAATTGAACCCCAGTTTGCCATACAAGAAAAAACTCTGCTTTTGAGAAAAGGGCATCTTGAACTCTCCTGAGTTTCCCATACGGCCAATATAGTGAGCTAGCTCAAAACAAAAGAACTGTGCTTCCTAAACAAATGGGGCATATCTAGTTCAACGCTGTATTGGATAATAAGTCAAACAGGAGCTTCTCTTCAGGCCAATACACTGTACCTGCTGGGAACAGACGTGAATGATATTTGCACTGTGTATGGCCAGAATGGCACAAGAGTGGTGTTCTTACCCTGAATTAACACTTGCTGAAAGAACTTGAAACTGAAAGTGATTCAACTCCGTATATAAAGATCAATTGAACCCTACTTTGAAATGCAAGAAAAAAACTCTGCTTTTGAGAAAAGGTCATTCTTGCACTCTATGGTGTTTCCTATAGGCCCAGTACAGTGAGTTAGCTCAAAACAAAAGAACTGTGCTTCCTACACCAATCGGGCATATCTAGTTCAACCGAGTACTTGAAACTAAGTCAAAAGGGAGCTTCTCTTCATTCCAATACACTGTACTTGCTGGGAACAGACGCGAATCCTATTTGCACTGTGTATGGCCAGAATAGCACTGAGTGGTGTTCTTACCAAGAATTAAAACTTGCTGCTAGAACTTGATAGTGAATGTGATTCAACTCCATTCAGGAAGTTTAATTGAACCCTAGTTTGCCATACAAGAAAAACACACTGCTTTTGACAAAAGGGCATTCTTGCACTCTATTGTGTTTCCTCTAGGGTGAGTACAGTGAGCTAGCTCAAAACAAAAGAACTGTGCTTCCTACAAAGACAGGGCATATCTAATTCAACTCATTGTTGGAAAATACGTCAAACAGGAGCTCCTCTTCAGGCCAATACACTGGACTTGCTGTGAACAGACACGTAATCTATTTGCACTGTGAATGGCCTGAATAGCACAAGAGTGGTGTTCTTACCCTGATTTAACACTTGCTGCTAGAACTTGAAACTGAATGTGATTCAACTCTGTTTCGGAAGTTTAATTGAACCCTACTTTGCCATACAGGAAAAACACTCTGCTTTTGAGAAAAGTGCAATCTTGAACTCTACAATGTTTCCCATAGGGCCAGTACAGTGAGCTAGGAAAACAAAAGAACAGTGCTTCCTAAACAAACCCGGCATATCTAGTTCAACCGAGTATTTGAAACTAAGTCAAAAAGGAGCTTCTCTTCATGCAATATACTGTAATTGCTGGGAACTGACACGAATGCTATTTGCACTATCTATGGCCAGAATAGCACAAAGTGGTGTTCTAACCAAGAATTAACACTTGCTGCTAGAACTTGAAACTGAATGTGATTCAACTCTGTTTAAGAAGTTTAATTGAACCTTGTTTGCCATACAAGAAAAACACTCTGAATTTGAGAAAAAGGCATTCTTGCACTTTACTATGTTTCCTATAGAGCCAGTACACTGAGCTAGCTCAAAACAAAAGAACTGTGCTTTCTACACAATCGGTGCATATCTAGTTCAAATCAGTATTGGAAACTAAGTCAAAGAGGAGCTTCTCTTCATTCCAATACACTGTACTTACTGGGAACAGACATGAATGCCATTTGCACTGTTAAAATCAGAATAGCACAAGAGATGTGTTCTTTCCCTGAACTAACACTTGCTGCTAGAATTTGAAACTGAATGTGATTCAACTCAATTTAGGAAGTTTAATTGAACCGTAGATTGGCATACAAGAAAACACTCTGCTTTTGAGAAAAGGGCATTCTGGCACTCTACTGTGTTTCCCATAGGGTCAGAAGAGTGAGCTAGTTCAGAACAAAAGAACTCTGCTTCCTACACAAACGGGGCATATCTAGTTCAACTCAGTATTAAAAACTAAGTAAAACAGGAGCTTCTCTTCAGTCAAAAACCCTGTACTTGCTGGGAAGAGACGAGAATGCCATTTCTACTGTGTATAGCCAGAATAGCACAAGAGTAGTGTTCTTTCCCTGAATTTAAACATGCTGCTACAACATGAAACTGAATGTGATTCAACTCAATTTAGGAAGTTTAATTGAACCCCAGTTTGCCATACAAGAAAAAACTCTGCTTTTGAGAAAAGGGCATCTTGAACTCTCCTGAGTTTCCCATACGGCCAATATAGTGAGCTAGCTCAAAACAAAAGAACTGTGCTTCCTAAACAAATGGGGCATATCTAGTTCAACGCTGTATTGGATAATAAGTCAAATAGGAGCTTCTCTTCAGGCCAATACACTGTACCTGCTGGGAACAGACGTGAATGATATTTGCACTGTGTATGGCCAGAATGGCACAAGAGTGGTGTTCTTACCCTGAATTAACACTTGCTGAAAGAACTTGAAACTGAAAGGGATTCAACTCCGTATATAAAGATTAATTGAACCCTACTTTGAAATGCAAGAAAAAAACTCTGCTTTTGAGAAAAGGTCATTCTTGCACTCTATGGTGTTTCCTATAGGCCCAGTACAGTGAGTTAGCTCAAAACAAAAGAACTGTGCTTCCTACACCAATCGGGCATATCTAGTTCAACCGAGTACTTGAAACTAAGTCAAAAGGGAGCTTCTCTTCATTCCAATACACTGTACTTGCTGGGAACAGACGCGAATCCTATTTGCACTGTGTATGGCCAGAATAGCACTGAGTGGTGTTCTTACCAAGAAATAAAACTTGCTGCCAGAACTTGATAGTGAATGTGATTCAACTCCATTCAGGAAGTTTAATTGAACCCTAGTTTGCCATACAAGAAAAACACACTGCTTTTGACAAAAGGGCATTCTTGCACTCTATTGTGTTTCCTCTAGGGTGAGTACAGTAAGCTAGCTCAAAACAAAAGAACTGTGCTTCCTACAAAGACGGGGCATATCTAATTCAACTCACTGTTGGAAAATACGTCAAACAGGAGCTCCTCTTCAGGCCAATACACTGGACTTGCTGTGAACAGACGCGAAATCTATTTGCACTGTGAATGGCCTGAATAGCACAAGAGTGGTGTTCTTACCCTGATTTAACACTTGCTGCTAGAACTTGAAACTGAATGTGATTCAACTCTGTTTCGGAAGTTTAATTGAACCCTACTTTGCCATACAGGAAAAACACTCTGCTTTTGAGAAAAGTGCAATCTTGAACTCTACAATGTTTCCCATAGGGCCAGTACAGTGAGCTAGGAAAACAAAAGAACAGTGCTTCCTAAACAAACCCGGCATATCTAGTTCAACCGAGTATTTGAAACTAAGTCAAAAAGGAGCTTCTCTTCATGCAATATACTGTAATTGCTGGGAACTGACACGAATGCTATTTGCACTATCTATGGCCAGAATAGCACAAAGTGGTGTTCTAACCAAGAATTAACACTTGCTGCTAGAACTTGAAACTGAATGTGATTCAACTCTGTTTAAGAAGTTTAATTGAACCTTGTTTGCCATACAAGAAAAACACTCGGCATTTGAGAAAAAGGCATTCTTGCACTTTACTATGTTTCCTATAGAGCCAGTACACTGAGCTAGCTCAAAACAAAAGAACTGTGCTTTCTACACAATCGGTGCATATCTAGTTCAAATCAGTATTGGAAACTAAGTCAAAGAGGAGCTTCTCTTCATTCCAATACACTGTACTTACTGGGAACAGACATGAATGCCATTTGCACTGTTAAAATCAGAATAGCACAAGAGATGTGCTCTTTCCCTGAACTAACACTTACTGCTAGAATTTGAAACTGAATGTGATTCAACTTAATTTAGGAAGTTTAATTGAACCGTAGATTGGCATACAAGAAAACACTCTGCTTTTGAGAAAAGGGCATTCTTGAACTCTATTGTGTTACCCATAGGGTCAGAACAGTGAGCTAGCTCAAAACAAAAGAACTGTGCTTCCTACACAAACGGGACATATCTAGATCAACTCAGTATTGGAAACTAAGTCAAACAGGAACTTCTCTTCAGTCCAATACACTGTACTTGCTTGGAAAATACATGAATCCTATTTGCACTGTGTATGGCCAGAAGAGCACAAGAGTGGTGTTCTTACCCTGATTTAACACGTGCTGCTAGAACTTGAAACTGAATGTGATTCAACTCTGTTTCGGAAGTTTAATTGAACCCTACTTTGCCATACAAGAAAACACTCTGCTTTTGAGAAAAGTGCAATCTTGAACTCTACAATGTTTCCCATAGGGCCAGTACAGTGAGCTAGGAAAACAAAAGAACAGTGCTTCCTAAACAAACCCGGCATATCTAGTTCAACCGAGTATTTGAAACTAAGTCAAAAAGGAGCTTCTCTTCATGCAATATACTGTAATTGCTGGGAACTGACACGAATGCTATTTGCACTATCTATGGCCAGAATAGCACAAAGTGGTGTTCTAACCAAGAATTAACACTTGCTGCTAGAACTTGAAACTGAATGTGATTCAACTCTGTTTAAGAAGTTTAATTGAACCTTGTTTGCCATACAAGAAAAACACTCTGCATTTGAGAAAAAGGCATTCTTGCACTTTACTATGTTTCCTATAGAGCCAGTACACTGAGCTAGCTCAAAACAAAAGAACTGTGCTTTCTACAAAATCGGTGCATATCTAGTTCAAATCAGTATTGGAAACTAAGTCAAAGAGGAGCTTCTCTTCATTCCAATACACTGTACTTACTGGGAACAGACATGAATGCCATTTGCACTGTTAAAATCAGAATAGCACAAGAGATGTGTTCTTTCCCTGAACTAACACTTGCTGCTAGAATTTGAAACTGAATGTGATTCAACTCAATTTAGGAAGTTTAATTGAACCGTAGATTGGCATACAAGAAAACACTCTGCTTTTGAGAAAAGGGCATTCTGGCACTCTACTGTGTTTCCCATAGGGTCAGAAGAGTGAGCTAGTTCAGAACAAAAGAACTCTGCTTCCTACACAAACGGGGCATATCTAGTTCAACTCAGTATTAAAAACTAAGTAAAACAGGAGCTTCTCTTCAGTCAAAAACCCTGTACTTGCTGGGAAGAGACGAGAATGCCATTTCTACTGTGTATAGCCAGAATAGCACAAGAGTAGTGTTCTTTCCCTGAATTTAAACATGCTGCTACAACATGAAACTGAATGTGATTCAACTCAATTTAGGAAGTTTAATTGAACCCCAGTTTGCCATACAAGAAAAAACTCTGCTTTTGAGAAAAGGGCATCTTGAACTCTCCTGAGTTTCCCATACGGCCAATATAGTGAGCTAGCTCAAAACAAAAGAACTGTGCTTCCTAAACAAATGGGGCATATCTAGTTCAACGCTGTATTGGATAATAAGTCAAATAGGAGCTTCTCTTCAGGCCAATACACTGTACCTGCTGGGAACAGACGTGAATGATATTTGCACTGTGTATGGCCAGAATGGCACAAGAGTGGTGTTCTTACCCTGAATTAACACTTGCTGAAAGAACTTGAAACTGAAAGGGATTCAACTCCGTATATAAAGATTAATTGAACCCTACTTTGAAATGCAAGAAAAAAACTCTGCTTTTGAGAAAAGGTCATTCTTGCACTCTATGGTGTTTCCTATAGGCCTAGTACAGTGAGTTAGCTCAAAACAAAAGAACTGTGCTTCCTACACCAATCGGGCATATCTAGTTCAACCGAGTACTTGAAACTAAGTCAAAAGGGAGCTTCTCTTCATTCCAATACACTGTACTTGCTGGGAACAGACGCGAATCCTATTTGCACTGTGTATGGCCAGAATAGCACTGAGTGGTGTTCTTACCAAGAAATAAAACTTGCTGCTAGAACTTGATAGTGAATGTGATTCAACTCCATTCAGGAAGTTTAATTGAACCCTAGTTTGCCATACAAGAAAAACACACTGCTTTTGACAAAAGGGCATTCTTGCACTCTATTGTGTTTCCTCTAGGGTGAGTACAGTGAGCTAGCTCAAAACAAAAGAACTATGCTTCCTACAAAGACGGGGCATATCTAATTCAACTCACTGTTGGAAAATACGTCAAACAGGAGCTCCTCTTCAGGCCAATACACTGGACTTGCTGTGAACAGACGCGAAATCTATTTGCACTGTGAATGGCCTGAATAGCACAAGAGTGGTGTTCTTACCCTGATTTAACACTTGCTGCTAGAACTTGAAACTGAATGTGATTCAACTCTGTTTAGGAAGTTTAATTGAACCCTACTTTGCCATACAGGAAAAACACTCTGCTTTTGAGAAAAGTGCAATCTTGAACTCTACAATGTTTCCCATAGGGCCAGTACAGTGAGCTAGGAAAACAAAAGAACAGTGCTTCCTAAACAAACCCGGCATATCTAGTTCAACCGAGTATTTGAAACTAAGTCAAAAAGGAGCTTCTCTTCATGCAATATACTGTAATTGCTGGGAACTGACACGAATGCTATTTGCACTATCTATGGCCAGAATAGCACAAAGTGGTGTTCTAACCAAGAATTAACACTTGCTGCTAGAACTTGAAACTGAATGTGATTCAACTCTGTTTAAGAAGTTTAATTGAACCTTGTTTGCCATACAAGAAAAACACTCTGCATTTGAGAAAAAGGCATTCTTGCACTTTACTATGTTTCCTATAGAGCCAGTACAGTGAGCTAGCTCAAAACAAAAGAACTGTGCTTTCTACACAATCGGTGCATATCTAGTTCAAATCAGTATTGGAAACTAAGTCAAAGAGGAGCTTCTCTTCATTCCAATACACTGTACTTACTGGGAACAGACATGAATGCCATTTGCACTGTTAAAATCAGAATAGCACAAGAGATGTGCTCTTTCCCTGAACTAACACTTACTGCTAGAATTTGAAACTGAATGTGATTCAACTTAATTTAGGAAGTTTAATTGAACTGTAGATTGGCATACAAGAAAACACTCTGCTTTTGAGAAAAGGGCATTCTTGAACTCTATTGTGTTACCCATAGGGTCAGAACAGTGAGCTAGCTCAAAACAAAAGAACTGTGCTTCCTACACAAACGGGACATATCTAGATCAACTCAGTATTGGAAACTAAGTCAAACAGGAACTTCTCTTCAGTCCAATACACTGTACTTGCTTGGAAAATACATGAATCCTATTTGCACTGTGTATGGCCAGAAGAGCACAAGAGTGGTGTTCTTACCCTGAATTAACACGTGCTGCTATAACTTGAAACTGAATGTGATTCAACTCTGTTTAGGAAGTTTAATTGAACCCTACTTTGCCATACAGGAAAAACACTCTGCTTTTGAGAAAAGGGCATTCTTGCACTCTACTGTGTTTTTTATTGGGCCATTACAGTGAGCTAGTTCAAAACAAAAGAACTGTGCTTCCTACACAAAGGGGGCATATCTAGTGCAACTCAAAATTTGAAACTAAGTCAAACAGGAGCTTCTCTTCAGTCCAATACACTGTACTTGCTTGGAACAGACACGAATCCTATTTGCACAGTGTATGGCCAGAATAGCACAGGAGTGGTGATCTTACCCTGAATTAACACTTGCTGCTAGAACTTGAAACTGAATGTGAATCAACTCCGTTTAGGAAGTTTAAATGAACCCTAGTTTGCCATATAAGAAAAACACTCTGCTTTTGAGAAAAGTGCATTCTTGCACTCTACTGTGTTTCCCATAGGGCTAGTACAGTGAGCGAGCCTAAAACAAAAGAACTGTGCTTCCTAAGCAAAGGGGGCCTATCTAGTTCAACTCAGTATAGGAAACTAAGTCAAACATGAGCTTCTCTTCAGTCCAATACACTGTACATGCCGGGAACAGACAAGAATGCTATTTGCACTGCGTGGCAGGAATAGCACAAGAGTGGTGTTCTTACCCGGTATTAACACGTGCTGCTAGAACTTGAAACTGAGTGTGATTCAACTCCGTTTAGGAAGTTTAATTGAACCCTCGTTTGCCATACAAGAAAAACACTCTTCTTTTGAGAAATGGATATTCTTGCACTATACTGTGTTTCTTATAGGGCCATTACAGTGAGGTATCTCAAAACAAAAGAACTGTGCTTCCTACACAAACGGGGCATATCTAGTTCAACTCAGTATTGGAAAATAAGTCAAACAGGAGCTTCTCTTCAGTCCAATACACTGTACTTGCTGTGAACAGTCACGAATGCTATTTGCACTGTTTATGACCAGAATAGGACAAGAGTGTTGTTCTTACACTGAATGAACACTTGATGCTCGAACTTGAAACTGAATGTGATTCAACTCCGTTTAGGAAGTTTAATTGAACCCTAGTTTGCCATACAAGAAAAACACTCTTCTTTTGAGAAAAGGGCATTCTTGCACTCTACTGTGTTTCCTATAGGGCCAGTACAGTGAGCTAGCTCAAAACAAAAGAACTGTGCTTCCTACAAAAACGGGGCATATCGAGTACAACTCAGTATTGGAAACTAAGTCAAACAGGAGATTCTCGTCAGTCCAAAACACTGTACTTACTGGGAACAGACGAGAATGCTATTTGCAATGTGTATGGCCAAAATAGCACAAGAGTCGTGTATTTACTATGAATTAACACTTGCTCCTAGAACTTGAAACTGAATGTGATTCAACTCTGTTTAGGAAGTTTAATTGAACCCTCGTTTGCCATACAAGAAAAACACTCTACTTTTGAGAAAAGGCATTCCTGCACTCCACTGTGTTTCTGATAAGGCAAGTACAGTAAGCTAGCTCAAAAAAAAGAACTGTTCTTCCTACACAAACATGGCATATCTAGTTAAACTCAGTATTGGAAACTAAGTTAAACAGGACCGTCGCTTCAGTCGAATACACTGTAGTTGCTGTGAACAGACGTGAATGCTATTTGTACAGTGTATGGCAGGATAGCACAAGAATGGTGTTCTGACCCTGAATTAACACTTGATGCTAGAAATTGAAACTGAATGTGATTCAACTCCGTTTAGGAAGTTTAACTGAACCCTTTTTTGCTATGCAAGAAAAACACTCTGCTTTTGAATAAAGGCTTTCCTGCACTCTACTGTGTTTCCTATTGGGCCAGTACAGTGAGCTAGCTCAAAACAAAAGAACTGTGCTTCCTACACAAAGGGGACATATCTAAATCAACTCAGTATTGGA